>NC_022034.1:9175019-9200073 GCF_000317375.1 Microtus ochrogaster
CCTCACCCATGCAGCCTTCCCCACCCATGCAGCCTGCCTCACCCTTGCAGCCAGCCCCACCCATTTAACCAGCCGCAGCCTGGTTTGCTTGGCTGACTTTGATCACCTCAGATGGCCACTTATTTTTCTTGTCATTTTGCTGTCAGCTGGATTCCGGCTCAAAGTTGTCCTTCAGGGAAGAATAGATGGTAACTGTCATTGCCAATCCTCCATCAGGGACTCTAAGCTGCAACCAAGAGAGAAATTCATCTTCAAAGCATTGCACACCAAACAGCAGTGATCTGCAAATGTAGATCATCTGGGTCATGTGACCGGGGCCAGCAGCACATCAGAGAGCTGGATCCATTTCCATTTCTATCCCAAGCCTGGGAGCTCCTGGTTTTCCATTGAACCCAGAGGATATCACAATTGCTCCTGGGGTGACTTGCAAGGAAATTAAAATGGGGGCGAGGGAGGAGGGGTTGAAGGCCCAGGCAAGTTTTAACTTTTCAATGGAATGTATTTTCCAAATGGGTTTAGCCTTCTTCCCTGCACAGCAATTGAGAAAAGTCACCAGAGGCTCTCTGGAAAACTTGGGGTGGGGTTAATCCCTCCAGGTTCTGTTCCTTGGGTTGTTGCTTTAAGTTGATTTATCAAGTGCTTCCATGGGAATGAGTCAAGACCTGCCAAGGCGGCTCACAGAGGAACATTCAAGCTAGATGACTTGGAATAAGAATGAAATGAAAGGGTGTGGGCTACCGTTCCTGACTGAAATAGAGAACAGTTTCAAAGTTGCCATTTTTTAAATTGAAATCTATCTTCATATTCTTTTCTTAAAAGTATCTAATTTAGCTAGTTTAGGAGATTGCTCAGAAGACTGAGCCAGGAGGATCCCAGATTGAGCTCAAAACCAACCTGGACAACTTGGCAAGAATCCATCTCAACATTTAAGACCCGTTTTTACTAGAGACATAACTGAGCACTGCATGTGGGAAGCCTTAGGTTCAGTTCCTACTGTCACGAGATGAAGTGAAAAGAAAACGCAGCTCACTTTAATACGTGCATGCCTGCAATTTGTTTTTATCTGCAGTGAGTTCAGCAGATGCAGAGGTTCTGGAGACACATAGCAATGGAAACCACAACCAAAGAGCTCTGAGCTCCTGTGGGCGTGGAAACCACAACCAAAGAGCTCTGAGCTCGTGGGAGCGTGGTCATAGGCCAAGTCAGCAGGAGATGAACAACAAAGTCAGATAACCAAGGACAGCAAAACGGGGCTTAAAATGGATCTAGTTCAAGAGAAAAAAGGCAAAGAGAGCTAGCAGGACAGGCCCCACCAAAGAAAGAGCACGGTATCAGCAGAATTGCTTCCTGGTGGCCATGCCCCTGTTTCCCTGAGCAAAACAAAGCATTGTGTTCAGAACATATGCGCTGAGGGGAAACTGTGTGTCTGCAAAGTGAGGGTAGAGTGGGAAACACACACCTGCTAAGGCTGACAGGCCTCCAAAGAACCCATGTGTGAAATTCCAGTCAGTGGGAGGCGCTTTAAAAGGACTGGAGTGAAAGAAAGCAGACTCCAGAGTGAGAGAGAAAGAAAGTCTGTCTAAACTTCGTTTAGCGAGGAAAGACAGAATCTAAAGTTTGGAAATTGATGAGTTCGATGTGAATTTTAGCTACCACCTATAACGAAAAAAAAATACAAATAAAGCTGGTGTGAGCACTTATGAAGAAATATAGGAAAGGAACACCTTTAAGGACCACTTCGGACCCCCAGAAGCAAGTACAGAGTACAGAGGGTCTCATTGGCCAGTGAGCAGATGCGCCTGCCTTGGGGATCCTTGACATTAACATGACAGCTGACCATGCCATGTTGAGCTGATCGCCAGACACAAGCTGGGCTCAGTGGCTCTGCCATGGTGGTCTAGTAACTGTGGGGAGAACCGGAAGGACAGCCGAGGGCTGCAGGCAGAACAGCGGTTGGGCAGTGTGAGGAGAAAGGGCACTGAGAAGACAGGGAGGCACTGGCAGAAGGGGGCGTTTGAGCTAATGTGAGATTCTGCAAGCTGATGGAAGAGAGCAGCAATGGGCAGAGGCCACCACAGCAGGTACCTAACGAGTAAGGCCCCTCCTGTGAGCCCCTCAGAACTTGACTCTCACGGCTTCCTCAGAAACCCTTCTTAATCTCACCACAGACAGCCCTGAAATCCTTACCTGGCTCTCCTTTCCTTAAAGCAGTGTCCAGTCTGGGCTTGTGGATGTGTGGGTGGGGGGATGGGGATGGTACTGGAGCCGTAGCTACAGGTGTGTGGGAAGCCTGGAGGGAGCCGGGATTAGGAAGTGGTACTCATGGAATAGAGAGCCAAGCAAGGCTGGGTCTGACTGCAATGAGACGCAGCCTGTGAGAAGTCTGGGAAGGAAAGAAAAGTGTGGTTATCCTTCACACGGTCCTGCAGATGTGTTTACCAAAGTCAAAAACAAGTCCAAAGGTTGTTCATTTAGAACTTTTGAATATTCAGACAGAAGACGTTGCTGCTATTAGGGAAGAAACATCTCTCCTCACCCCTCAAAAACACACAAATCAACACATCCCTTTAACCAAAGACGGGTGAGCAAAAGAAAAATGAGTTTATTCCTTCACATCCTGTGGAGAAACCCCCATGAAAATTGGACGTGGCTTGTGTAATCTCTTCATCAAAGACCAGCAAACCTCAGCGACCCAAGGAGACAAGAGAGGGTGGGGCGGTCTCAAGCTTCAGGAGCTGGGAAGCTGCAGGGAGTGAATTTTCATATGTAGGAAGAAACTTGTGGCAGGAAGATTGTTCCCGAATCTTCTGGTGCCGCCTCTGAGCTGATGAGAGGGTCTCCAGGAAGCTCTTGTCTAAGTGTATAGTACAAGAATTGGAAGGGAGTCATCCTGTTTACTGCTTTGTAACAGTCTCTAACTCTGTGGTGACGTGTTCTGTGCTCACAGGCCCGAGCTCTGCCAAGGTGGGTCCAGCTATCAGCTCAGGATTTACAGGAGGTTTGAAAGCAGTGCACTTCATAAACAAGACTGGCTGTGGGGTATCAACACAGCAAGGGGGCATCCTGGACACCACATCTCACCTGCTGCTCACACCAAGGTCGAGCCTAAGAGGCAGATAAGGGAAGGGAGGCGAGCATCTGGTGTTTCCCGTGTGAGCATTCCATCTAGATGACTGCAGGTGCATGGCTGTCCCAGGAAAGAGACACGGGATGGGTGCATAAAAGGAATGTTCTGGCCTTAGTCACTCCACATCTAGAACGTGTGTCTAGAAAAATCTTTCCAACCCTAAGAACACTTTGTTAGGAGACCTCTGACCCCAGTCTGTGGAGTATGGAAACAGTCTGTCAGGCAGTCTGTCGGGAATGCTGAGAGCAGTAACTCCGTGCTGAAGGAGAGGTCAGTCCAAGTGCAGGATCAATCACTGCTCAGAACATTGCTGTGTGTTACGTAATCTGTCTCTAATCACTGAGCAATTAAATGGCAGCAAGTCTGAAATCTGCAATTTCAATCTGATTGTCGCTGGTATCAACTGAATCGCTAGATTGCATTGGCAGTTTCGTGGCTCGATGAGGAAAGCCCTTTTGACATTCTGACAATGTCCATCACAGTGGCTCCACTCTGCATCTCCTCGGCAGGCCTGGCCTCTGCTCCCTCTTGTGAGAAGAGCTCTGTTGTTTCCATAAGGAAATATGTGTGCACACACATGCAAACACATGCATAGCACATGCACATACATGCCACATGCCATACACATATACACACTAACTCTTGCCAAGCGGTATGAAATAAGTTCTGAGATATTAAGATACTGACCAACAGGACAAATAGACTTTTTACTCTCTATCTTTCTCCTGGGCCCGATTTGTCAGTCATACAAAGCCATGTTCTTTTTGAAGCTCTTGTTTGCAATTAGAAGACAGTGACTTCAAATATAATAAGTATATCTTCCTAAGCATATACGATCTGTTGTTTTTAATTTCTTAATTAAAATGTAATTACAACATTTCCCTTCCCTTTCTACATGCAATCCCTCCCACTTTTCCTCCCTTCAAACTCCCATTCCCTCTCAAATTGATATTGAGGGCCTCTTTTTATTAATATTGATATACATTTATATATACACACATATACATAAATATTTAAATATAGCCCACGAAGTCCACTAGGTGTTACTTGAGTACACTTACTGCAGGAGTGAACACTTGGATTAGATTTGTAATTTGGGGGAATAATCTTTAGGAAAGACTGATTCTACCCATAGCCCTTCATCTGGGGGTGGGGCCCTGTGAGATTGTTTCCCTTCTGCATAGGCATGACTGTTGTATTTGTGCAGGTCTTGTTTAGGCAGTCATATTTGCCAAACTATTATGGATGTGACTTTGTGTTTCTAAAAGACAAAATCTCACAGCAGACTTCCTGGTCCTCTGACTTCTTACAGCCTTTCCACAACCTCTTCAAAGACGTTCCCTGAACTTAAATTCAGAAGTTGTTCACTGCATTTGAATGAGCTGTGGCTTTCTCTGATGGTCTCTGTCTGCTGCAAAGCAAAGTTTTTTTTGATGAAGGATAAGAACTATGTGTGTCTGTGTGTACAAGGATTCTCCTAGAATGCAGTTATGAATTACACTGCTCCAGTAAAGTAGAAGTCATAGGTTCCCTCTAAGATCCATGGCTTTACTAGCCATGAGTAGTTGGCTAGGTTTCCGATACCAGGCAAGGTTTCCCTCCTGCTGACCAAGCTTTAAATACCATTAGACAGCCGTTGGTTACTGCCAAGCTATGACAGCCACTATTGCGTCTTTAGGAATACCTGTCTGTGCTGGTTATTGTTGTGGTTCACAGGCATCACCACTGGGTAGACCTGGTATTTACTACCCTCCCTTAGCAGCTTCCATACCACCTTCCAAAAGGGGACTTTCCAGTCAGATCCAGCCTAAGTCATCCAAGAACTGCTTCCTAAGTGTGTGATGCCTTCATCACTAAGCATTTACCTTCCATCTCTGGGAGGCAACTAAATACAACAGTAATAGTCTATATTGTTTTGGGAGTCTCTTTAGATACTCTGGCCAACAACTTTAACAGAGATTTCTCACACCTAGTACTGGTTGCGAGTATGCCAGCCCAAGTGTCATAACTTGATTTGTTTATATATATTTTCATATATATTTGCATATGCATGTGTTTGTATATATATACTTATATATGTATGTAAGATATATGTGTTTGTATGTATGCATATGTATATATTTTGCAATTTTAGGTAAATACAAAATAGTACGCTTCTGTAGGGCTTCTTCAAACACCCTCAGTGTGATTTGTCCTTCCCTCCCTCTCATTCTGTATGCCCCCCTTCCCCTTCCCAGCTAAGGCTCCGATCTTGATTACTTTTCCCTTGCAGTGATAAGACACCAGGATCGAGGAAACCTACAGAAGAAAGAATTTATTTAGGGCTTACAGTTTGAGAGGCTTAGAGGCTATGACTATTATATGAGGGAACAGGCAGCAGGTAGACAGGCATGGTGCTGCAGCAGTAGCCGAGAACTTCCATCTTGATAAGATAGATGGGGGGTGGGGTGGGGAGGAGGAAGACAGAGAGAGAATAACACTAGTCTCTTTCTCTCTCTTTTTGGATTTTCAAGACAGGGTTTTTCCGTAGCTTTTTGTTCCTGTCCTAGAACTAGCTCTTGTAGACCAGGCTGGCCTCGAACTCACAGAGATCTGCCTGCCTCTGCCTCCCAAGTGCTGGGATTAAAGACATGTGCCACCACCGCCCGGCTGATACTAGTCTCTTGAAACCTCAAAGCCTGCCCCCAGTGATGTGATTCCTCCAACAAGGCTCCACCTTCTAATTCTTTAAAAATTAGGGACCAAGTTTTAAAATGTATGAATCTATAGAGGTTATTCTTGTCCAGACCGCCACAGCCCCCTCCATATTTCCTATGTCCCTCTCTGTGTTGCATGCATATAAATGATTGCTTTGCTGGATGTTGGTAACTTGTCACAAAACTCACCGCTGACACTAAGAATTGGAAAAGAGAGGTCTGGGGACCAAACGGTAGCCATGTACATCCCCAAGTGCTCTGCCCTTAACTGAGGTGTGAAGACTGCATCATAGCTGGGGTTCTAGACTGAATGAAAAGGACAATGTGAGCTGAGCCCATCATCCCCGATGCGCTGTCTCCTGGCAATGGGGCAGTACAAGCAACAACCCCATGTTCCTGCAGCCATGACTTCCCACCACAATAGGCCGCATCCTCTGGACTGGTCAGCCAAGGAAACCACTCATTCCGTAAGTCTCTTCCTCAAGTGTGTAGCTGCAGAAATGAGGAGGGCAGCAAATGGAGTGTGTCCCTAGCCCTAGGAAGCACTCGCTAGTCATTTGATGTATCTCTGCTGAGGTGTCTTTCTTCTCTGTGTGGCTTTAGAGTGACGCGAATGTTCATCTTTGTGACAAGAGAAAACCATTGCCTTTAGTCAAGAGAGTGGACTCCCTGGCCTGAGTGGAGAGTAACACTCCTGAGGGACAGTCTCTTGGCCAGGTGGTTGACCTGCCCGTCAGCAACATCAACTCCACTCAGGCCAGGGTCTCACCATCTTGACCTGAAGGAGAGAATTTTCTCTTCGTGGTCGTTCCTGCCTTTGTAAAATTTGGAGATGTTCTTGTGGTTCTTAGATGCTCCTATTTTTCTTTCCATTTCAATTCAGCAAGTCTCTTTGGACTTCCTTCAAACTTCTGCTCATCCAAATATTCTTTCCTTCATCACGGTGCTTGTCCCTCCTCAGCCTCCACCTCTACCCTCAGCATCCACCTCTGCCCTCATGTCGTATCTGGTTTTGTGCTGTCCACTTCTTCATTAGCACTTGCTATATTAATCTTTGTTGAAATTCCCTGCTGATAGTTCCAACATCGGTATCCTACCTAAGTCACTCTCTGATGTTTGCTGTGTCTCTTTGTGCTGTGGGTTTTCTTGTTTGTTTGTTTTCCTGCCCGTTAGCATGTCTTCAATTTTTCACTGAAACATGGGCATGGTACTTGGAGAACTGGGTATTGAGGTGTCTAGGTCTTTGATGTGACCATGTGTGTTAAACTGCAGAGGACTCAGTCTATGGTTAGTGTAGGTTATACCTGCAAGCAGCAGAGGTTTCAGATTCCTCTGGGATTCTTTTGGTTGGTTGGTTGGTTAGTTGGTTGGTTGGTTGGTTGGTTGGTTGGTTGGTTGGTTGGTTGGTTGGTTCACTCATTTGTTCGTTCGTTGGTTGATTGGTTTTTTGGGCTTCTTTCTTTTTTGGTTAGGTCTCTTGCATGCTAGCAAGTGGTCTCCCACTGAGCTATGTCCCAGTCCGCCTCTGGGACTCTTAAGCCCTCCTCCTTCATGCAATGCTGCTCTTGCAGCTGGATCCACTGTTGGTGTATTGGAATTCTCTTAATTCTGTGACATGGTATGAAGGGGGTTGGGTTAAACCCTCTAGTTGTGGGTCTGTCTTTCAGTCTCTGTGGGGGGCTGTTACTTGGGACTATACGCTTCAAAATAACGTCTGCAGTGATACCCAGTCCTTATCCATGGATGCAGGGATCTCTGTTTCCAGGAAGCCTTTACTCTTGCTGACTGCCCCCATCTCTGGTAGAGACAGACAGGCTAGGGGGATGGGAGGTCTGGGTCCTTTTCACAGAAGAACAGACATTTGTTATAAAAAGTCAGAGGACACTTTCAGAAACTTCTGGGAGTACATACCAGAAAAGTCCACACGTGATTGGACCCCAGGATGTTTCTTATCCCTAGCTACTCTATACTTTCCCCCTAGGGAGAGATCAGAGTCACCAGCTCATCCTCCCTGTAGGTTTACGACCCAGGTTGGTACATCTGGCCTGTCTATCAAGATGGGTAAGGGGATGTCTTACCCAGTGATGTCAGTTTTTCTACGGTCCCAAGGAAAGTGCTTGACATTTAGTTTTCTTTGACTATTCCTGTAAAAATGGAAGCAGTAGCTTCCAGCGCTTTCCATGGCAGAACTGGAGAACAAGAAGCCCCACCATGGCTTCTTGGCATGATAGAGGGCATGGTGATTGTTTCAATAGCTGCTTCTCTTTGAAGAAAGAAAATGTTTTAAGACCAGTAGCATTAGATATGGGAACAGCCCTAATGGCATTAGCAGTAACTGTGCTGGCTTACTTTTCCCATCTCGTGTTTACAAAGCATCTTGCTCTCTTTTATATGCATTCCAAACAGCGGTTCAAAGCAGACAGTATGATAAAGAAGCGGATGCTTCCGGTAGCATGTTTATTCAGCTGCACAGCCACACATGCACAAACAAACAAACAAACAAACAAAACAAGCAGTTGATGCAGAGCAGAACTCCAACCAGGTCAAGACTTGGGTCAGAAGGTATAAAGTCCTGGGTTTGGTATTCCTTTGTTGTCATGTGTCCCTCGCTGTGTTCCATGGTGACAGTGTCTACAAGCTCTTCTTCCAGAAAATTGGATGAAAGGCAAGGACAAGCGAAAGGGAACGGCCACTGTCCTCAGGCCTTATTTTTGCTGAATTTCTAAGGAGAGATATTTAAATATAAAATTGGAGAAGAAGAAAAATACAGAGAGAAGAAATGGAAGAGAGAAAAGGAGGGTGGCGCTTTTGAGGACCTGAGAAGGGGCAGTTGGGAGAATGACACAAAAACAGTGTGTTAAGAACCCACCCCCACATTTTCTGCCTTTCCCTCCCTCCCATTTTCCTGTCCCCCCGTTAACCGAAAATAACATGCAGGAAAAATGCCCACCGATTAATGAGTTTATTTGGGAATGGCAGAGGGTGGCGATGGCAGCGCATGTGCCATCACTAACGAGCATATGAGAGACTGAGGTGAGCCAAAGGCTTGGAGGCAAATGGAGAGAGTCAGAGAGCGGGTGCTTATCCTTTGTCGCAAGGATCACCAATAAGGGCCACGTAGTCCTAGGTTGGACAGACAGCTGCTGAGCACATAGCCTCGCAGAAGCATTCTTTGCAGACTCACGGTGACCTTGTGTAAGATTATAGGTCTGGCGGATTCTCTGTGAGTCTTTCTTGCTATCGGGCATGCATCTTGTCCTTCAAAACTTCCTCTCCTTGTGCTATCTTCGGTAGAACTTGACACGATTTTATCCAACAAATTTCACGTGCCCTGCACTGACACATTCCGTGTACCTGTCATACGTTCTAGTTGTGTGGGATTAGGCTCTGTCTTTGCACTAAACCCGCATCTGTCACTTCTCATATTTATGTCCCCATGTTCGGCACAGCTGACGGGCATCACTCCATGCATGTCTCAGATACCCTTGGCTCTACCCACTTGTTAATATATGCTGTACCCGTCCTTGTTTGCTACTTTGTGGTACCCTGCAGGTGCTTAAGGTAATTGTGTCGTCTGCTCAGGATGTTTATCTTTGAGCTATCATTGACATCAATCCTTTATTCATGTCTTAGGAGAGGACCGGAATATAAATTCTGAAGACGAGCTAATTTCACATTCTGGTTCTTGTTTTCTCTGGCATAAAAATAAGTTGAGACCATTTTTCTTCCCATTTTTGAGTGATGTCAACAACCACTGATAAAGGAGAAAAAGGATTCCAAAACTTTTAGATTGAACAGATAATCTTTATGATAATGTATCTTTATATTCCTGATATAAACTGAGGTATCAATATCTTATGCTTGTGTAGCTAAAAGGCTCAAATACAAACAGGGTCCTGAGTAACTGGTCCTCCATCTCTGCGTGCCACCCTGGACTGTGTGCCATCCCCAGTTTACCAGCCCCTTTCCCTTTGGCCAGTGGTTCTTAGCCTCTGGCTGAGACCCTTTTGGGGGAGGGAGAGAGAATGACACTTTCACAAAGGTCACCTAAGACCACTGGAAAACACAAATATTTACATTAGAATTCATAAGAGTAACAAAATTACAGTTATGACGTAGCAATGACAACAATTGTATGGTCGGGGGCACCACAGTGTGAAGAACTGGAAGTTGAGAGCCAGTCTCAGGCACTTCTTGTTACTCCAGCAGAGACCTTGGATTATAAATTCTGAGTGATGCAGCCCCTGCATCCTGTCCATCTCTGCTCCTTCAGTCATGATTTCAGAAAACAAAACCATCACACAGAAATCTATAGCGCTTCTCAGCTGCACTGCCAACCAAACAGCACAGCCACCCTCACTAACTCTTCAGTCCTCAGAACAGCAACCCCAGAAGGGAATAAGCCTCTCAGGCCAGCCCTCCTCGCTGGCAAGGCTCCGTGATGGCTGTCGCTCAGCCGTCACCACAAGAAGACAAACTTCCTCCATGCTATTGGGCATGACTGTGGCAATTAATTTGTGTGTGTGTGTGTGTGTGTGTGTGTGTGTGTGTGTGTGTATTTGCCACCAAAATATTTGCCTCGGTACTTTCCCTTATATCTTACACAACAAAATCCCCTGTACCGCCTCACTTATGAATGACCTTCTCATTATGAGGTGCTGTATAATATCTAAGACTAAAATGTATTCCCGTGTTCACCAGGGCCACAGGATTTCAGAATTGGAACTGACCCAAGTCTGTTCCTCAGGGGGCTCAGCAGAACAGAACCAGTAAGGATTCATATGTGAGGACCCTGTGTTAGTCAGGGCTCTCTAAAGGGAAAGAACTGATGTCATGAGTGCACACATACACACACACATATGCACACACAAACACGTGCACACATGTGGTGTGGGAGGTCCTTCTGTCTATGTGTTGCTTTTATTGGTTAATGAATAAAGAAACTGCCTTGGCCTGTTGATAGGGCAGAACTAAGGTAGGCAGGGAAAACTGGACTGAATGCTGGGAGAAGGAAGGTGGAGGAGACACCATGGAGCTGCTGCCGAAGACAGACATGCTGAAACTTTGCTGGTAGGCCACGACTTGGTGGTGATGCACAGATCAATGGAGATGGGTTAAATTAACATGTAAGAGTTAGCCAATAAGACGCTAGAGCTAATGGGCCAAGCAGTGATTTAATTAATACAGTTTCTGTATGATTATTGTGGGTCTAAGCTAGCTGGGCAGCCGGGACAAACAAGTGGGCCCTCCTCCTACACACATGAACACAGACATGCATGCATACAAACACGCGCACACAAACATATTCACACACAGACAAACACATGCGCACATACACACACACACACACACACACACACACACACACACACACACACACACACACTGGGTTCATTAAATGACCATGGCTTACAGGAAATGATCTGGGTAATTCAGCGATGACTGTCTCCCACTGGAGAGGCTGAGAACTTGGGTTTTGTTCAGTCCGTGAGGCTGGTATCTCAGTATTTCCAGTGTGGAACTGAAGAGTCACTGGTCCTCAGTCCACACTGGAAACTTGAAGAAGTGGATTCTAACACCAGTGAAGGAATACAACAGCCACAGGATAGAACTTGCCACCAAGAGTGAGGGCAAGCGGGCAAAGAGCAAAAGCTTCCCTTGTCCATGTCCTTTCATCTCAGCCGTGACTAGAAGCTGCTCTTCACATTTAGGGTGGGCCTTCCTGCTACAGATAACCTGATGAACAAAGTCCCTCACAGAATTTTCCCATGGCTTTTCTCTTAGCTGATTCAAGATTCAGTCATGTTGACTACAAGTTGGCCATCACAAAAACATATGGGAAGGCGTGTATTGGAATTGGTGCATGTGGGTAGGAGAGCTGAGAAATCTCACTCTGCCCTCTCAAGCCAGAGAACCAGGAAGGTATGGTGTAATTCACCTTGGGAACAAAAGCTTAAAGGAGTAGGGCAGGGCCCGCCCGATACAAGCCCCAAGTCAAAGGACTAAATACCAGGGGCTCTGAGGTCTGAGGGCAAGAAAAGGTTCATGTCCTGGTCCAGAGGGCTCATCCATCCCGGCATCTGTCCGTGCATCCTTCCCCTCATACTGCTTCTGCTCACTGCCCTGGATGGGTTGTGTGTTACTCAGTGACGTAAGTGAGGGTAGCTCCCCTATGTCCAACCCACCAATCAAATGCTAACAACGTTCTGTTTTGCCTCCTCCCCCGGTGTCACGTTGGTCAAACTGATGCATACCGTCATCGTCACCCAAGTTCCCTCTAAAATTTCGTGTCCATATTCAGCCTGTGTGGGAACCTCTCATTGCTAGCCTACACCGTGACTCTATTCTACCTTCTAGAACACTCGTGCCTAGGACAACGTCGCTTATGTGAAGGCACATCTTCCTTAACCTGCCCTCCCCCAGAAGCCCCCTCAGTCCTACAGCTTTCTGACCTCCTGGTGCTGAGTGAAGGAGACCTGACACAGGGCTTCTCTGGAGTGTTCTGCATATGATCCAATTTCCTTAATGGAAATGTCAGTGAATTTATGCAATCCGTTGGTCTTATCTCGGAGGAACAGGTTTTTAATATCAGTTTTGTTTCTGGAGTTAATATTATGAATGTCTAGAACCTAACACTGTGGAATAATTCCATTGAAAAGGCAGGGACAGAACATGCTCTAGCTGATACTAAGCACTTGCAAATGCGTACATCTCTAAATGTACGTATATAATTTATTTATTTTTGTTTTATGGACTAAAGGAAGACAATGGAAAGCTGAGGAGCTCAGGATTGATTAGGAGAACTGGAAAGCAGTGGCAATCTCTTCAACTCCAGCAAACCTAGGAAGAGAGGATGCCCAGTCATTCTGCCTCCATTCCCAAGCCTTAGTGAACAGAGCCCAGGCCCTAGCGGCCAGGAAATACCACCTGGTCAACCTGTGAACACCTACAGTCAGTGGCTTCCCCCTTCCAGCCCCACAGGCTCCTAGCTCTGTATCAGGGCACATTTATAAGTGTCAGTAGGACCACGACACCCTAGGGCCAGGTCATAGTCCTCATTCCAGGGGACAAGTCTGGCTGGATTCACATACAGGCCTTTCCCAATGCACTACAGTATGAGCCCAAGCCTTGGCCGGCACAACTTGGTGCTTGGTGAGACGTGTTCTCAGTTGCGCGTCCGTGTCCCCGTCAGCATCAGCACCAGCTGTTGGCAGTCATAGCGGTGTATGAGAAAGGAACCTACTGCACAGAATGACAGCGACACTTGAGTGATTAATTCTCCTTTCCCCACAGCTGGCTGTCCCAACTCCCTGATTAAAGAGCTCCATCACTTCAGGATTCTTGGAGAAGAGCAGGTGAGTCGGACTTCCAAAAGCTGCATCACAGTGTCAGGAAAGACAGACGCTAATGAGACAGCTTGGACCCTCCCTGGGGAGGCAGCAGGTGCCTCGTGACCCACAGCACCCCGAAATAGGGAAGAAAGCCACGGCAGAGGTACATGTGAGGACACCTCCCCCTCTTCTACCCGTCAGACCCGACAGGTTATTAATTGGTACATCTGCTCCCTGCCAGAGCATTTCATCTCAAGGCTGGAGCAGTAGGCAGGCGCTGCAAAGTGGCAGATGAACACACAAACAAATGCGGAGATGAATTGTGCCCACGGCATCAATAGGCACAGACATTCCTGATGTACCCGTGAGTGCGATGCAGGCTCCTTTGTACCCAGGGTGTTACTTATACTTTAGAGCGACCACTCTCTACATGCAGGTGAACATGTCACATCTAAAGGATGGTACACACACACACACTCTTAAACTTTTGACTGATTAAAATCAAATTGGCTTTCTGTATTGCTGGGTTCACACCTGTAGATTCATCAAACCACAGACTGAAAATATTTGGGAAAGAACTAACAGCAATGAAGCTAGGGAGATAAAGCCACTTGCCACACAAGTGTGACCTGAGTTTGAGTCTCCAGGACCCATGGAAAGTCAGGCACAATTTCTCATCTATATCCCTACAGCAGAAGGACAGGGGAACACCCTCCCGCACAAGCTAGCTACCGCAGCTATGTGCAACAAAAGGACCCTGTCCCAAACAAGGTGAAACATGAGAACTGTCACTCAGGGTTGTCCTCTGACCTCCACATCTGCACTATGACATGTGTATGTCCCCCCAAAAACACCCTACACACTTGTGTATTGAGTTATATCAACACAAGAACATTACAATAAAAATTAGTACAAATTTTATAAACACAGTAAAATTTGTATATAGTATTTACATTATATTAGACAGTATTAGTAATTGGAGAATGATTTAAAGTCCACTAGGGGATGCATATACATTATGTATAAATACTACTATACCATTCTGTATTAGCCAGTGACTTGAGTACCCCCAAAGTTTCGTATCCAGTGGGAATACTGAAAGTGATCCTCATGGAAATCAAGGAAAACTGTACCTCTTCCTGATCCTCTTTGAAATTACAGAGTTTACACCAGGATGTCAGTCTTGGTAAATTGTCCTTGCAACACTTAAACTAAATAATTGGCAACATGTCGATTGACCTGATACTCTCATGCTGATTTCTACTCCTTGCCAGCCCTGTCCACACAACAGGCAAATGGAACCATAATGACTCAGCCTTGCCAGTGAGTTCTGGGGTTGTGCATTTGTTTTCTATGAGTCTAAGTTTCTTTTCTTCTTGCTATGATACCATACCTTAACGAAATCGACTTAAGAGACAAAGGGTTTGTTCTGCCGTTCAGTTCAAGAGTGAAGGGAGGTGAGACAAGAGGCAGAAGCTCGAAGCAGCTGCTCACATAGCATCCACAGTCAGGAAGCAGAGACAATGGGTGCTTCCCGATGTTCAGCTCTTTCTCTGCTCACACAGAACAAGATCCTGGCCTAGGGAATAGCGCTGCCCATAGTGGCTGTGTCTTCCCAACTCAGTGTATGTAATAAAGATAATCCCTCAAAGGCATGCCCATAGGCCATCTCCAAGACAATTCTAGACCTCACCACGTTGACAGTGAGATCAACTATCACAGTATGTGTGTATGGCAGAGGAAAATTGCCACTGATTTTAAAACCAGAGAAAGCCTGGGGAGGGTCAGCAGTTGGAATCTTCTCTGCGCCATTGAAAAGTTGTTGTATGCCTCCTCGAATTTTTTATATTGTAAGCTTCTAGAATTGCAGATATAAATGTTAACTCAAGTTCAAGCTAAATCAGTCTTCCTGTGTTACAGGCACCAGTTGTTACCTGGCTCCTCCACGCATTCATCTCCCCGATAACCTCATTTTCATTGAGAACCTGAGACTTATTGAAAGAACTACTAATTGTTACCCCAGTGCTTCTGTTCAGATAATGGAGCCTTCTCTCTAACTCGCACCAATATTTGCAA
Source organism: Microtus ochrogaster (assembly GCF_000317375.1). Classification (NCBI taxonomy): domain Eukaryota; kingdom Metazoa; phylum Chordata; class Mammalia; order Rodentia; family Cricetidae; genus Microtus; species Microtus ochrogaster. The sequence continues at coordinate 9,190,250 of NC_022034.1, forward strand.
ATTGTTTCCATATTTGTTTCAGACTCACTGCGTAATTAATAGGGAACGAAGCCAAGTGTAATAATCTCCTTAGATTTGCATGCAAGTTGGGCCACTTTGCATTCTCCTAGAATTTAATCAAGCAATAATCAAAATTAATATTACCCTCATTAGTTATGGCAACATACTACATCTCCGCAATATTGATGTCTATGTCCTAGAAAACCAAACTCCACTCCTTCTTTCCTTTCATTAGAAGGAAGACAGAAAAGAACAATCCTGAGGACCTACTGTGTGCTGTGAATCATTCTAGGTTATAGGGATAGACCTGCACCGTCACTTCAGACTGGGAAAAATAAGCTCTGTCACATATACAAAAACATGTTCAGTATGTATCCTGTGTGATATATACTGTCTAGAGAAATACAAAACTAAAGTCAGGAAATTAAGGATAGAGAGCATAGCATAGATTCCTTGCAGGGTGATCAGGGAGCAGAGGAGTATAAATCCAGGGATGGGATTCTAATACCTTCCTCTGAGAATTCATCTAGAGGAGCAGAAAGGTGGAGAAGGGGCAGGAAGAGAGACGTAGATGAGCTATTGATTACACACCCCATCGGGCTTTGGGTGCTGGGGGGCTGACTGCAAAATCAGTTCTTGGTTAAAGAATGAATGCAGGGTACAGGGTGTGAACAGAGGAGCCTGATGGGCAATGACGAAGTCAGAAATCAGGGTCATTGGGTAGCTGGATAGGATGAGGACAGAATGAGTGGAGTTATGTCATTGTAGGAGATGTGTCATCATGGGGACACTAACCTCCACTGGGGAGAATTCGTAGGGTGATGGTGAGAGCTGACTACAGAAGAACTGGGGAGGTAGGAGAAAGGGAGAAAACAGAAGCTAATGGTGAGAAGAGTGGCAGAGTAAAGCGGATGCAGTCTGGAGACTTGGAATGAATGGTGATGGGTTGGAAGGAAAAGAGGAGAAATGATATCCTTGGGGCCTTGCCACCCAGTGTCAATAAGGGGAGATAGAGAGGAATTGAGAAAGTCTGCTGCAGTCACAGAGAAGGGACTGAAGTCCTCCCATGAGTCTCGAGGCATAGGGCAAGAGTCTTGGGGGCTGGGCAGCTGTAAGATGCAGTAGTGTGGTAGTTTGAGTGCAGTTGGTCCCCATTATCTCACAGGGAGTGGCACTGTTAGGGGGTGTGACTTTGTTGGAGTGGGTGTGGCCTTGTCAGAGGAGGTGTGTCACTATGGGATACTGCCCAATGTCTCAATCAACTTCCTGTTACCTGCAAGACGTAGAAGTCTCAGCCACTCCTCCAGCACCATGTCTGCCTGCATGCCACCATGCTTCCCACCATGATGATAATGGTCTGAACCTCTGAACTGTAAGCCACCAACTCAGTTGGATGTTCTCCTTTATAAGAGTTGCTGTGGTCATGGTTTCTCTTCATGGCAATAGAAGCTCTAACTGAGACAGGCGGAGAAAGGAAGGTACAAGGTTTTCCTTGTGGGAAGTTCAGGGTCACTGAGAAGAGATGGTACACAATTCTAAACTTCTTCAATGGCTGATATAAACAGGGAACAGTAACCAGCGACAATGACATTCTAATGAAACAGAAGACCAGCCACCCATAGCACATGTGAGGATGAGGCTCTGGACAAGAAGCAAGACTATTTCCCCAGGAGGATGGTGGCTTCTGGGAACTCGGGGCACTCTCCAGCTCACCTGTGTTCTCCAGGCTGCTTATAGAAGGTAACAAAATGAAATCTTCATGTTAATATGAGTCCCGGTGTCCTCAGAGAGATCACTTGGTCTCAGCAACCTGTTGTTTCCTTCTAACAGAAAGAATAATGGTACCCAGACATTTCTCAGAGTCTCCGTAATAAGTAGGATTGCATGTTTCTGGTTGGAACTGTTGTCTGCAGCCACCAATACAGTGAAGCAGAGTGGACCTTGAAACAAGCATGATGTACATCTAGCACATGACTTGATAGATCTGACAGAGATACTGGCTCCTTTCTGCCTTCAGTGCTGGATGGCTGACATCAAAGCTAACTGTTAATTCTTCATGTGTGCTTTCTTTCTGTTTTCACCAGTCTTTATTAAGCATTTCGAGATTTGAATTACAAAAGAATCACTGGTGTTGGGAAGATAGTGCGGTTGATAGGGCACTTGTCGTGAAAGTAGAAACAGCTGAGTTCATTCTCAGAACTCAGACAAAGAAAGCTGGGTGCCTTCTGCATTCCTAGTACTCAGAGGCACAGCCAGAGGATCGGACAGCACTGGCCAGATGATCTGTTCCAGGTCAATGAGGGAGCATGTCTCCAAAAACAGTGTCAGTAGGTGGTGTCTTAGTTAGGTTTCATTGCCATGTCCCTGGCAACGCTTGCAAAGGAAAACATTCCCTTGGGGGCTGGCTTGCAATGCAGAGGGTTCAGGCCATTATCTTCATGGCGGAGAGCATGGTGACGTGCAGACAGACATGGTGTTGGTGAAGAAACTGAGAGTCCTACATTGTACAGGCAACAGGAAATGGTCTGAAAGTCACATTGGGGGACACTTGAGCAAAAGCAATCTCAAAGCCTGCCCCCACAGTGACACGCTTCCTCCTAATAGTGTCACTCCCTTTGGGGGCCATTTTTTCTTTCAAACCACCACACCCGAGATTGATTTCTGGCTTCTACATGCAAGCACACATATATGCATACACAAACATACAAAAACATGTATATGCACAAGCCTGCAAACATATGCACACATGTGCACAGTGCATACATGTGCATATACACACAAACATATACACACACAGTCATGTTTACACACACAAAAATGCACACACATGTGTATACACAAATGAATCGCTAAACTCTAGGAAGCACTCCCTTCTGAAAAACTTAAACTCTTTGAAATTTAGAATATTTCAAATGTAATTTGCATTTTAAATGTATGTATGGGTGTTTTACCTATGTATATATATGGGTGTCATGTCCATACAGGCCCACAGAGACCAGGAGAGTTTCAGGTCCTCTGGAACTGAAGTCACAGATGGTTGTGAGCCACTATATGGTTGCTGGGAATCAAACCTGGATCCTCTGTAAGATCAGCCAGTGCTCTTAACCAGGGAGACATCTCTCCAGCTCCTGATACATTTATTTTGGCTTCTCATTTTCTTTCTGATTTATGTCTAGAGTTCAGTCATAAGGCCTCTTTACCACAAACTCAGCTATTCAGCAAGGATTTTTTTTTTTTCAGGACAGGGTTTCTCTGTGTAGCCCAGGCTGTCCTGGAACTTTCTATGTAGACTGAGGATGGATTCCTGCCTCTGCTTCCTGAGTGCTGGGATTAAAGGCAGGTGCCACCATTGCCCAACTTCAGCAAGGATTTTTAAGCATTACCAATGAGTGGAGTCACCCCAAAGTTCTGAGGTTTGGACAGCCCTCAGAAGGCCTGCTTTCCAGGAGTACAGGTGCCAGTGAGCTGTATCCACAGGAAGGAAGATGGCTTGTGTAGGTTCCCTCCGAGTAGAAGAGCAGACATGTCTGACTGCCGAGCTTTCCCCAGATAGTAAGTGGAACTACCATCGCGGACTCCCTGACTAGATGAAGTGGAAAGGCAATGACACATGAGCAGACTGGGAAGAAAAACAACATGCTGCCAGAGAAACGGCATGAAACCACAGGGACACTTTAAACCTCATTTTAAATGTGGGATCAGTTGTGCCATTTCAGTGAAGAGCACCCAAGTTCAGGGTGTGTGCTCATATTAGTTGCTTTTCTATGGCTACGCTAAAACACCATGACCAAGGCAATTTATAGAAGGGTTTATCTAAGGCTCATGGTTTCAGATGGATAGAAGTTCATGTCTGTCATGTTGCAGGGAGCATCTTGCAGGCAGGCAGGCAGGGGTGGTGTTGGAGTTTGCATCTTGATCTACAAGCACAAAGCAGAGAGAAAAATCCCTTGGAATTTCCTGCATCTTTTGGAACCTCAAAGCACACCTCCAGTGACACAGCTCCTCCAACGTGACCACACCCACTCTAGCAAGGCCACACCTCCTAATCCTTCCCAAACTGTTTTACTAACCGGGAATCAAGTATCTGAATGTATGAGCCCATGGGAGCCATTTCCATGCAAACCACCACAGTGTCCAAGGTGGAAGTCACGTTACTAAGCCTAGGCTTTTCCCCAGAGTTGGCAAACAGGACTGTGGATATCTGTGTTTCCTAGGCAGTGTTTATTGTGGTGGATGATGCAATCTGGGTCAGAGTGGAAAGAAACGTTAAATGTGAAGAGGGACAATGGCCAGAGAAAACACTGGACCCAATAATTAAGTCTTCATGAGGTTGAATTCAGTCATGTGCATATCTCGATTTAAAAGTTTATAAAAATAGGGGCTGCTTCTTGGAAAGAAGATACTAGGAGTTGGCACCTCTTCTGGAGGCGATAAAGCCTAAGGAGAACTGTGAGAATAGGGGATGAAAAACATCACAGGGATGATAAGATAGGCCCAAAAGAGCTGGTTCATCCACATGAGAAGGAGTTAGTGTTTACCGGAATGATACAAAGCCGGGCACAGAGCTGCAAGCTGAGCTAGAAGCTCAACCTCCAAGAGTGAAGGACTGTGTCCAGTGTCTGCACACGGGGACAGTAGTAGGAAGGGCAAGATGGGAAGCCAGATGGCGCAGGGCTCCAAGGAGGAGGGAGTTTGCAAGAGAGAGGAGGACTGGGGGTTTGGAGGGGCCAGATGTTTGTGAACCAGAAGTCTCAATTCACATGACACAGAGGTAGGTGGAGAGGTTTGAGTAAGTTGAGGAAGGAAGAAGCATTTTAAGAATCTGGCTACACAGAACAGTTTGTTTCTCATGGATCTGGAACACTAGGAAAGAGAAGGGAAGGGAAGGGAAGGGAAGGGAAGGGAAGGGAAGGGAAGGGAAGGGAAGGGAAGAGAAGAGAAGAGCCAAAACTGATGTGTACTGATGTATACTGGGGAATTGTGCAGTGAGCAACACAGGAGATGCGCAGGACACAGACCAAAGGCCAAACCTCAGCAGGGTGCCATGCATGGATGGGGACAGATGTTGTCTGCTGGTGCCTGCAGGAAAACGTGTCCCCTGAACCACCTAGCACCTCTCACTGCAGAAGGTCAGAAGCCCCCCTTCATGGTACAGCCTGGCTCACATCCAAGGGTAGGTCATTGTAGATTTGAACCCATCTCATACAAACCAGGAAATCAATATAAAAAACTCTCAGTCACTCAAGTTCTAAGGGGGTCATTAAATAAACGTTCCCTTGAAATGAACCCATTTCATTCACCCAGAGTCTTACAAAAATCTTGTGAACAAATGATGCCTGGTGCCCCCTCTTCCTGCCCTCAGAACCACCTAGAACTTCAGACCTGCTTCAGCACTGGACAAAGAAACTTATTCTGAAAAAAAGTGAGTGTTGTGAACATCCTGGACTGGAGGTAGTGCCCAGGAGACAGAGGACGGAAGGTGGGGTCAGCCTAAAGACCACAGCTCCTTCTGAAGAAACCAGAGCCAAATCCTAGTTTTCTGCAGGGAAGTACTTAGATTTGCCAGCTAACTTAATACTACTCCAAGCTTTCACTCTGGACTAGAGGAAAGGGTCAATGTTGTGTACATAAAAGACAGCAGCACTGAGCTGTGCCCATGAGGACAGCGGGCTTGAGCTCTTGCTTGCAGAGTCTCAACAAGCCACCTCAGCAGCACCTCCTGGGAGAAGATAGGAGAATCTTGCAAGCTTCCTGCCTGCTCAGCCTTGCCTTCCCTGGAGAAGCCCTGGTGTGTTTAACCATGCACAGAAGAGACAAGAAGCTAGCTGGTTTCCAACTCCTTCCAGAAGACTCCACCACCCCCAGAAGTTGAGATACAAATTCTTGGCACCATCTCACGTCAAGCATCCGAAGGGCTTCCTAAATTGCGATCCAGGATTCCGCCTGTGGCTCCAATCATGTTTCCAGCGTAGATTAATATGCTTCCACCGTGCATTTGATTTCGCCATCCTAATGATTGCTTTTTCTGCACGGTGAACAAGGTCCAGCCCTTTCTCTAGCCAATTCACTTCATCTGCGGCTGACAGATGTCTAGGGATGCAAAGAACATTACCAGCAATGGCACAGAGAGCAGGAGCTGCAGGTGACAGGAGCCACCACTGAGACCGCCATAACTCTCTCAGACTAACAACCTGCAAATGAGGAGAAATAAGAAGGAGATTATAGACAATTTCAGGAGTGCTTTAAAAAAATAAAAATAAAAAACCTTCCTAATCATGTGTGTGGGAAAAATAGGGCATTCTCTACAATAGCAAGGGGAAATATTTTAGCAAAAGTTACTGGTCTTTTATGTGGTTGTTTTAGATATTTTTAATCCAAACAAATAAAAAAATAAATGAATTTTTGTTAGTTTTTAATAGGCGACCAAAGAATAGTGAGCCAAAGGTTTTCGGTTTTCTTCTCGTGTAAAGGAGGAAAGTAAGGACTAGAGGCAGGTGGCTGTTGTGGAAAGGGCCATCTTCGTCCTGGCCCAAGCTCAAGTGTTGAAGACCCATGCACTACCAGTGTGGAATTCAGACTCTGCATCCTGTGACCCCAAGACTTCACCCATCACTCTTCTGGGAAGGATTCAGCAAGTAGGCAAAGGGCTGGCACAGATGTGTGGCACAAAGCACCCATTTCCAAACAGCAACTCTTCACCTCTCTTAGTGATCCCGAAGGACGAGTGCTGCATGCACCCTCCCACCCACCTATCCACCCACCCCTGAAGGAACCCCCACAGCTTCAGCTAAGAATTAACAGAAGCCAGAATTGATGCTGGAAGGCAAGAGAGGCCCAACAGCTGTACCTGAGTGCCCCCAAAAGGATGCTCTGGAAACACCAGGGCAGCATAAAACCAATCTCTTTCCTTGCTCCAAGCAGTTGCCAGGCAGCTCCTGGACGGCTGTCAAGTCCTGACTCATTGTCACAGACATCTGCCAGCTTTCCCATCTTGGTTTCAGCCTCCTTTCCCTGCACTTAACATTCTCTGACTTTTAAAATGGAGATTCCTTCTTGCTTTGTCTCCCATGAAAGCAGGCAGATGAGGCCTGCAGGTGACACAGAGGACAGGAGGCCACGTAAGCACAGCTCCTTCCCAGCCTGACCCCTCAGGCCACCACCCATGTTCTTTCATGGACTTAGCATGCAGGCAGTAAGCTATAAAGAAAAAGGAAGATTGCTAGCCCACAAGGGGCTTGAACTTGTGACCTCTGTCTCTTTCAGAATGATAATCTACCCAGTCCAACCTCAGGCCAACAAAATCCAGTGTCCGTTTCACTATATTATCCTAGGACTCATTATTTAGAATAGTAAAACATGATTGTGTTGAAACCTAAATGAGTCTGGTACTTCCAAATGAGTATTTTTTTTGTTTTTTAGAGAATCTATGGGAATGCACACATAAAGATGGGATGATTTTCCCCACAACTAAGGTACAAAGCATCACAATGAGATAAGAGGTAGCTTACTGCGATAAGGCATTCTAACAATGCTTTTCTCAGTATATTTCCATAAACTATGAGCAAATGTTTAGTTATTTTCCTTGGGTGAAAAGTCATATGCTTTTTCTTGACACAATTATTTTTTTTTAAAAAAGCTTTTGCATGGCCGGGCACGCCTTTAATCCCAGCACTCGGGAGGCAGAGGCAGGCAGATCTCTGTGGGTTCGAAACCAGCCTGGTCTACAGAGCTAGTTCCAGGACAGGCTCCAAAGCCACAGAGAAACCCTGTCTCGAAAAACCAAAAAAAAAAAAAAAAAAAAAAAAAAAAAGCTTTTGCAAATATTATATAAAAACATGTTATTTTAGATATGATGGTTAATCTCGATTATCAGCTTGAGATCACTGGGGGAAAGGGCCTTTAACCATGTCTGTGGGGGATTATCTTGACTAGATTAACTGAGGTACAAAGATGTGCCCACTGTGGGCAGCACCACTCCCTGGGCTGACTACGAGCCTTCGATGCTCTTCTTCCTGGATGTAGACACAATATGATCAGCCGCTTCAAGCTCCTGCAGCTTGACTGCCCCAGCATAACAGACTATATTTCTAACTGTGAGCCAAAATATACCCTTCCCTTTTCAGTTGCTTTTTTCAAGGTGTTTTCACAACAGAAAAAGTAAACTACTAGTTACCTGTGAGTTATCTACTTTATGAAATCATATCTGAGAATTGACAAACTGGTTTTAACCAAAGATTAAATAACAGTTTGATATTGTAATATTAGTATACATACTATATATACATATACATGTATTCCAAAGTCCATCAGTAAATTATTTGGGGCTAATTCGTTGCTTTGGAGCTGACCTCAAAACTGATTTTCTTAGCCCTGGTCTATGTTACCACGAATCATATTCCTCCAAATCAGGTCTGTTTATCTAGTGGGATCACGCCTGGGAATGTCAGGCTACCCCATGGAAATCATATAAGCAGTGTTGAAGAATAGTTGGTTTTAGCATTTGGAATCCGTTTATCAATTACCTACCGACATTGCATGAGTTTCACACTGAGGTAAATACAGATAGTCTGCTAGACTTAGTTAATGTGTCTGTACTCTCTGTGAAATTTAAGGTGCTGCACTCCCAGTGAAATTTGCTTTTCATGCCCATGAAAGGTTAAAAGGAGTCTGTGGAAATATGGGTCACGTCTTGAAAGAAACTAAACAAGGCTGTTTGCTAATTACGTGTCTAAACTATTTCCTCAGGGCACTGAGCTTCCTTCAAATACTGTCACATTATTAGTTCTAGGTCAAAAGTGTTCTAAAAATTTCACAGTGTAATAAATACGCTGGGTCGGGGAGACGGTTGGTGGGTAAGAGTGCTTGTTGAGCAGGATGTAGACCTGTGTTCAGAGTCCCAGAACCCACGGAAAGCCTGGCTCTGTCTAGAAGTTCCTGCAACACCAGGCACAGGGGTGCAGGAGACAGAAGACAAAGGGAGCATTCAGGCCCCTCAGCCAACCTGGTAAACTCCAGCCTCAGTAAGAGACCCTGTCTCGAGCAAACAAAATGGAAATGGAGCATGATGGGGTATGGTAGAGCAAGCCACACTGTGTCCTCTGGCTTCTGTAAGCATATAACAATGCACACGCACACAAATATGTCCTCAATAGGCACATCCAAAGCCCATGCACAATTTTTAATCACTAGAAACCACAAGCATATGCTGGAGCATTTGCCTTCCCTTAGAAAAGGAATTGTGCATCCGGTGCTCTTGAGAATATCAGAAGTAAAATAACAGTCACACTTTTTAGCTGATAGAAAGAGGAGCCTAACTTTGCAGCCTAACTTGGCATTTGAGACGGCTGTGAAGGGAGGCAGTAAGACTCTGATACACTGTCAGCCTTTGTCCATTGGTCAGCCCTTCCTAGGAAAAAGTCATAGTCCATGATCGCAAGAGAAAAACTGTTTAGTAAATAAAGAGCTGAGTGAGAAGTTGTTAAATGAAGAGAAGATCACCAGGTATTTTGAAGTGTGTTGTTGTTGTTGAAAATAAAGCCCAGGGCAGAGTGCATGCTAGGCAAATGTTCTACCACTGAATTTCACCTCTAATTAAGAACAATTATTGTACAACTAACTTGTATAGATAAAACCATCCTAAATCACTGTTATGAATCCCCATTGCTATTATCTTATTAGAATTCCTGAATTATTGAAGCTTAATAAGATAGAGTCTACTAACTCATTCTGTTCTTACAGTATATACGGACTGCTGGTAAGACACCTTCCCAAGTTCCCAGTACAGAGCCGTGTGTGTGTGTGTGTGTGTGTGTGTGTGTGTGTGT
>NC_022034.1:9200347-9204103 GCF_000317375.1 Microtus ochrogaster
TTCAAAGGGATTGGACTTGTCCAGAAGACTTCTTCTCAAGACAAAGTCCCTCACTAAGGAGAACTCTGCCTGGAACAGGAAGGGGGAAAGGAAACAGGATATCTAGTTAGAATTTGGACCACAGAGCTGGGGGCTAACTAGTACTTGTAACTCTGGCTCAGCTGTAAAGTTCTTGTCATATGTAGAGAGAGAAGAAGTCTTGCAATTATATAAACCATATAACCACTCAGTGAAATACTTTCATCTCCTATACTAATAATTATATGACATTTTATTTTCTGGAAAGTATCATGATAATCTCCCTCATGCAAACCTGCTTACTGTATGTGCTCTTAGACTGTGTCATTGAGAAAACACCTCTCCTGGGCACACCCTCGTGTGTGCGATCATTAGCACGTGCATGAAGAGATTTGTCCAGGTCTTCTGCCTTGTTTCCATGAGACGAGAAAAGTAACACAGCAGATGAGAGGCCCTGATCACATTAAATCTGTATCCACAACCTACACCTTCTAAATTCACTAAGACGTTCACCGAGCTACCCAGCATTCCTACTTATGAGTGTGTAAGGTGATGAAATTGAACATAAGTGTGATAGATCTCTTTATACTCCCATCATAAATATATACACACACACACACACACACACACACATACACCTCTGCCTCATTATAATAGATTCCCTCCCTCCCCATCTTCTAAGAGAAATATATCACACTCAAGCTTGACTCCTCTTTGTTTCTAATACCAGCCAAGCAATCTGCCTGAAAATTCTACAATTTCTACCTTTCAATCCACCCCAATTTAGCTCCTGATCCCACCTCCATGCCACCTCCCTGGTTCAGACCAATGTCATCACTCACGTCGACTGCCAGAAAGAGTTCAAGCACACATCTCTGCTTCCTGAATCCTGTGTACCCTTTACAGCCTGTTTTGAGTGTATCCATCAGATAGATGCCTTTAAGACATCAGTCAAGTCATACCACTCCTCTGTTCAGAGCTCTCCAAGGGTTCTGGTATCTTTTAGAGAAACATCCAGAGTTCTCACAGCAGCCACCAGGGACGCAAACATCCAGGATCCCCGTGACTTCTGCCTTCACTGTCTGCCATGTGCCCTGGCTCACTCGGCCTCGGTCCCACTGCTCCTGCCAGCATTCCTCAAAACAGACGAGTGTATGTGGCCTCAGGACCTTTGTGCCAACCGCTCTTCTGTCTGCAGAACTCCTCCCCCAAGGAGCCACAAGCTTGCTTTCATACTTCCTTCAGATATCTGCTACGGTGCAGCTCGTCTGTCCACTTTTTCCCAACCACAGCTCATCACCGTGATTCTCTTCTCCGGAGCCAGTCTTCCCTACCACAGCTCATCACCGTGATGATGCTCTTCTCTAGTGCCAATCTTTTTTTTCCTAGTCCCCACAGTCCTCACCCCTCCAAATGCTGTACTTGCTCATCTCCTGGTGTCCGGTGTGATCCTCTCTCAGACAAGGGCAGAACTGTGGGCGTTGTTCAGTGCTCTGTTCTCAAAGTGGACTCGCGGGAGTGTCTGATGGATATAGGGCAGACTCCCAGCAAAGGTTGCAAGAATAGCTTAATAACTTAACAAATCCATTTAACTGATCTGAGCCTAGAAGCTGAAATGAACCAATAATGTCAGAACAGTAACTTAGAAGTATCGTATTCCTGTGGGATTGCAGATTTCTTCCATCAGCTAAGGACAGCACTACAGGGACCTGAGCTCAGACAAAAAGTCAGGAGTACAATGTTCCAGATGTTGTAGCTGTCTACTACCCAGTACAATAACCAGCACCAAGCACTGAGTTTGCGCACTCTGGCACAAACCAGAGTCACCTAGGAAGAGGGAGCCTGTGGGTGTGTCTGTGGTACATGTCTTAAATTGCTAATTGATGTAGAAGCGCCCAGCCCACTGTGAAGGGTGCCATCCTTAGGCAGGTGGGCCTGGGCTGTATATGGAAAGTTGCTGGATGATCCAGTGAGCACCATGGGTCTCCGCTTCAGTTCCTGCCTCCAGGCTCTGGCCTGAGTCTGTCTTCCCTAGATGATGGGCGCCTGTGAGCCAGATAAACCCTTTTCTCCACAAGTCGCTTCTGGTCTGTTTTCTATCAGGCAGCAGAGAAGCAGACCACAATCAGCCTAGAACTCTGACAGAAGGGGCTTCGGGATCTGGTACCCAGAAAGGGTACTAAATAAACATCCTAACAGAAGAAGGATCCCAGTTGTCCCCACCCAAACCCAGACAAGGAGGGAACCCCAAAGGCAAAGGTGGGCTCACAGTGGCCGCAGAGGTGAAGGAGGGAACCCAAATCAACCTACTCACCCACTCTTCTGCTGCAAAGGGGGGGTCATGTCATAAGTGAAAGTGGGTATTACCTGGGTCTTCCAGATTAAACCCCAAGACCAGGATCCCATGTCAGGAGGAGACATTTCACCCATCTCCAGACTAAAGTGTCCTCAGGGATGCAGGATGACAGGGAGAAGGGGGAAAAAGGCAGAGGTTTCAGGATCCACCCTGCCCTGAGGGTGTCTCTCTAACCACAGGGGGTGGGCCAGAAGGCTGTCCTGAGCTAGAAAATGACTTGGTGCTATGGACCTAGGCCTTTGCCTAGCTGCGGGAGAAGGGAAAGGACATCTTCAGAAGTCTCGCTCCCATATGAAAGTGTTTTCTTAAGCACATGCATATACATGTGCACACACATAGAGACCCGTGCTTTCTGATGGAGCCCTATCCCCACGGTTGCTCTCTCCCTCCCTCAGGTCCCCTCCCCTCCTGTCTTCCCTCTCATACCTGTGTGCACCTTCCTCCTGGTCCAGGGAAACTCTCCTTTCTCTCCTGTTCAGGAAGCTGGGGTGGCACCTCAGGCTGGCCCGAGTTCTCCCCTGCAGATCTGGACGCTGCTGAGGGTGAGGATGGAGTTGGAGTTATAGAAACCATAGTGTTGGCAGGGCTGGGGGTAATGGGGTGTGAGCCGTGGCAGCTCAGCCTCCTGTGTTTTATTTGATGAAGGTAGTGGAAAGGAAACTCAGCAGAATGACAGGAGACGCTGTGGTGAAGATAGGCCTCTTCTTTAAGTCACTGTCAACTTATAGGTGGTCAGCAGTTGTGAGGTGTGTTATCTAAATGATTATGAAGCCTCATCCAATCTCAAACAGAAGCATGTATGCCGCATTTAAGGCAGATAATGTCCATCATTTAATACAGGCGTATTTCCTAGAAGTTATATGAAATATAACCTATGGGCACAATGTCACAGAACACCAGATTTGTGGGGGAAATCAGTTTTCTAAAGTAAAAAAGTAAGATAAAGACTTTTGCTGGGATTTCATGGAAAGTCTCTTGTATCCCAGGCTTGTCCCAAGGTCTCAGTCCTCTTGTGTCTACCTCGCAAGTGCCGGGATCACAGCCATTTGACACCATACCTGGCTCATCTTGGTTTTGAGTCTAGAAAAGTTTCTCTGTGCTGGATCATACCTTTATCCCATACCTTCATCCTCACGCTCCCCTGTCCCTACCATACAACCCACCGTACACTCTGACCGTACACCCCCACTATCCACCCCTACCATACATCCCTACCATACACCCCCACCATACACTCCCACATACACCCCCACCGTACACTCCCACATACACTCCCACCGTACACTCTGACCGTACACCCCCACTGTACACCCCTACCATACACCCCCACCGTACACTCCCACATACACCCCCACCATACACTCTGACCCTACATTCCCACT
>NC_022034.1:9204203-9222900 GCF_000317375.1 Microtus ochrogaster
TTCCCACTGTACACTCCCACATACACCCCCACCATACACTCCCACATACACCCCCACCATACACTCTGACCCTACATTCCCACTGTACACTCCCAAATGCCCGAGTCCTCTACTGAACCCGGTTGAGAACGCAGTCTCAGAGTTCCTCATTTGGGCGCTTAGGCAGAAACAACTCACTTTAGGCTGCTCTGGGTCACATGCGCAGCTCACCTTGCCTTCCACTTCTCCCAGTACAACAGGTACCAGCAGTATGGCGCGGAGGAGTGTGTACTGCAGATGGGGGGCGTGCTGTGCCCCCGTCCTGGCTGCGGAGCTGGGCTGCTGCCTGAACAGGGCCAGAGGAAAGTCACCTGCGAAGGGGGCAACGGCCTGGGCTGCGGGGTGAGTACTGACCACACCCAGGGGTGCCTGGGAGTGTGCTCCTTTGCTTTGTGGATGTGCTGAGATCGTCTGCATTTTCCTTTGGGGCTCAGATATATTTGAACTGATGTACAGAAAAACAAAGAATTTTTTCATTCCTGTGTAGGAATTGGGGTGTGTATTCTAAGACGTGCTGAACCCCCCATGCCAGGCGTTTACACTTCTCTTGTCATGTCCAGCTGATGTAGCGGGGGGGGGGAGTCTCCCCAGTTGCATAAAGCGAAAGTAAAGAAGGAAGAGGGGAGTTTCCCATCCAGGCTGTTTAGAGACCCCATTTGTCTCAGCATTTCCAGAAATTAGATGAAGATCGTACAGAAAAATTCCAAGTGCAACTGTGGTGTCAAACACTTGGAAATGAAATAAACAACACTGAGGGTGCCGTAAGGGAAGCAGAATGAGGAACCGGAAACATTCTGAGAAGCCAAAGCAGACAAGCTGAGCAGATCCCACACTTGCCTGCATCTGTCATGAGTTAGGGAAGCCATTCCAGTGCCCAAACGCTCACTACATTGCAGGTGCAAGCAACAAATGGATACTAATGCTGATATTAACTCTCCAGCAGACTAGATAAGAAAAAAATGTGTGCTGTCTTATAAGATGCTGTTGAATTTTGGTGGGAAACATTCTTGTAGAATTGCAGAGTCAGGAAGAGCTTTCTGAAGAGGGTGTGGTTAGCAGGGTCCCAGAACCCAGGCCTGACTTTCTGTTAAGTCGTTTGTTCACGTGTTGGCAGCATCTGTTGCTCTAAGTGACGCTCACGGTGGGTTCCCTGCTGCGGCTCACAAACCAGGGCTGTGCAACTCAGGAAGCAGACATTGAGATAGGAGGCCATGGTGCCCAAGAGGAAAACAAACATGCAGAAGGTTCCCCTGGGTTAATAATCATAGCTACCGCAAGTCAGTGTGCTGTCATCATGCGAATCAAAGCATATAAATCAAGTCACACGCGCCAGCCTTAGCCTCTGTCACCACTCTGGGTCTACACTGATTGAGAATGGCCTAAGCTGGCAGCCACAGTTAGGGCTCAGAATCTTGTCAAATATTTTCTTTCCAAGTGAGTTGCAATCATTTTAAACTGATGGCTAACTTTGTATGCCCACCGTTGTTCTAATGTTGTTCTGTCTATAAAGCTGGGTTTTAATATTTTTCATGAGGAGGTGGCAATTTCTTTGGCTGGGTTTTTACATTGTCTTTTACTTTCCTTTGAGAATGTTGAAGGATTTTAGTCATTTTCTATTTTGGAGACATTCATGTTGTATTTGGATATTTGTGTTGGGTTTTCTCTTTTTCTTTTATACGGTGTGATGTCATGAGTAGCCTATGTGTTTAAACTCCCAAACTTGAGGAATTACTTTCTAAAATTTTTATTAAGTTTTATACATGGTGGATACATGTATGAGGACAAATTATGGGAGTCAGTTTTCTCCTTCAACTGTGGGTTCTGTGCAGCCGGGGCTGAGGCTTGGTGGCAAGTGCCTTTCCCTACTGAACTATATCACTGGCCCAGGAAATTACTTTGGAGATGGTTTGAATGATTCCAACACCTTTGGGTTATGTGAGTTTGGGGACAGAACATCTTTCCCTCCAAGAAAGCGGCTATATTTGAACTTTAAAATTCTGGATGCTATGAGTTTTGTTTTAATGTTACTTGTTCTGTTTTGCTGTTCACAAGAGTAGAATTGTTGGATTGTATTCATTAGCTAGTGTTATGTAACTATCAGTGACAATTTCCATCATTTCTTATGACTTTTATTATGTCCCAGAACTCTTCGGGGTTAGGAGTCACCAATGAAAGGTTTGGCTTCTCCTTCAGGGTGTTTCATGAGGTTGCAGTCCAGATGGAAAGATGCATGCGAGAGCCTGACCAGAGCAGGGAGATCTGTCTGTAGGATGGCTCCTCCGTTCACATGTCTAGAGGCACAAGATCTCAGTTCCTCCTTGGCTGTTGCCAAAAGCCATGGCCTCTCACCACAGGGCCCTGCTCTTGGCTGTTTGTCTCCAAGATGGCAGCTAGCTTTTCTCTGAGCGTGTGACCCAAATAAGAGAGCAAAGAGAGACTCTCAGCACCTGTGGGATCTACTCCTCTAAGTCATTTACCG
This sequence comes from Microtus ochrogaster, assembly GCF_000317375.1. Lineage (NCBI taxonomy): Eukaryota > Metazoa > Chordata > Mammalia > Rodentia > Cricetidae > Microtus > Microtus ochrogaster. The sequence continues at coordinate 9,206,722 of NC_022034.1, forward strand.
TTGCTTCCACTTGAGTCTCCCCATGAGATCCATCCTGCCCTCAAAAGATCCATCCTGCCCTCAAAAGATCCATCCTGCCCTCAAAAGATCCATCCTACCCTCAAAAGATCCATCCTACCCTCAAAAGATCCATTCTGCCCTCAAAAGATCCATCCTACCCTCGGGAAAGAAACTGTCAAAGAACTCATGTGTGTCTTTTAAACTACTGTCACTTGTGATTTGAAGTTGAAAAGAGAACAAAGGGAAAATGAGTTTAAAAGGCCGCTTCTGACCTCTCCCTCCTCCCTCTCCCTCCCCTCCCCTCTCCTCTCCCCACTGCCTGACCGCTGGAGTCTTTCCATTCTCTCCAGCTTCCATTGGTTCCCATAGCTCTAGCTTCCTGGCAGACACAGATTGGCGTCATCTTTCCCCTTTGCTTCTGATCTCCAGCTTTCACAGAGGGGCAACAACCAAGCTGAGGTAGCCTCTGAAACTCTAAGCAAGCCCCCAATTTACATGCTTTCTTTTAAGAATTGGTTTGGTAAAGCTGTCTCTTCACACCAATAGAACAACAACAAAGAGGAAGTCACCAAAGGCTTCATCAATGTTCATTGAACACTTACCTAACCAACTTGGTATTCATGGATACAGAACATTCATTTGGTCCAGTCTTCCACATGGTGTAGAATCTACCCTGAGTCAAGCCCTATCTATAACAGAGATCTACATCCTAGACCCAATATTTTAGCCTTGAAAAGGTTTCCTTTCCTGACTAACTCTTGGGAGTGATGTTATTTGTTGACATGTTCGAGGCATGGAAGTTGCAGATTGAGTAGGGATGCATCACAATATGCCACAGCCCCATTTTCACAGCCACACCACCTGTGCATTGAGCTCCAGGCTAGCGATGGTGTTAGTGGGCTAGTCATTTGACCGCCAGGATGTGCCTGGACCAGTGTGCCTATGACTGACTACTACAGTTTCATCTGAAGAAACTGGACTTGGGATTTCTGATTGACTTCGGTTTCTCCAACACAGGTGGTAAGATTAGTATGTAGGACTCTGGTACTCAAACACATATCCGTGTTCATTGGAAAATGAGATCCCCCAACCCTTTCTGCCTTCTGTCACTGAGCTCACCAGATGCCAAATAGCAGTGGGCTTTACCTAACACAGTGCAGAAAGGTTTTCTGTGCCTGTGATCGCTGTTTTCATCAGTTTAATGGCTGCATCTTAATCTACTGCTATTTTAACTACCGCCAAACCCTGCAGCCCTGCAGCCCTGAAGCCCACAGTGAGTGCCCCACTACTCCAGCAGCCACCTGGTGGTATGTCCAGTTCCACCAGTGCTGGCTCTGCCTGTGCTGCCAAATTTAGTTTTTAACTAAGCCTCTACCATTCTATTTACCAACAAGACTTGGAAGTCGGATGTTGGGGTGAAAACCACCTAACTCAGAGAGGTTGAGAAGCAATCAGCTGACTTTCCTTTTAGGCCAGAGACCCAGCAAGAGAACATCTTTCCACCCATCCAATACCAAAAGGACCTCTAAACTCCAAGTCCTTCCTTACTCTTCCCTGTGTGTCTATCCACCTTCCTGGCTTCTCAGTACTCTCTGTGCTAATTCCTGTCTATTAGTAGCTGGCTCCACCCCCCGATTCAAGTCTCGGGTTTCACAATGCTATCATATAACTTGCAAGATGTCATGGCCCAGGTCCATCTGGCAGTAGCCTGGCAGGTCAGTGATGGTCATGGCAGATCCATTCCTAGTAAAGAATGATTTCAGAGAAGGCGCCACTTCCTGGGATTCAAGTCAAAAAGCTGTGCTGTCTATTTGCCTGTATTCCTGTCCTGGGCCTACATTCTCCTCCACAGTAAGATCAGGTGTCTGACGTTCTAGATGCGTGGAGTAAATGGAGTCAGTGGCCCAATAATGCAGAAGCAATAGGAATAAACTGCAATTGTTTTCCACTCGTCTACCCCAGAGTTAGAATTGCATACTTAGCCGCCCGGAGATCTCTTCAGACAGTGGGTAAGTGTATTCGTGTGCTTTCATGACACGGTGTTTTAGCAGCACTCCTAGGATATAATGCCGTGTGTAGAGATCAATGGCAAGTCAATCAGGAATGGGAAGTACTGCAGAAATCCCCTATCAGAGGCTACCTTCCCAGCCCACCGGAGCTCGTGCACACTGACATGTGACATCTCTTACTCTTGGGAGCACTGAGATTTTAGTTTTCACTAAACACAGAAGTGTTTGACTTTGCCAGAACTCAACACAGTGTATATCTGGAGATCAAATACATGACTTTACTCACATCTAAGTTTTTGGTTGTATCTTGACTATGGCTCATAAAAGCATTAATTGATATCCTGAGGAATTCCTGTGACGTATTGTTCTTTCCTGGGGCCTTTTTACACTGTATCTGAATGACCTTACTAACTTTTATGACTCCAATGTGAAGTGTTGACATGTTTAATGCTAGGAAATAGTGACAAAATATGAAATACATGGTAGCCACTGACCTAGAATGGAGGAAGCTTAGCTATGAGCGTGAAGCCTGGCGAGAACCAGTAAACCAAATGCCTTTGTCTCATTTGGAGTTATCTTGGACTGGACTATAGCTGAAAGATATTTTTTAAAAAAATAATACTTGAACAATCTTCTGTTTTAAATTAGAAATCCGGGGACAAGATTTAATAACAACTAAAAAGAAATCAAACAAAAACAAGAAACCTCTAAAGTCACATTCCACTAAGGAAAGAAGACGGACTTTCTTTAGGCACTCCCCCCACTTCCTTTAACAAATGTGCCTACATGGCAAAGATCTGGGCTACAGGGGAGCAGTGGAGTGTGTGCCTTGGACCCTCACCCACACAGGCCCCTCCTGGACACTCCTAACCAGGAGCACCTTCTTGCACTGCTTCCATCAGATGGGGTCTTAGCAATGTGTAAGCTCGAGTTATAAAAGCCGCACCAAACCTCGCTTCATAAAAACATAGAGTTCACTGATGTTGTATCTGTGTTGAAAATGGTGACTTCGAGCTACTCAATACCAGTCGCACTGTGCTATTGGGGATTTTAGGGAGATGAGAGAAGGATCCTCATTTCATTTATAAAGGAAAGGAGTCAGAGAAGATGCAAAGATTTAAATTATGTTTGGATTAAAACATAAATTAGCCAATGAGATAGAGAGCCCTTTATCAATATGTTGCATTTAGACATAAAAAGCAAGCAGACGGCCGGTGTTTACTAATGTGAGGACAAGGGGAACTGTTCTCTTTGCTCTTCCTTCTGTTTGTTTTCATTTCGGAGCAGCTTGAATTGGGAGACGGGCTCTTATATAGCCCAGGCTGGCCTTAAACTCGGTTTGTAACCAAGCAAGGCCTCACTGGGACCACAGGTGTGTGCACCCATGACTGGTTTGCTTTGTTGCTCTTTAAGGAAATCTTTCTTTAATTTAATGAAAATACATGCATTGCAATGAAATATTTTGTCAGCTATACTGGATTTGTTCTTTCTTAAAGAACTGGAATTAAAATCTAGACTCCCGAATGCATGTGACTTGCACCATGATGCATTCAAGGAGACACCAGACAAGATGAGGTTCCCTTGGGATGACTAAACATAGGCCACAGCATGAAACCTCAGGCTCTACTATACCTCCCTTGTCATAACCGCCTGAACCTACACACACGCCACAAGCAGACCCGTTCCATGTTGGTATGTTAATTTTTAATCTATAAAACAGTTCTCATCAAAAAGCATTTTTGAAAGAAAATCAATGCTAAGAAATGTCAAAAAATATGCATTCCTTGTTTATTTGACATGTGTCCAAAAATCTAATTTCAACTCTAAGATTGGCTCATTTGCAGATTGGAAGTAAGTCTTGCTAGACTTTGTGCCTGCAAGACAGCTTGGCGTGCGAAGATAGAATGCTTCAGAGAGTGTTTGTTTTAATTAAAGAAACCTTTCACAAATGTACAAGCTGGTTCCCAAATACCGTTCCTCTGCAAAGTGTTTGTCAATTGACAAACGTTCCTCGAAAGACAGCCCTCTGCGGTTTGAAGAGTATGCTTATAATCCAGCACAGATCTGGCCATTCTACTTGTCTCTAATCTGTTTTTGTTTAAATAGAGGGAGGTATTGTTCTGTTTGGATGTGAGTCTTCTAAGAAGCTGCTGAGCTAAAGACTCGGTCCCCAGCTAGGGTTTTGTGATTGGGTGGAAGGGCTCAAACCACTTCAATACACAAGTCCCTACCTGAATGGGGCCTGAGATGTAGAGACTGGTTGCAGGCAGGAAGTCCCCTGAGGCATCATTTTGGAAGGGATTAGTTTATTCCTAGGCCAGCCCTCTTTCCTCTTGTTCCCTGCCCCTCCCTGCTGCCCTGAGCTAAGCTGCTTCTCACCACTCAGTGCCCAGAAGTGATGTGGTCCTTAAGCCTATGGATGGAGAGCAACAACACAACCAGCCAAAAGAAAAACCCTTTCTTCTGTTAGACTTTTCTTTACCATGCATATTTTCAGCACAACCAAGAGCTAACTCAAGTATGAAATAATTTTATCTTTTCAAAATGTTAAGATCCAGGTCTCTGGTTATATGTTAGGATGTCGGTGTGGTCACAAACTGACTGAAGACCCTGGTCCAGCTAGCTCTGTGGGAGCTCACAGCACTCCAGCATAGGCTCCACTGACCATTGAATTTGTGGGTTTATTTTGATGGTGCTTGAAAAAAACAAAATAGGCACAAGATATCCCAAGACCGGGTTCTCAGCACAAGGGAGATTTATTGGCTCCAGAGGGACAAAGGGCAGGGGACAGGAGACAATGACAAGAGGTAGGGGACAAGGAAAAGGGGAGGAGAAAAACAAGAAGAGGAGGAGAAGGGATTATTTGTCCCCGAGGGACAAAAACCTGCCTCTGCACAGAGAGGACAGATGTGGGAAAAAGGGAAGCCTCATGCTCGAATGAGTTGATTAATTTTGATTAGGCATGTTAATTAGGGTAGCCAAAAGGGGGCTTTTGATTGCTTGATTTCAATACTTGGATAGCTGGACCTTGGTGGTGAGCCTCAAGAGGAGGAAGTGACCAAATAAGGGAAGAGACGTTGGTGACTAGCTTTAGGAAGGTAACCTAGCAGGGCAAAGCAGAGGGAATGGGGGGGATGCAAGGCCTGCAGAGCGTGTTTGCCGTGCTCAGACCTGCTAGGCTCTGCAGTGCTCAGACTTCTGTCTAGGACTGTGCTGGTTGACATGTGCATCCGCTATTTACGTCACAGCTGAACACAGTCAGCAGTCCAGTCCCTACAGTAGCCCCATTCTGAGTGCTCAGTGGTCACATGGTACAGATAGCAACCGTATCCAACAATACAGATGCACTGAAGAAAATTCTTTCTTTCGGGCAGAGCTGGTCTGGAGAAAGGTGAGGACAGCTGTCCCAGAAGGTAGCCTTGGCCATCCCTAAGTCTCCCGTGTCTCGACTCCAAACACTTTGACCTCTGCACCTGTGCTTAACACAAGAAATCTGGAGTACAAGAAGGTCAAACAGGCCAGGCCTGATGTGTGCCTGGAATCCCAGCACTCAGGAGACAGAGGCAATTTTATCAGCGTTCCAGGCTAACTTGAACTGCATAGAGAGATGAGGGCAGGATTGCATTTTGCAAACCAAGGATTGATCTCATAGCATGGGTTCTTGGGGCTGATGTGAGGAAATGAGGAAAAGGGTTGGAGCGCAAGTACCAACTAGCAGTAAGCTCAGCCAGGTGGCAACCAAAGAAAATTTGCTTTTCTTTGGAGCCTGCTAGGATTGCAACACAGAGAACAAATACGGTTTTGGCAAAGGAGTCTCTGTGTTTAATATTTAAACGGGGAGAGAGGAATAGGTGGTCATTAGCTTAGGTCAGAGAGAGACTGTCTGGTAAGTTCCAGACCAGAGTATCCTCAGCATCTGAGCATGTTCGGTGGAGGGGACACACTCACTGTTCACCAGCCCACATTGCTGCTAATGTCTCTGGAAAACTATGATGTTGCCATCATTCAAAAGTTCGTCTTAGCGAGGGGTTGTAGCCAGGGTTGGCAGAGTGCTTGCCTAGCATGCGTGAAACCCTGAACAGAAGCACCCTAGAGGTGGAGGTGGTGACACATGTCTGTAATCCCTGGGTTTGGGAGGTGGGGATATCCGGATCAGAAGTGCAGGTCATCTTGAGTTATGTAGAGAGTTCAAGGCCAACCTGTTCCACCTTCTGACACCTGTTCCAACCATGGCATCTCTTTCTACCTTACATGTCCCAGAACCAAACTACTCCATTTTGCTTCTCTTTCTTGACTGGAAATGGAGTGAGAGCACACAGATAGACGAATGGTCACGTAACTATAGCACACAGATAGACATATGGTCACATAACTAGCACACAGATAGACGTATGGTCACATAGCTATAGCACACAGTTAAATGTATGGTCACATAATTATAGCACACAGATAGACGTATGGCCACATAGCTATAGCGCACAGATAGACGTATGGCCACATAACTATAGTGCGCAGACAGACATATGGTCCCACAGCTATCAGGCATGAGCCAAATTGGAGCAAAGACGGTCATGTCACTTTGTGTAGGATTAGCAGTTTTTGATGTGCAAGCATGCGGCTTTTGCAGCAGTGGAATGCTGCGAGTGTATCTTCTCAGCTCCATAGCCCAGGAACCACCTTCTTTGTGCTGCCTTTTCCAAGACAGGTGTTTCACGAAACAACTTGAGATTCAAATTATTCCCTTCATGTTTTTAATGCAGAGTGCTAAGTAGCATACGGCTACCTCTAACGAGCTTCTGAGATCTCAGCTTCAAAGTCGGTGGGCCGGGGTGTTTTCCTTGTAGTGGAGAACTGATAAATGATTCTCAAATCATATGCTATGTTTGTCTCACATGTATTTTTGGTACTTTTTCTTCAGAATTTCATATGCGTACAATGCATTTTAATTCTATCTGCCACGTCCTCCCACCTCCAACTTTCCCCTTGCCTCCCTCACATCCCCATCTCTAATTCATGTTCTCCTATGATTTTATTGTTGCATGCATGCAGCGTGCATGTGTGTGTGTGTGTGTGTGTGTGTGTGTGTGTGTGTGTGCCTATTAATCTCACTAGTGTTGATTATATGGATGTAGAGGTGACCACTTGGGCATGCTCAGTCTATTTGGGGGACTTGTCACTGAAGGAAGCTGGCCCTCCCTTAGATGTCATTGACAGCCTATTACTCCTCTGCTAGAGATGGGGACGTGTGAGCCTTCCCCTGCATCCATGCTAGGCTACTGACCTGTGTGGGTTTGTGCAATTGACTAAAGCACCATCCCAATCATACCCAGAAGCCACTTGTGGTCCTCTGCTCCTTACATTTTCCATCCCTCGGTCCATCGTGTTCCTCACATTTGGATGTAGGGATAATGTTATAGATGGTCCATTTGGGGCTGGCTACTCTATAGTCACTTATTCTATGCACTTGGACCAGTATGGTTTGTGGTAGCCCACATGTGGCTCAGTTTCCATCTGGATCAATTCTGGCTTTAAAAAAAAAAAAAGTCATTGAAGCTCAAACTTGCCTGCTCCGCTTGTTCCAGCATCCTTGATGGCTGTGAGGTAGTTCTGATTAAGCCCACAGGAAAGAGCATTTTGCCCATGAGAAAAGAACACACTAGCTAGTAGAAAGAATGCTGCTGATGCCAAACCTCAGGAACACGGAGATAGAAATTGAAACTGTTCACTCAAGGACAGGAGTGGTCTTGTGATTAAATACTGATTGACCATCTGGGCTGTGCTTTCTGCTGTTTTCTGTGTAAGCAAGCTCTGAAATGAACTCGGGGAAATGTGCAGAGTAAGCTGGCAGTCCCCCAGCTGACATTCCCTTAATCCACGCGCCCCTACCCAGGTACCCCCAGCTGATTTTGCTGGAGCAGGCTCCGACAGTGGTTCTCTGTGACAGTGCCTGTCTGCTGGTGCAGAGAGAACCCGGCTTAACGGATGACAGAGTTACACTAGTAGTGAAAACTTGTTGTTGGTGCTGGCTTGGGACTCAGTTGCATTTCCGAGAGTTTAATTTTATAGTAAAAATCCTTTTAATTCTAAAGCTGCTATTGACATACTTTATGGGTTTAGGATCAATTAGGGAAGATAAGATGTGTTTTATGACTGTGCGTGGTGAAGTAACTTGTCACAGAGTCTATTAAAAGAACAGCATCTTCTAACTTTTCATAGGATGAGTACTGGGGACCAGAATAGTTTCTTATAGAGGATGTTTTATCTCATAAAACACTGTATCAGTTATTGTGACCATCACAAAGGAACTGTACTATTTAGATATTTGGTTTTATTTTCATGTTTGAACAAACCACTTCTACACAACAAGAAGGCCACACTGCTATAGCTTGAGCCCAGCCAGCCGGAAATAATCCAAAATCTTCTTGCAAAATGTGCGTCTGAGTCTTCCTCCTATCCCAGCATTCTGAGTGCTGGGCTCTCTCATCTGTCCAACCCAGGGATCCTGGGTGGTTTTTAGGGTCACAAGCAGCCACATTCCATCTCATTGTGCTATGATTCTAGTCCCTTATCCTAAGTCCTCTGTCTTCTGCTGGTGGGAGCCCCACATACACAAAATGCTCTCTCTGTTGTTTCTCCTGCTCTGCTTCTCATTAGGCTCTCCCCCAGACACCAACCTCCGAGGGATCTGGACACCACTACCTGTCTGTCTTGCTACATCCTCCATCATTCCTGCCTCTGCATCAGCTCCCTTGTTTTCCCCTAGCGTAGCTCCGGGAAATGACCTCCTGGCCCTGATGCTCATCCTGGCTCATACATCTCACTCCCTATTTCTCAGATCTACTTGGAGTCTTGTACACCAGAATTACAGGGCGTGGTCATCAGAGCAGGATGCTTTACTCTCTTGTTCTTTGTTTTTATTGTGGTAAATAGATATGACAAAATTTCTATCGAGTCATGTAAATGCTCGCACCAATAGCACTGGAAGCATCCACAGTGTTGCCCACACACAGTGACTCTCCACTCCAATGCCTTCTCATCTGACCTCGCTCCTCCCCCGCTGCAGCCCCTGCTCACTTCCACACTCCTTCCTGTCTCTATGAATGCACCTGCTCTGGGTATTTCATGTTAGTGTAATCATATACCGCATCCTGCTGCTCCTTTAGCACCAGCATTTCTAAGGATCTTCCGTGTTGTACCATGTGTCAGACTCTTTATATGACCAAATAGTGTCTACAATAGGTGCATACATCGGACCAGGTGGCATTTTTTGTCACTCTTTAACCTTTTCTTTTAACCTTTAACCTTTTTTCTTTACCTGGGGATAGCCCTTACTCTTTGACTCTCTAACTTTTGGTCGCTTGTCAGTAGCCAGAAACTCGGAACCACTCCAACTCCCAAGTATAATATCAATCCTCCTAAAATGTCTTTCCACAAATAATAAACGTGATTTAACATGTTAAATCTCCTGCCTCTGCATGCACTGCAGGGACCCCAAACGGGCTGACCTAGTTTACATTGCTGTCCTGGGGATCCATCAAGTCTTACCTGTAGTGTAGACACAGAATTAAGTGAAAAAAGTAAACAAATAAATCAGCGCTCACAAAATTATAAAATATTGTCTGGTTTATTATTAACCACTAAAAGTGGCTGTTTGGGTGAGAGAGGAGGTCTTTATTTGTGGTTTAAGGTCCTCTCCAGCACAAGTCTCCAAGCATATAATTAGAATATTTTACTCTTTTGTAACATAGAAGACTACTGTCTGAGAGTATGAGCTACGATCTTCCTTAATTAAATATCTGAAATACATACTGAAAGAACTTAATAATGTTCTGTGTTAAAAATACAGGCAGTAAGTATTCCTCCTGTCTCTGACGAACCTCCAGCCTCACAGTGTTATCACTGGGTCTTGTGTACCTAACTCTGTTTCCACAAGCTGGAAACTGGCTCCTGTGGTGCCCAGAACCCGGTGCACCAATGCACCGGCACAGCAAAGCAGTGCACTCTCCCTTTTCGGACCAAATGAGGACCCCAAGTCAGCACCTAGCAACCTTAGTCGACCCCACGTCTAGTGCCCACACCACCACCATGTGGTCCCAGGACTGGACGAGTAGTCAGCACCAAGGAGAGCGCCTTTCTCACACAGGCGGCCATCTCAACAGAAAGCACAGACTCCAGAAAGTGAACAGGCTTTGTCCCTTGCCATTTTTCACTGATGACCTCTAGGATGCCATGATGTGCTCTAGGAACCATGGCAGCAATGTGGCTGCTTACCTTCCACTCTGCTCTGCCTTTTTCTGGAGCCAAGGACCCTGCCATTTGTTTCTCAAAGGTTGCTACCCCTCTGCCTGGAGTGAAGATCTTTTGATAGGAGGCATCTCTGCCCCGGACACGTGAGCCTACCATACCAGCCTCTGATCTGTTCATCTGTGTGGTAGCTTATATCCTGACCAGACTAAGAAGCAGAATGTGGCTCGTTACTTTTATGCCTGCTTTATGGATTTGTTTTGTAAGGAGAAAATGTAAGAGTCAAGGAAGACTACAAGCTGGTGAGTTGAAACACAGACAAAAACGAATGTGCTCTGTGCCCCTCCTCCTGCTCGTGAACTAGCCTAGAAGAATCACGAGGGAAGGAGCTGTCTCTCAGAGAAGCACAGCTCCCGATGTCCTCCAGGAAGTCATTCGTCAAGTGGGCTTGCACGTCCACAAAGAGAGCAATTTCCTCCTTCCTCTCTAGAAATGGAAGCTGGTCCAGGGCCCTCCACACACTTTAGGAAGAAGATAGAATTGCCCCCTGACACAAGCTCTTCTTTGCAAAGCCATATTGCTTCTTGTCTAGCACTCAAAGAAAGCCCAGGAATTTGATATCAGCCAAATTCTTCTTCTCCTGTTCTTTTCAGGTATTAGTGCTAAAATAACAGGCCTGTCCTCAGACAGCCTGCCTTAACCATTCCTAAGCATTATACACAGACGATCTGCTCCGCTGACAGACTCACAGTCCCTAAAGAACTTCAGGTGTGGCTTTGTTTTAGACATAGTCTTCTGTAGGCCAGGTTAGTCTTGAACTTGCCGTGTAGGGGATGATGAGCTCCACCTTCTGATCCCCCTGCTTCTGTCTCCCATGTGCTGGGATTTCAGGTGTGCATTGCCCTGCCCCGTTGAAACAGTTCCACAGTGTGTGATTTGCTAGGTAAGTGTGCTACAAACGGAGCTGTGTCCTCCTCCCTAAAGAATTCTTCACCAATTACAAGCTGGCAGTTCTGCATCCCACCTCTAAGAGCATGAAATATGCCTCTTCGTGTGAGCAGGCCTTCGTGCTGTCACGGCCCCATCATTTGGAAGCATTAACAGGAAAGTCTCGTACAGAAATGAGATGAGATGCTACTTGTTGAATCCTTGAAGAATGTAAAGTACTCGGGGTGGATGCCTCTCAGGCGAGAAATCGCCGGTTATTTATTTATCAGTTTTTAGAGCATTCCCACAAGCAGCTTTCCGTGTAAATAGGGAGGTGTTAGCAGAGACTGTAGTCGGGAGATGACTGCCACTTGGAAAGGAATAAGGCTACATGGAAGCAAGCTTCTGAAAGACCTTTCAGGAGAGCCGGCTGGGCCTTTGTATAGGTGGCATTGTGCCCCTGGGAAGAGCAGGAGGTATTTAATCAATAAGAACGGCTGGAGTGGGAAGATAGCAGTAAAGAGATAAGATCTCTGCTAGTTATCCCGAGTCTATTGACCCGGGAATCCACTTCCCATCATGGGCTGAAGGGAAATCTCTTCACATACTGAATGTTAGCAGATTTTTTTTAAAGGTCTCCGAATTGGTGTTTTCGGGCTCTGTGTGTGCTTCCAGTTTAGTCTAAAGAAGCCGGAGGCTGTTTTTGTAAGGTCTCCCGGAGGCATCAAACTTCCATAATGAACATGATTTAAATAAACCACTTACTGAGGAGGCTTTTAATTTCCTGAGCACCATTTTAAACACCATGGGTAGATACATAACCAGACACCAGCAGAGACACACTTACCCCAGGAAGTTAAGGAGCCCAGCAGCAGGAAGTCTCTACTAATGTCCACTTACCTTCCCAGTCCACACAGGCTTGGTCGTTTCCCACACACACACACCTCATGAGTGGTGCCCAGCCCAACCGGATTTACTTATCTTGGGTCAGCAATAGAACCGATGTGGGCTCCAGCAAGCTGGAGGCAAACTCTGCCTTCCCTTAAGATAGCCATTGCCCCACCCACCCCCTTTTTTGACCAGTGTTTGTCTTTTGGGCAGCTGACCCCATTCCTGTGTGAGAAAAGAACTCTGAGTATCTAATAGGGATGCATTAAGCCCCAGGATCCTTGCTATAGTGGGTCTGAAGAGGTCTAGACCTTTCTGTCCTTGGTTACAGGACTGGGTAAATCAGTGTTCAAGCCACCTACAGAGGAGGAGAGTGTGTGTCTTCTCCATTTAAGTCAGATGGCCAGAAGCTTCCTATTCTCCAGACAAAAATTCCCCCTGCCCTCATTAGATGTGTGTCTGTGGGTGGGTGGGTGGGTGGGTCCATGTGCTTGTGGGATCCTCAAATATCATTCCTCAATGGCTGTTCACCTTGTTTTTAAGACAAATTGTCTTTGGGGTCTGGGGCTCATTAAATTAGGTTGGTCAACACACCCTGAGGTTTGTCTCCACCTCTCAAATGTCCCTTTATTGTCTCTTAGTAGCAAATGAAGAACTTAATTGCTAAGGAGAACTATGAAGAAGCCGGTATTAGGCAAGGACCTTTTCATAACCTACAAAACCATCTTTAGGTTGTGACCAATAATAATTTTGGCCCATTGTTGCTATAACAGCCATAAAAAGTTTCTCTTTGTTCCTCTCTGGCTAAATGAATTGTAGACCTGTGTTCTGCTTCTGTGGTATGAGACTAGGCCTATACCAAAGACCATTGCTGGCCTGAACCAAAGACCAGACTTCAAGCAGACTGAAGTTTACCTCTTGCTCCTAAGAGTCTAGAGCTGGGCTGACAATGACACTTCCAGTCTGTCGTTGCCATGCCCACCCTCCAGCTAGGAACAAAGAGGAACACTTATGTTTTTAAAATCAGGTCATATCCAGAAGTCAACAAAGTCATTAGATCCCACTGGAGATTAACTGGCATATGTTATCTCTCCTCACATAAATATGCGTTTTGCTCTCTGTATTCTCAGGCATGGAACATTAGCCCCCAGCTCCCATCTTACCCTTAAGCTGAGTTTGCCCCTCATGCTTAAGTGTCTTTTCAGCAATCTTATGAATTTGTACAGATAGAGGAGCAGCCAGTGCTGCCATAAATGGGGAGCAGAGCCACAGTTCTAGAAGATTCTTCAGTGGGGCTGATATCTTCATCCATCTGCTGTTCTTAATTGTTCCCATTCCCAGTGCATGCCATCTTGTGTCACACTTGAAATAGTAGCACATAGATTTGCATTTCTGACGGAAGTCCTAAGAGTTCATCTTTCCTTCTCCTGCTGCAATCAGTGGAAACTGGGCTGTTCAGCTACTGCACTATTCTAATAAGAAATGTTGACTAGGGAAATTTTCAGTGTATCATTTATTATATTTAAAATAAATCAGTACCTCTTACAAGGGAAATGATTTATGCATTCTGTTTGCATTAATTGCCTGTCACCTGTGTGTGTTGCACTGAGCTGGACAACATGGCCACGTAACCACAGCGGTTGGGGACAAGAAAAGGGGGAAGACAGGATACATGTGCATGAGATGTCGTATCCATATGGCAGCATGTGATTAGGCCAAACAAGGTTGCGCAGGAATCCAGACTAGTCTGGTCCTGCTCAGCCTCATCCACACCACCTTGAACATGCCCGTGTGTGTTCATCACCTTGCTCATACACATACTGCTACCCCACCTTCGTCTGTAAGGTCCCCAATAGGATTAGCAAAGGTCATTTTTGCATGTTCATTATCTACCAGTGTGTCAAACACACGTGTCTTTATATAGACACAAAGGAAAAGGCTGTAACTCTAGTGGGTAAAGGAACTTTGTTGGGGCCTTGATGGTTGAAGAAAGTTTGTCCGGCAATGGGGATTGTAACATTTCATACAGAAGACTCTGCCACCACGTTAGTAGTACAAACCAGGAGACTACAGAAAACACAGCCAGAGCATTCTGATGAGAGGTAGCTCAGGCCAGACAGTGTGATCACTAGCTAAGAAGGGAGGAAAGAGAGGGTCCTCCAGGATCCTATGTGCTGAGGGGAGCGGAGCAGCGGGCTGCATTCCTGCCGCCCCAGCTCACGGCCGCCTGGCTAGCTTATGCCCCGAAATAATTACACGGAAATTGTATTCTTTTAAACACTGCCTGGCCTATTAGTTCCAACCTCTTATTGGCTAGATCTTACATATTGATCTGACCCATTTCTAATAATCTGTGTAGCCCAAGAGGTGGCTTACCAGGGAAGATCTTAACCTGCGGCTGTGTTGGGTGGGAGAATCATGGCGACTTCCTGACTCGGCTTCTTTCTCCCAGCATTCTGTTCTGTCTACTCTGCCTACCTAATTTTCTGTCCTATCAGGGCCAAGCAGTTTTCTTAATTAGTTAACCAATGAAAGCAACAGATAAGATACAAGACCCACCTCCATCACCTATGGAGACCAGAGAGGACTAAAGTGCCATGGTCAGAGCCTTCAGAAAAGCACATTGTGAAACCGTGGAGGACACTGAGACTCACCAATGTGGCCTTGAATCAACATTTGACAATTCTAACAATCTTACCAACCAGAAGTGTCTACTGATACCTTTTCTTCATATTAGTTTTTTAGGGAATTATTTAAGAATTTTAGTTTTGTGATTTTTTTTCTAAAACAAATACCCTGGATGTGGGAAATTGAGATTACTCTTTTATTTTATAGTTAATTTAGAACTTGAATGAATTTGCAGCCACATTGTGTCTATGTAATAGATAATGTGCTATACAGTATTTGCTGGCCAGTTTCCTTTATGCCATACAATTTACTGCTTTTGCTTTTCAAAAAATAAATGCTTTGCATTTAGAATTCTTAAACAGTAAGCATTCCTTTTTGCTTCCTCAATATTAAACATGGCCACACATTTTTGTGGATGAAATGCCTGCTGTACAAGCATGAAGACCAGAGTTCAGATCCCCAACACTCACAGAGAAGCCTAGTGGGTGTGGCAGCCTGGAAGGTGGAGACAGGGAAGGGATGGTCCCTGGACAGATGGCTAGGGAGAATAGCTGAACCAATGGGCTCTGGCTCAGCGAAAGACCTGCCCCATTAAAATAAAATAGAGGACAATTGAAAAAGACAGTTAATGTCAACCTCTGGCCTACGTGTGTGTGTGTGTGTGTGTGTGTGTGTGTGTGTGTGTGTGTGTATGTATATGTATATGCACGCTCACATACACCAAATATATGCATATACAAGGAACAGGAAGACACTGTTATATAAAAGGGTTTCATGTGTCCCCTAACTGCTAGACTTTATGGTACATGCATGTAATCCTAGCACTTTGGGAGGCTGAAACAAGAAAATTGGGAAATTGAGAGCCACCTGGGCTACACAGTGAGATCCTATCTCAAAGGGAAACATCTCCACAGGCAAAGACTTTCAGATACTCCGTGCAGAGGGATTTTTAGCTGTTTAAGAGATGACTTGACGAGAAGTGGAGAGTGAGTGTCCCCCTTCTCTGCTGGGACATATTACATCCTTGGTTTCAGCGAGTACTGTCAAGACGCATCTAACAGACATTTTTGTTCCTGGAAGACCTCCGAGAGACTCTAGCATAGTGTGCCCCGTGAACATCCCCCATCTCCTCCTCCGAGTTGCTGTTTAGCTAAGGTATTGGTGCCTGAATTACTCTTTTGAACACATCAAAGTTATAGAAAAGTGTCCAACAACTCTGTAGAGTTTCAAGCTCTCTAAGCCGCTCACCATTCTACTTAATGGAGACATGTGGCCCTCTGTGAAGCCACAACCTCAGTTGTGCCAACTTGACTCAGGGCAGGAAGCAAGTTCCACATACAGACACTGTAGTAATAGGAGCCGGCGGGCTGCTTCCCGCCACCCGGCAGCCATCACGGCTAGCTTTGCCCGAAATAACAACACACAAACTGTATTCATTTAAACACTGCTTGGCTCTTTAGCTCCAGCCCTTTTCTCGGCTAAC
>NC_022034.1:9223000-9227723 GCF_000317375.1 Microtus ochrogaster
TTCCGCCCAGCATTCTGCTCCTCCCACTTACGTTCTAACCTATCAGGTCAAGCAGCTTCTTTATTAAATCAACCAATGACCTTCCTCCATCAAGACACTGACACACACACACACACACACACACACACATGTTGTCTTGCACATATCAAAGACAGACCCTTAAACCTATATATTCCAGGCACATACCAGCACATATGACTTTGAACAAATTAGATCCATGCATGGCATTTTTAATGGTAGAAATGAACCCAAAATTTAAAAATGCTATTAGTTCTCTAGATGCTTGAAGAATCCAAACCTCAAGGCCAATGTTTCCTAAGGAAAGAACTTGGTAGACTTACCAAAGTGAGTCATGATGGGAATTTTAAACTTCTAGGAAGGAGGGCAGAGCTTCCCCAAATCTTATCAAACTCCTCTGTGAAACAGCTTTAGTGTGTATTTTGTCAACTGGCTGTATTTTCTATATTTCTGATTGTTTGCAAATATTGTCCGCTTATCCCCAATAGCAGGATCCACTGAAAGTTCCAGAACTTTTTTTAGAGCTGCTCTCTTTCAGTCCCATCCTCCCTCTTGCTCCTGGACCCGAGATTGCCGGTGTTGACTGTTTGTATAACAATTTGACACAACCTAGTGTCATTTTGAAAAGGGAAATCTGTACTGAGAAAATGCTCTCACCAGACTGATGTGTGGGAAAGCCTGTGGTACATTTTTCTTGATTGATGATTGATGTGGGAGGGCCCAGCCCACTGTGGGTGGTGCCATCCCTGGGCTGTGGTTCTGGATGGTTAAGGAAGCAGGCTGAGCAAGCCCTGGGGAACAAGCCAGTAAGCACAGCACTCCTCATGGCCTCTGCAACTGTCCTGCCACCAGGTTCCTGCCCTGGCTTCCCTTGGTGATGGACTTAGAGGATGTACAGTGAAATAAATTCTGCCCAGGGTTTGTTTTGGGTCATGGAGTTTTATCACAGCAATAGAAACCCCAACTGAGACATTTCCCAAGACTGAGTAGTGGGACCCTGTAGCCTACTTACTAGACATTATGAGTTACTCATCAAGGCTGATGTGACTTCTTCCTAAGCATCCTGTCTCCTCTCCAAAGGGGAAGTGTTCCATTCCCTAAGAGGTTAAGAGCACTGGCTGCTCTTGTAGAGGACCTGCTTCCACAGGCACCTCAGGCAAAACACTACTATACGCAACAAATGCAAATAATCTTTGAAAAAAATGAATAAATAAATATAAAAATAAAGTTACATTTCCTGGACAACTTTGGACAAGTCTGAATGAGAAAATAATACTTTTGGGGTTGAACCAAATAGGTAACTCTTCAAAACTTTTCTAAGCTACAGTAATTCCCTCGCACCCCTACCTCCACCCTTTCCTTTTCCTCCATTGTCTAGAACATCCAAACATGGGTGTCAGAGACACTGAGTAAGGGCTGGCAAGAGACTCACACACACTCTGAGCCCTGTAAAAATGCTGGCTAAGAGGCCAAGGCAATGTGAAACAGATCAAAATTTTGAAAGGGGCTTCGATGCACGATGCCTCTGCTGCTTTTGGATGCTGTTTGATTGCTCTAGGGAAGCAAGTTAATGTTCCTGTGTTGCTGTGTTTCTATCCCCTGTGAAAGGAACCGGTCCTGGGAGGGATTAGCATTAATTATTACCAAACGATCTTCGCCTTTATCATCAAAATATAAGCAATGAAGCCTCTACTTTCTAGACACAGCAAATTTATTAAAAAAACATTTAACCCATGCAGAGATTTCCAGCTAGAGATTGAAGTCAGCTGTGTCTGTGTTTTATAAATGGTGCTTGGTTCAGAAAATATTCTAGAAAACAGTGTATGCATCAGGTAGGCTCTTTCAAGGCAAGCTCATTTTAAACTAAGCTGCTTTCATTATAAAAGCAGACACTGTTTAGCTGAGAATGAAAGTTTAAATAATTTGTTACTTGAAAAGTCTTAAGAGGACAGGCACTGGTGGCACATACCTATAAGCCCCATAGCCAGAAGGCAGAGGCAGGTGGATCTCTATGAGTTCAAGGCCAGCCTAGTCTACAGAGCAAGTTCCAGGCCAGACAGAACTACACAGAGAAACCCTGTCTTGAAAAGCAAACAAACAGAAAGAAGAAAGAAGGGAATAAAAGAAAGAAAGAAAAAGTGTTGAGAGTTACTTTAATAAGAATCCTGAGGTTGAGAATGGAATTCAGTAGGCAGAGCACTTGCCCAGCATGTGCAAAGACCTGGGGTGGATTCCTAGCTCTCCAGCATGGTGACCCACACCTATAATCCCAGCAGTTAGGGGGTGGAGGCAAAAGGATCAGAAGTTCAAGATCATAATCACATGCAAAGCAAATTCAAAGCCAGCCTGGACTGTATGAGATCTTGTCTCAAAAAAAAAAAGAAAGAAAGAAAGAAAGAAAGAAAGAAAGAAAGAAAGAAAGAAAGAAAGAAAAAACGGACCCAGCATCTCTCCATTCTCCATCCCAGTGTTTGAGGTCAAGCTCTCCCGTACCTCAGTTTCCTCAGCTGCACAACGAGATTTTGTCTATCCCTGTGGCCCTTGGCATTTTCACTGGTTCATGCTCATGTAACCAGAGCAGACCAGCTAGCACGGGCTTCAGTTTACCTAGCCTGTGACGCGTGCTCATGGTGGCACCAGCTTAGGCAGGTAGCGGGACAGTAGTCAGTCACGGCCATCAGCCAACTGCCATCTTGTCTTTTTGTTCTCACTGAAGTTTCTACCTTAAATTGCTCAGCAAAGCAGCTACTGGGTGGAGAGACCCTCGCCTAATAGAGCTGTGTTGAACTGGAATAGGAAGGCTCCTCCAGTTGTGGACAAAGATCCAGAATACACTCTGTAGATGCGTATGTTCCACAACAGCTATTCCAGTTATCACTGCTCAGCCATTCAGTGCAGTTCAAGTGCATTAGCTATTCTGAATAGCAGACCCCTAAATTACAGTTATTCTAATTGTAATGTTTATGTGCATATAGATATAATAATTAAAATAACACAAAACAGAGTTCCTGCCTTATGAGATAAAGGCTCAAAAAAAGTGGAAGGACACCTTTGTTCTTTGGCACGTGGGATGAGGTTGTAAGACAGGCCTATATGTGGTTGGCTTCTTTGGTTTGGTTTGGTTTTGGTTTTGGTTTTCTAGGGTTTTTTTGCCCCTCAGTTAATTTGCACGAACCATCATCCCCAGGCTTCCACCTTCATGTCGGGCTTCACCTAATCACTCATGACAAGCAGCTATCTCTACTCAGGAGGTAATTACACCATCTCCTGGGGCAGCAATTAATTACTGAGGCTGACAGGAAGTTACTCAGTACCTAACCTCAACCCTTGATGAAGTCTCGATCCAATATATCATGAAGCAACTTCTCACGTGATGTTCTCCAAGTCTCACCAACTTCAGATATGTTGGCTGCCCTGGGGCCACTGGGACCCTATTTGTATGCAACTAGTAGATGTGGCTAGAGAGACCCCTTTTCTCTCCTCAGTTTGAGCTTTGGGGTTCCTATCTTGTTCCCCGCTATCACTGGAGTTCCCGACACTATATTTGGGAATTCCCAGAACACTGGACTCCTCTACAGTGTTCAGGAGCTGACCTGTCTTCCATGAAATGTACTTTGGGGGAATAACAAATAGCTCCTGGAGGGGATAGGAGGCCACGATACATTCCCACAGTTGTGCCGACACAAGAGCTATTTGTGCCAGGAAGTATTTATTAGTAAATAAAAGGGGCGACCAGAAAATACCCTGCTAGAATAAAAATCCTTTCATTTCCTGAGTTGCTAAATCACTTTTCTATGTCACAAATGAAAGCCCCTGTTCCCAAAGATTTCTCAAACAGTCACATTCTATGCATGTTTCTTGGTAAATTTCCCCATCACAAGTGAGAGTTAAGCCGCTGGTATGTGCAAAGTGATTTAGAGTATTAAAAGATTTCCAAAACACTGGCTCAGATTAGGAGAATTTATTCAAGTTAATTCTGAGTCTTGAGGGACTCGGAGAAAAGGAAATGTTTTAAAACAGCATTATGTTAAGGGGACCACAGTGTCCTGAGAAACCTAAAGTGGTGTACAGAAGCTTTCTGTGCAGGACCTCATTCCACCCAGGACTTGGATACTCATTCATGGCACAGGCAAAAGGGGACTTTTGCTCTGGGAGGGGTATCTCCCAGAGAAGATGGGAGGCAGATGCTCTGTGTAGCAATGACTTGGCCTGAGCAGGAACAGTAGACCAGGAAGAGAAGAGACTGCTTCAGGCTCCTGAATTTGCAGCATCGTGGCCTCCTCTAAGTAGTTTTAAAGGCTGCCCTTTCCGATGGCCATTCTTGGTTGCCAACTTGACTACATCTAGAATTACCTAAAACCCAAAACTAGAGGGCACACCTGTGAGAGATCTTTGCTTGATTTGAAGTGGGCAGATCTACTTCTAATCCAGATCCAGATCTTTGAGGTATGAAGACACACCTTTATCTTTTGAGCTAGAATAACCCACCTCTAATTTGGGCAGCACCTTCTGCTGAAAGTCTATATGATGACAGGGAAGAAGGAAGCTTTTGTTCTTTGTCTGCTTGCTTTCACCTCACCAGCAAATCCTTCCTCTGTTGACATTCGCGCCTTCTTCTTTGGCTTCTGACATATACTGAAGACAGGCTGACATCCAGCCCCATGGACTTCTTCTTTGGCTTCTGACATATACTGAAGACAGGCTG
>NC_022034.1:9228187-9230951 GCF_000317375.1 Microtus ochrogaster
ATCCAGCCCCATGGACTTCTTCTTTGGCTCCTGACATATACTGAAGACAGGCTGACATCCAGCGCCATGGACTGAGCAGCTGCTGGATTCTGGAGCTTTTCGTTCATAGCCATCATTGTTGAATTAGCTGGACCACAGCCTTAAGTCTTTCTAAAAAATTCTCTTTCTATATACATAGAGCGATTCATTCTATAAGTTAGTCTAGAGAACCCTGACTAACGCAGCATTTGTGCCTCGGGTAGGCATCAGATGGATGTAAGGCTTGGCCAGCATGTAGCATCTTGCTGTGAATTAAAAAGTATCTCTCCCATATGGGTGTGGCCTCTACAAGCTGGAAAATTCAGAAAGGGATTCTTTGTGGGTAGTGTTATCCAAACAATGTGTAAATCACACAAAAGCACACAAATATGGTTCAAAATCATGTACGATATTTATACATATCTGTAAGTGCTTAGGCATTAAATAACCTAAATTTATACCAGGCCTGTGGCAACATGGCTCATGTTGCAGTTTTATTCGAGACTATTATTAGAACAGGAACGTAATAAGGACACTCATGGACTGCTTCACTGTATATTCAAGAAACATGGTGGCATAAATAAGATGCATTTGTCTAAGATCCCGGCTCAGTGCAGCAAGCAATTGAAATTTGCTGGATGTACATACATACATGAGTTGTATATGCCTGTGCTGGACGCTGGAGCCAGCAGAATCAGTTCCCAAAAGCCACTAAGGCTCAACTGTGTTAGCTAAGGTCCTCAAAAGGAGCAGAAATGATTGAATGAATGAATATATGTAGATATAGATACAGATGAGAGAGATGTTTATATATATATATATATATAGGGATTTGTTAGACTAGATCACAGGCTGTGCTCTGGCTAGTCCAACAACAGTTATCTCATAGTGGAAAGGCCAAGTATCTGGTAGTTGTTAGCCCACAATACGGGATGTCTCAGCAGTCCAATCTTGCACTGGGGTTCTGGGGGATTCTTGAAGAGCTGCTGATCTTCAGTCCAGGTTAGAATCCCACGAAAGTTAGTTCTAATATTAGTATTGGGACACATCAGTAACAAGAGAGATTAGTTTGTCAGTGAGAGTGAGGGCAAGGAGAGAAGAAGCAGAAGATCTTATCTTCCATGGTCTTTCATCCAGGTTGCCACCACAAGGTGTGGCCCAGATTGAGGATGTGTCTTCCTGCCTCAAATATTCTGATTAAGAAAATCCCTCACGAAGTGCCCAGTGTCTTGGGTTTTAGTTGATTTTGGTTGCAGTCAACTCAACATCACTACATCTTTTTCCAATTCTGCTCAGGAACATGATTCATATTGATGTCATGAAATGAACCACTTTTGGGAACACTTGTGGGGTTGGCTTTATTTGGGGGGAAGTGGTACTAGAGAGAGACTGACCTATAAGTACACTCTCTGTGGGTATATAATTATAAGCAGAGATTGCTGAGGTACATGGTACTAAGTTATATCTGTAGTCTGCCTTGGGTATTGGACAACCAACATCTATCTTTCACTTCCTCTTTGGAGTTGGAGTTGGTTCTAATATTGGTAATGGGACACCTCAGCAACAGGAGAGATTAGCTTCCTCTTTGGAGTGGTGTATATTCTATATATTTGGGCCATCAAAATAACCAGAGCACAGTTTATGCATATATCAATAGTGTCATCTTAGACATCATCAAACTGACATTGGCACCCATGTGGCCAACTAAAATCCACATAAAACCTGAGAAAGCTTGAAAAGGAATTCTAGACACAAAAGAACAAAGTTAAGCATTGTTTAGTAGCAACATTTTCTTGGGTGAGCTCTGCTTGCTAGAAGCGAGCAGAGGCTTGGCTCTTTTAAGAGAGGTTTTCCTGATTCAGTGGTAGCAGAAAAATTCTGTGCCATTTTGAAATGCTGGCTTTCTGGGCCATGCTGCCAGCATGAATTCTGACTTTTTCAAGCAGAAAGAGTTTTGTGAGCAGAGAGTTACAATTTGCTTAATGACTTGACATAAACCCACTGCATACTTGAAACTCAGGTGGTATAAACAGCTCAGAGGCAGTGAATGGACTTCCTCCACCATGCTAGGCTGGGCAGGGCAAGCAGGGAGTACCATATTTCCCCTAACAAATGCAGCTTAAGTTTTTAAAAAGCACTTAGCATTTTAAGAAGTGAACCTGGACAGTAAAGAATTACAGATACACAATAGGACAGATTCAGACAAAAAAGAACTCTAAACGAGTCACAATGTTGGATAAATGTATATAGGCTTGGGAGAGAGAAGAAAAAGAGTATAGAGGGGTGTAAAAGAAGTAAATCATTTTTAAAAAAAAAAACAAAGTCTTTAAATAGACAGAATACAGAAAGATAATAAAATAAGTATTAAAAAGTAATAGAGTAAAATCAAGCCACATAAAGATGGAGAATACACAGAGAATATGGATTATGTATATTATTGTGTTTTCTTTGAATTTTTTGACAGTGAAGGAGCTATGTACAGAGAGACATTTCATTATATGGGCTGCTAAGCTAAAACAGCATATATGTTCTAAAGATATCATGACTTCCAAATTTGGGTCTAAGGATATGTTGCTTTGGAAAAGAGGTTCTTCATTTGTTTCCACAGAGGATGAGAACCTGTGGATTCATTCCAGGTTAATGTGATTTGATGTACCAAGACCCCCAAAAAGGTCACTGTGAACACCCCCAAAAATTACTTCACCCAACAAAAAGCAGGAAGCAGTATGAAGAGAACTACACCCAT
>NC_022034.1:9231236-9249003 GCF_000317375.1 Microtus ochrogaster
ATATATATATATAGAGAGAGAGAGAGAGAGAGAGAGAGAGAGAGAGAGATTTCAGTTAGATAGGTATTCTTCAAATCTTTCAGAGACCTTCAGAATATAGATTTAAAATGTTTTAAGAAGTTAGGACTTTTCATGATAGTGAGACCCATATACTCCTGGCAGCACCAATCTACTTCAATATGAAGATGAGCATTGAAGAGGTTTTTCATGGAGTTTGCTAGCCATTTGGGCAAGAAACTGCTCTTGACTGGTATGCTTGATGAACTGGACATGCAGGACCCACAGAGAATTGACTGCTGAACTTACCTAAAGGTAAGAAGGTCCTTCAAGTTTCCTGCTTCATCAAAGAATGTCTAGTCTGCTAGACATTCTACAGGACACAGAAGAAAGTGACTGACAAACTGCCAATATGGGTGGTACTGTCTTTGAAATTTCCTGTTTCATGGAAAAGTCTTCCAGATACTATGGGCCAGTAGGCTGAAGATGGATGCCCCAATGGTACAGAAGAACTTTGGGTGACTGTCCAGGTAGTGAGATATTTCTGTTAATTCTAAAGTTTTGGAAGTTGCTTACAATGAACTTATTGTTTATTTAGGTAATATTATATCCTTCTGGAATCTTTGATGGAGTTGAAGAATAGATAGTTATAGTTTTCCTTAGTTATGATAAAAGATAAAGTAGATATAAATATTGTAATTATAATTCTTGTTTGATACCCATTTTATATATGTAATCTTACTGTATTAAAGTTTAAAACCTTCCTTTTTATTTAAACAGAAAAGGGGAGGTGATGTGGAATTTCCCTCTGTATACCATGAATACAATTGGTTAATTAATAAAGAAACTGTCTTGGCCTGTTGATAAGGCAGAACTTAGGTAGGTGGGGGAAGCTAAACTGAATGCTGGGAGAAAAGAAGCAAAATCAAGGAGAAGCCATGTAGCCCAGCCAGAAACAGGTGCCAGAACTTTACCCGGTAAGCCACAGCCACGTGGAGATACACAGATTAATGGAAATTGGTTAAATTAAGATGTAAGAGTTAGCCAAGAAGAATCTAGAGCTAATGGACCAAGCAGTGATTTAAATAATATAGTTTCTATGTGATTATTTTGGGACTGAGCAGCCAGGAACCAACAGGTGGCCTCCAACTACACCTAGAGTCAATTTAAAACCCCTTTTTTGTCAGTATGCCTGTTGATTATTCAATAGTCAAATAAATATCCAACACATTTTTAGAATCTTTGCACAGAACACACATTTGTAGATTAAAATAGTTGCATTTCTGATATGATGCATTGGATATAATAATTATTCCAAATTTGCTATTTTATGTACATGAGCAGTTTGCTTGGATGCATGTCTGTGTACCCCATGGATGCAGCATATGCATAAACCAGAACAGTATGATGTATCCCCTGAGACTGGAGTCACAGATGATTGTCAACCATCATGTGGGTGCAAGGTATTATACATGGGTTCTCTGGAAGAGCAGCCAGTGCAGCTCCTCAGCCAATTAATTCTCTAGCCCCTGAATATAGTAATTTTAATAATATATAGCCTTTATATATACCAAGTATTGAAATGTTGTGTCCACATGGGAGCTCCTTCTTGATTATTGTAACATTTAGGTTTTAAGAAGCCACTAAACTTTTCCTATTTTCTTTCTGACCCTTTTCCCTTCTCTCTGGTGATATAGAAAAAGCATCTCTGTGGTTCACGTTCTGCAAGGGGTGGTATTACCATGTGTATTTTCACACCATTGCCTTCTAAAGCTCTCACTGAATCCTTCCCATAATCCCTCTTTCATCTCTGGTTAATGTTTCAGAAACACATTCAGGTAGTTTAAATTGCAGCATCTGTGACTGAAGTATACACAAAGTTTTGAAGAATGGGAACAATTAAGGAGGTTCATGGGACTGGAATTCATTTAGCAGGCCTTCAAGGAATATAGCTTTCCTATTTGCTTTTCCTTGCAGTGCCATCCTTGGCTTTACTGTCTTCCTAGGACCGCTCAGCGCCCGACCTCATTGTTAAGCCTTCTCTGGAGACACTTCAGCAAACATGTACCCCTTGCTCATTCATTATACCGAAGTTCATGGCACAGTAGCTAGAAGTACCCCACAGAAACCGGAGCAGAGTACAGAGTCCTTAAGGAATATTTTTAATAACTTTGGAGTCCAGTTTGCTCCTTAATTTCCAACATGACATCAAGGGTTCCTTTTAGTAGGAAAGGATTAGACTTGAACGTCCTAAACTTAAAATGAAGAGCAAACCCAGTAGCCACTGTGGCACTACAGAATGGACAGCAGTCAGGACTGAAGGGAAGAGCCCAGCCCGGGTCTGCAGAGTGAGCATATTCTCCCATAAGCCCCTCCTCTACTTTTCTTCACTTTCACCCCTCCTATCCATCCTTCTTATGTTCCTACCAGGCATGCCCAACCTGTGACCTGTGGGCCACATACATCCCAGGATGCCTGTGACTGCAACCTAACAGTAAATAGCAGTGTTCTGTCACAGAGTCACCAGGTTGGGCATCCCTGACAGACAGTTTCGCCTCCACTTTCATGCCCCATATGCTGTGTTAGATCCTCTTCCTACGACTGCAATAAAATATTCTACAAAGGGGAGAAAGGCTTTGTTTCAGCTGACAGTCCAGCACGGCAGGAAGTCAAGAGCAAAGGACCTTGAAGCAGCTGGTCATGGATCATCTCCAATAGAGAAAGAGAGGGCGGTGAGTGTATGCATCGTCAGTTCCCTGTGTCTGTCTGTCCCACCCAGACTCCCACTGAAGGAACGGCCCCACCACAGAGTACAGATCTTCCCAACCTACCTGATGCCATCAAGATAATCCCACAGTCATTCCCAATGGCCTGTCTCCCAGGTGATCAGTGCAAAACATTGCATATACATACGTGACTCTGAATCCAGCTAAAACCTAGGACCATGTGTGAGAGAAAATGTGATATAAGTCTTTCTAAGTTTGCTCTAAAATTTACTTAATATGTTTATCTTCAGTTGTGTCAATTTCCCCACAAATAACATATTTTTTGTTCTTATGGTCTAAAGACACACTTTTAAAATATTGCTTATATTTATTTCTTGTTAGTGCTGTAAACTCTTACGCACTTGAAGACCTAAGCTGTCTCAAACTTGTTTCTATAACGTTTAGGTCATCTAGAAATTTAATGTGGCCCCTGATGAGCTAAAACTGGGTGTGGACAGGGCTGTGTCCATCTTCAGGGTTCTATAAAGAATTCTTTTTTTAGTTTCTAACGAATGTCTTTCATCTTGTGATTCCTTGCTCCATGTACAAGGCCAGCAAGGTTCCCTCTCTCTGCCCTCTCCTGCTACTTCTCCCAACTCCTCCAGGCAGGAAGGGGTTTCTGCTTTGAAGGATCTGTGGAATTAGATTGAGTTAGCCCAGATACAGAAGTCTCCTCTCCACCCTGAGGTCGATAGCCTTAGCCCCGCCTGCAGAGTCCTTTTACTATGTTGGGTACCACCACGTCTTTAGGGTCTGGGAATAAATGCATCAGCATCTCTTTGGGGGCCATCATTTCACTGCCCACATCCTTCATACGAGACCACTTAACATAGCCATCCCTATAGGCATGACTTTATCTCAGGTCCAGATTCTGGGAAGCTGCTTATGATGCTCCATGTTCCTTCATACACAGACGGATGTTTGTCTTGACTCGGATCTACCTCTCTCCCCGGTCACCCTGCAGATCTCAATCACCAAACCTCAGCAATGTATAGAAATCCGTTTTTACTCCTGAATCTTTGGTCCAGCTTATTTTGTCAGGGCTTAGTCAGTTGTCCATAGCCACTCAGTGGGTGAGCTAGTGGCGGCCTAGCTGTCACGTGAGGCCCTTCCTGCAGGGTAACCTATCCCATGTGGTAGGGACTGGAATCTGAGAGGGCAGAGAGGGGCAAGGTCCCTTGAGCTACAAAGTATCAGTTTCTCCCCATTGTTCTAGCTGTATCACAACACTAGTCTGTCTCCAAAGAGTGGCTTGTGAGAACCTACTTACTGATGGGAGAGCTTTATAAAGCCAGGATGGGAATAGGGACCATTCTGTCAAGCAGCTCTACCTCAGAAACAACTAAAACTTTACATGGACTTATGACGCCTTTTCCAAGTCTAGGCTGACATTGCTCAGACCTTATTGCAGGGAGCAGCTGTGCTTGAGAGCCTGTGTCTATGAGAACTTGGTCCTGCCTGGCATTAGAAGCAGAACAGTATCTGCTGGCTCGGTCCTTGCCTGGGTACCTGCAAGACTGGCACATGGTTGGCTAACCTTCCAGCACTTTCTACAGAGATCATTGCAGATAGCCAATGATTATGAAAGAATAGTCTTAGGTGATGGATAATGTATATAATTGGCTGTTCTTTTTATTTTGTCTGGACACCTCAGAGGCAATTGGTGGCAGGACAGAAGTTCTAGATGGAAAAGTGATCATCTCATGTGACTATGCAGCTGATTTTCCTCCTACCCTGATGTCATTTGCTGTCTAGTCTTATGAACGTGGGTAGTATGGCCATTTCCAATCTGGTTTAGAATGAGATGCTGTGAAAGCATGCAAACGTTCCCAAACCTGGTAAAGAGTTAGCTCTTGGTGCTGAGGTCTCAACGCAATGAAGGGAAATGGGCATGAGTTTCTTTGGTTTGGATTTTAAGCCTTGCCTTTACTGTATGTGACACACACACTAAACAAACAAACAAGCAAACAAAGAAATTGCCCCAATAAGAACCTACTCGTCTTTAGTTAAAGCTGTGTTATTTTGTATCTGTGTGTACCTGGGCAAGTCACTTAATCTGTTTGTACACAGGAAGAGCGATCACATGGCAGGAGGAGAAATTTTGAGTCCCAAGGTGGCAGGATGAGAGCCTGGATCATGCAGGACTCCATCTCACGTGGGGTTGGAGTCCTGTGACTGGGCTTCACTCATGTCAATAATTTGTCAGTGTTCCCTCCATGGAGGAATAGGAGCTCTTCTCTCCACTAAGAAGGTGCCACGATTGTGCAGGGGGCAGGCTTCCTAAGGTGTCTGTAACTTGGCTGGATTCCCCGACGCACACAGAAGGAAGCACCCTCATGCTCAGATGTCCTCAGCTGGGGCTTAAGCAGGGAAGTAACTCATCAGTGTAGGAAATTGTGCTGAGGTTCATTGGCCCCAAGAGCACACACCAGGAGCAGATGTTCCCCACCCTCTCTTCCCTTCTGGCAATTTTGCTCTTCTGGATGCTGCAAGGACCAAGGCTCTTGTCACTAATTTTTACATGCTTGCCTCCTTGTAATCTTGTGGGAGGAAAATCTGGCTTTGGGCATCATGGGCTAGTTCCACTAGACTGCCCACGGAAGAGGAGCAACCATGCAGAACCCAGGTCAGCTTCCAGCTCCTGGCCTGTTAGTCCTTGTCTTGTAGCAGTTAGGGAACAAAGCAGAAATTGGGATGTACAGAGTCCTGCTTGAAGCACCCCTCTGACTTGAAGGCCAGTCTATGGGAAGAATGTCTACAGGGCCTGTGACAAAAGGACCTTCCTCTTAAGTCCAGAGTAAGGTCATGGCTGGCTCAGACACACACTCAGGCCTCAGCTCTTCAGAATGGTTTGTGTGTGTGCGTGCAACTTACAATCATCTTGCCATTAAAAATTTTTTTGTTAATGATTTTCCAGGATGTAGGTAGTCCAACCACATGATACAGTGTTCACAGAGGCCAGAAGAGAGTGTTGGATACCCTGGACTTGGGGTTATATACAGCTGTGAGCCACCGTATGTATGCAGGAACCTGTCCCAGGACCTCTGCAAGACCAGCAAGTGCTCTTAGCCACTGAGCTGAATCCCTAGTCCCAGCCATCTTGTCTTTAAAGAATGGCCTTACTATACACACACATGCATGCACACAGATACACACATGTAAGTAGTATATGATGTGTATATCTATGTATATATGTATATGTACTCTTCCTCT
Organism: Microtus ochrogaster; assembly: GCF_000317375.1. NCBI lineage: Eukaryota > Metazoa > Chordata > Mammalia > Rodentia > Cricetidae > Microtus > Microtus ochrogaster. The sequence continues at coordinate 9,237,212 of NC_022034.1, forward strand.
GTCTGCCTCCCACTAACCCCAGCCCCACCCCCTTACACACATGTGCCTTGATTCTACAGTCTTATTTCACACTTAGGGCTGAAGCATCATTTACTTGGGCAGAATAGAAAAGAAACCAAACTAAACAAACATGTTTTGAAATATGTGTGTGTTTGAGAAAAACAGGTGTTAGAATTTCCCATCAAGCCTCCTGTGAATCCCTCACATCAATGGATATGGGAACCACAGCCAGCTCCTCCTGTGAATCCCTCACATCAATGGATATGGGAACCACAGCCAGCTCCTCTAGCCTGATGGGCTCCATCCTGCTACACCCACTTGTCTGGGAGGAGAGCAGAAGGTTCCGATTCGAGAGGGAAACTCTTGTTTTGCGGTACACTGGTAATGGGTGAAATTGCAACCTTGAAAACCCTGGATCCTCAAGGGCCATTTGAAGATGCATTTCTCACCTCCTGGAGCTGGTGCTTCTCTGTTTGGCCCCTGGTGCATCATACTCTGTGCCAACAGAGGGGGCTGCAGTTGGCTGGGGAAGCTCAGTTGGGAGGACAGTATTCCATCTCTGTCAGGGTCTAACCTCGACGGGGTTCCCACTTTCCAGGGTAGGGGCTTGTGGATAGGAAAATTAGGTTGGGCGAAAAGAAATACAAAAGAAATACTGAGGCACAGGAGAGAACCAGGAGGGTGATCCAATGGATTCTTGAAATTTGCGGGCAAATGGATGGATATAGAAAACATCATATTGAGTGAGATAACCCAGATTCAGAACGACAAATATCATATGTACTCACTCATAAGTGGGTTTTAAACATAAAGCAAAGAAAAGTCAGCCTACAATTTATAATTCCAGAGAACCTAGACAACAAAGAGAATCTAAGAGAGACATGCATGGATCTAGCTTACATGGAAAGCAGAAAAAGACAAGGTCTCCTAAGTAATTTGGGAGCATAGGGAGGAAGGGAAGGAAATGAAGAAAAATATATAGCTCAATAAAAAAGAGAAAATGTATATAAATAAAATAATAATAATAGTTAAAGAAATTAACCAAAACTGCCTGGATAGGAATCGTGTTGTAAAATGAAAACAGAAGGGAGATGGACATTCAGGAGATGACTCCGTGGGTAAAGCATTTGCTGCACAAGCATGAGGGTCTAAGTTGGAATCCCGCGGATCCCTGTGAAGTCATGGACAGAAGCACATCCCTAATCCCAGTCTCCTATGGCCACACCAGAGGCAGAGACAGGAGAACCTCCAGACCCTCGTAAGGCAGTCATGAACAACAACAGAGACCCTGTCCAAGGACCCCCACACATGCATGCTTGGGACTATACATGCTCACACACATTTGAATATACCTCATGTATATTCAACTACACACGTGCACACAGAGATTTATAAAGAAGGAAGAAAAGAGAAAAACATACTGTACAGTAAATACTTAATCCAGGCGGAATGCAGTTTTAAACTTTGACCTCTGTGGGAGACATGAAAACGGAGGAATGCCTCTTCCACCACCTAGTGGATGCCGCAGTGAATCATACAGATATGGTGCGGGATCGGTGACCCCATGTCTCCCCACGTAGCTAGTTCTGTGGCGACTCATGGTGGTGACTAGTGTAGGCATTGTCACAGCGTGTCTACTGAAAAATAACTCTATGGTAAGATTGGCAATCGGTGTGACTCAACAGGCATTGTGTGTGTGCATGCACGTGTGAGTATCTGTGCACACACATGTATATATGCTTATCTTGTCAGGGAAATGTGACTTTATGTTTATTATATGTTGTATTAATTATTTTCCTGTTGCTGTAGTAAAATACAACTTACGGAAGAGTTTGTTTGACTTAGAGTTCCGGGGGGGAGGGAGGGGGAGTCCATCACAGTAGGGAGAGCGGCAGCAAGCGGCAGGCATAGTACTAGGATCAGGGTGCTGAAAGACCACATCTCCAGCCTCAAACACAAAGCAGAGAGCAAAGTGGAAGTGAGGCAAGGCTCTAACCTCGCAAAGCCCACCCACCATGATGTAGTTCCTCCAGCAAGGCCACAGCACCTCCCTAAATAGCACCACCAACTGGAGGCCAAGTGTTGAATGCCTAAGCCTATGGGGGACTTTTCTCATTCAAACTACCCCACACATAAATATAGTTCTTCTTAATCTATGTAAGAATCCCTCTCAATGTGGTTATTAAGAAACCTTTATTGACTTAAAATAAACAGAAGGATCAGTAGAAACTGCAAAAAAAAAAATCCATATTGTATAAAATGTATTTATCTGCAAGATTTGAAAGTTCTGAATACAGCCAGTTTATCATGGGAATCCCTGTCAAAGGTAATATTTTAACATAAATGATCTTAGAATAATACATGTGTTGGGTTCGGACACATCCTTATTGTGGAGAAAATAAAACAGAAACCGTTTTTGAAGAGCACACCAGCATATAAAGCATTTGGAGTTTTACAAAAGCATTTTTTTATTCAGCCCAGCCTTGAGATGCAAATTTAAAAGGCAGCCATTTGTTTTGTCTCGCTTAACAGCAAAGGTAGACGATTAAGCTTGAGACTGAAAGCCCAAAGCCCCCTGCTCTGTTGTGAGATGCCCCAGACCTAAGCCTACTCTGTCTCACGTAGACAGTGTCTTCCAGGGAACAGTGGGCTCCGAGTCGATGGCCCATGATGAGCTTGGGGAGAAAGGAAGAATGGAACCACTCAGCCTCCATTCTCCACAGCAGCCGAAACCAGACTGGCAGGCAGGACAGTGCTGCTGCTGTCTTCGTGGTGTCTTTTCCATTATCCTTGGGCTGACTGTTTACTGGAAGCACCAGCTTTCTATAGCCTTAAGACAGTGCGAATGTCTTATGGTGTGCACTTCCAGAAGCTGTTGCTCTGCCCTGTAGGGCATCCTAGCTGTTGTCCTAAATTGAGATGACAGTGCTGTTCATATTAAATTGCCTTCTCGCTTGGCTTGGCATGCTGGGATCCATATCTATTAATGCAGGAGTGTCCAAATGTCCTGCTAGGGAAGCAATTTGTTCCTCAGCAGGGTGTCGGAGAAGCAGCTGGTCTAGGAAGCCATCAGAGGTGATGGTAGGGGCAAGTTGTGTTTTTCTTGATTTAATGGAAAACCTTACTGATCCTTCATCCTGCTTGTCCTCTCTACCTGTCAACATGGAAGCACGTGTCCATCAGCCCTCTCCTCCGTCTTCCCTAGCCTGCCATGGCTCTCTTGTGGGCAGCCAGCTCCTCACACAGCCCAAGGTGGAGAATAAACATTGTGACAACAGCAAACACATGATTAATAGATTTTTCTAATGCCCTTGGGAGGGAGCAGAATTTAGCAGCATTTGGTTAAATATTAAATTTAAAACCAACTTAATTTTTGTTCTAAAATTTTCTTTAAAAAATTTATATACATATATGTACATCCATATATGTATGTGTGTATATATAATGACATAGATATAAATATATATAGTATATATTTGCTCTTTGTGTCTCTTCTGCCGGCCCCAAGAAAGCTTTGTTCTAAATGAAACTTGGAGAGTTCAACAGGCTCAGCTTGCTTGTCTTTTCCAATAAACTAAGCATTCAGTAACTGATTCTAACCAGAATGCCGAGAGCAGTGACTGGACACCGAGCTCCTGTTCATCATGGAGTACTGAAGCCTGTCTGGAAGCCATCCCATAAGCAAGAAGCACCCATCCACGCTCTCATGGGAAGACACTCCCAGTCAGCTGGTGGTGCAGGCCTGGAATCCTAGCTACTCAGGAGGCTGAACTAGGATCACCAACCCAAGCCCTGTCTGGGCCGCTGGGTGAGATCAGGGTCCTATCTTAAGCTCAAAAGTGAAAAGCAGCCTCAGGGTGTAGCTTAGGTAGAGCATTTGCTTGGCATGTGTGCTGCCCAGGGTTCAATTCCCCAACAGAGAAAGAGGTAAATCAAAAGAACAGAAATGAAGAAAGGGGAGGAGTGAGGGCGATACAGAGACAGAGAGAGAGAGAGGTAGAGATAGAGAGACAGAGATAGAGATAGAGAGATGAGAGAGACAGAGAGAGGCAGAGATAGACAGAGACAGAGACAGAGATAGAGAGATGAAAGAGGCAGAGATAGAGACAGAGATAGAGAGAGATAGAGAGGCAGAGATAGAGAGATGAGAGAGAGAGGCAGAAATAGAGAGACAGAGACAGACACAGAGACACAGAGACAGAGATAGAGAAGCAGAGACAGAGAGGCAGAAATATATCCACAGCGGGATGCAGCTGAAAACAAAGAGGCCCTCCTTGGTCATCACATCTTGCCAAGTTAATGACATACATGACAAATGCACTGCCCCCACATTCATGGAAAAGTTCCAGACACTCACAAACATGGCTGCCAAGACACTAAACACACACCAGAGATGGCGTCTCAATGATGTCAATGAGGGCAGAGCTGATGCAGGATTTTGTTCATATAGTATAACAGAACGTTTGGGTCTCAGGAAGAAAGCAAGCTTCCCCAGGGCAACTGCCGCATCCTCTACCCACTGCTCTGTGCAGTTGAATTTCAGCATGGTTTTTCTGTGACTTTATCACAAAGAGATTTCTATCATAATTTCATCTGGCTTTAGGTAATTTGTCAGCCCTGAAAAAATGGATCAGTAACAAAGTCTTTGAAATGGAAAGCAGCATTCTTCCAGAGTGAAAAATGAATATACTTAGGCAAATGAATAATAAATTGCTTGTGTATAGACCCTGTCTATCAATCTGGTATTCATTGTCGTCAGGAACTGGAGGCTTCCTGCTTCATTAACCCTGCTCAGACTCGCCCCAGTTCTGACACTCTCTGGTGAGTGTCGTTCCTTGAGGCTTCTTACAACTTTGAGGTGGTGGAGAAGACAAACTAATTTCAGTTCAAGATTTAATGCAAGGATAGACATACAGGAAGAGGTACTGATAGCCATCATGCAGCCAGTAATAATGCCTATGTTCACATTACCTGATCTGTGTCTCCATGGGTCTCACATTGATGTCAGCAAGGGTTGATGGCCCTAGCCCTGTAGCAGGCACGTGGAGCTCTTCTTCAGGGTAGAGATTGCGACTGGGAGGAGTTCAGCAGTCTTGATATGAAATGTCTTCACCGCATTGCTTGAGGAGATCAGTGTTATGGCTCCAGTTTTTTTTATATGCACTGATCCTTTTACAATACTCAAAGCACTGTGAAAAATCACCTGTAAATTCAAAAGCTTGCCTTCAAAGATGTAATCTGAGTCAACCGTTAAATTAGACCCGGGGCTGAATCTTACCAGAGACTTGAACCTAATTTTCCCTGCTGATATTTAGCTATTAACCACTACTTTTTGATATGGCCATGCTTTTTTGCCCTCCTCATGGAATGGTCCAGACTTAAAAACTGATCCCTTTTCAAGATTTGAACACACAGAGAAGCTAAGGAAGTTCAGAGGGTTCCATTTCTACATTGAGAGCATCATCAAGGCCCCCAACATACGGCTATGTTGACTGCACACCCGCCCACAGCAATCGCAAACCAGCTGGCAGTCCTGAAGTGAGACTATGGCCTTCCTCTGCCCACTCTTACATCTTTCTCTCCCTTTTGACATTGCCTGACACTTAGCTTTAGAAAGAGATGAAATCAACTTTGGTGATATTTCTCTTTTACTATTCCCTTCTAATTCCCAAACACTGCTCTAGAGAGCACAGCGAAGGCCACCAATGTCCATCTGAATTCCCCCACGGTACTGTAAGGCCAGAGTTATTCACATAGGTGAATAATAACCTCACAGATTTCTTGACCTTGCATGTAAGAGGAACCATTTCAAGTACACCAGGGAGGCTAACCTTGTCTAAACCGCGAAGAAAACAGCCACACTGCTTGGTCTATAAGACTGGCCAGTGTGCCTGTTTTACTTTTCTGATCCTCAGGCAAACTTTATTTATTAAAAATACAAATGAAATGTCACTGCAAAGATGAGCAGAGCTAGGTATGATGGCACACCCTATAATACCAACACCACAAAGGCAGGAGCAAGATGCTTGGAAGTTTAGCAAAAGCTTAGACTACATAGTGACCTGTCTCAAAAGAAAATAACATAATGTGCATATATTATAAGAATACCACTGATGAAACCCTCGTAAGTTTTACCTTACACTTTTTGATGCACAGCCTTCCCTCCTAGGGCTCAACACATTGGATTTACTAAGCATGCTAGACTAACCCCAGCCCTTCATCCCATCCATTCACCCCCTGCTTGCCAAACTTTCTAGAGAGCTATGCTTTGACTATAAGGTGTCTGGGCATCAAATGCATGCTCGGCTTTCTGGAAGTCAGGACTCCTTCCAACCTGAAGGCACACCTTTCCCAGGGGGGATCTTAAAGCCTTTCCATCTTGTTTATATTTTGTTTTTTCTTCTGAAATAGATGCATGTCTTAGTCACTGTTCTATTGCTGTGGAGAGACATCCTGACTAAGGCAACCCTTGCAACAGAAAGCATTTCCTTGGGGCTTGCTTACAGTTTTAGAGGTATAGTTCATTATTATCATGGTGGGAAGCCTGGCAGCAGACATGGCAGGCATGGTGCTGGAGAAGTAGTTGAGAGCCACATCCTGTTTGGGCTTGGTATGGGCTTTTGAGACCACAAGGTCTGCTCCAATGACGTACTTCCTCCAACAACAACACCCCAGTCCTTGTAATCCTTTCGAACCGTCCCACTCCCTGGTGATCACACATTCAAATGCATGAGCCTATGAGGGACATTCTTGTTCAAACCAGGGCAGTGTAGTTACACAGGCAGTTGTAAAAATGGAAGTGTTTTTCACTTCCTCTCCTCTGGGAGAGCTGCACTTTACATAACCGTCCAAGGTCAAGGTCAGAAAATGGACTTGCCACACACTGTATGGCGGCTGTGTACTTGCTTAGTTATTTATCTGTGGTACGAGAGATCCAGCCCAGAGTGTTACTCATGCTGGTTTTAGGCAAGTTCGTTACTGTTGATATAAACCCCCAACTCTCTTCTTCGTTTCTTGTTTCGTAATTCTTTTGAGACAGGATCTTACAGTGTTACTGAGACCATCCTTGAACTTGCAATCTTTCTGCCTCACTTTCCCAAGTCCAATAGTAGAGGCCTGCACCCACTCCCAGACCCAGCCCATCCTATGCCATTTTATCCCATGGAGGTTGTGGTGGCCCCCACCTCAAAATCTTGAAGTCACTTTGTATCAGCGTATTGAGGATCCTCCTAAAGATCCCGTGGTTTTGATTTTCTGTGGAGTTACTGCATAAATGACCAGAGTCTCATGGCTCCCAGGTCCATAGAGATGGCTTAGAGTGGATCTAAGCAGATGCAACTGTGCCATCAAACATTACCCAAATAGGCTCACCTTTGCCCATCAAAGACTCGTGATTGACATGTACTTTCCAGATGAAAACGGGCACTGGTGCTTTTGTTCCATGATGTGGAGAAACTTACCTGTGCTGCATCAGGCTTTCCCAAAGCAGTTCTAATGCCCGTATGTACTCTGTAGTCACTCACGCGAGAATCAACACCACTACTGAGAATGCTAGAACATTATGTATATATATTATATATAATATATATTATTAATATATATTATTAGCTAGAAAAATTTCCAACCCATAGATCCAACATGACTTTTTAGAGAGACTCCCTAGAGGAAGAATCATCTTACTAAAAGCACCAACTCTAGTTTTATCATAAATACATGCACTCACTAACATGATTATTCGTTCAAAGGTCACACTCCAGCTCTTTGCTTCTCTAAATAATGCCTCTAAAACACTAGTAATGGCCCAGTTCTATCTCTTGTGGTTGTCAGGACACAGTGATACCAGCCCCACACTGAATGAACAGAATCACAGGAATGGCTTCCAACTGCCAGCTTGACATTGGGTCTAGTTTGTTTAGATTTGCATCGTTTGGGACAGAATATTACTCTGTACCTCAGGCTGCCCTCAAACTCATGGCTTCCCTCTGGCCTCAGCACCCCCAAGTATTGGGACTGTAGGCGTGAGCCCCTCCTGGCTTTGCTCTAGGTGATTTTTAGTAGCTGCACTCAGAGCATCATGCTCATTGAGAAGAGTCCCATTCTGTGGGAATTCCAGTCACGTGGGGAGAAGCAGCTCCTTTACAAAGGCTGTGAGGTACCTGGTTCTTGTGACGCATGTCTAAAATGCCACAAGTTCTCTTTTCTCTCCTTCTTAAGTGTCGTGCTATTTGGGGTAATGTGTGCTAGCCACATGAGTGTCCACTGACCAGAGTCCAGGTGGAAGGATTTGTGGTGTCTGGAGACAGAAGCACCAGCAGGTTTGTAGGCTGATGGCTATTAGATGTTGAGGAGCACCGAGAATGCCTGTGTCCTCTTTAATTCCATTTTTCTTCAATACTCAAATACCTGCTCAAGAGAAATTGCCTTGGTTATTACAGTAGTAGAATAAAATATTCCTTCAAACAAAACAGAAATGGAGTAATAGCATTTGCTCCTCATTCTGAATGGCTCTCTCCTTGAACTGCTAAAATCCAATTTCTCATAACCTAAGCATCCCACACCTAGGCCTGAAAAATAAGAATAATTTCTAAAGGCAATATAGCCATATAAGAATAAGCCACATGAAACCACATTTATGAATATAACTCTATAAGAACTTGTGCACATGGGAATCCAGAATAAAGATAATATAGCGGCTTAATATGGTGATATTATGGGTCATTTTTGTTCCTATTTTTAAGAAGTCAGTAATACCAATAATTTTTAAACATTAATATTTCCTTATAATATTTCCCTCCCCCATACCTTGCATCCCTTAGGAGTTCTGTGAGTGCAACTGAGAAAAGACACACCAATATAAAGGGACACATCAGCCAGCAGGATTGATTTATACTTTAGGGGCCTGGGACATGCTGCAGCTCCTTAACTGAACCCTCTTCCTAAGAAAATAAACCACGTGTGGCATTGCCCCTCTGCAGGATTATAGTGGTGACGTTTACAGATCCCTCTCCATGGGCAGCTGAGCATCAAATCACAGAGCACTCTGAGCCTCCAGAGTGAGGGAGGCTGAGAAGCCCCATAGTCACCTCTATGGAGATAGCGCCAAGGAGCTTTGCCCAGGAGCTAACTGAATTGTGGGTGCCTGTCCTGTCCTCATTTTGTCTATGACTGGTTGCCATAGACATGGCATGATAACGAAGTCCTCCTCCTGCCCCTAGTAACTGAGTCCCCTGCCTCTGGATGTAGACTCTTCCTCTGACACCCACCAGGTCAGGCACCTGAGAAAGCTCAGGTTTCCTCCTGCAGGCACCCCCTGCTGTGTCTTGGCCATAGTCACAAATGCACAACCCCAGAACTTCACTCGCTCTTTCCTTCCTCATCCCTTGTGTTGACCTCTGCCTATTAATCTTCAAATTACCCAAGCCTGGTATTGCTTTGCTTTCAGCCCTGCCTGTGTCACGATTTCTGAGCCTCCCTCAGCCCCTGGAATAGAACTGCACCCTTTCATGCAGTTCAGAGTCCCAGGGCAGGGCTTCTGTGGTCTGGCCTACCGTGCAGCCAATGCACTGTGTCTGCTGTCTCTCAGAATGACAATGGCCACCGTTCTATCTGACCCATGTGTGCCATGTCCACATGAGTCAGTATTTCTGTTACTGAAAAAAGAAAAAGGGTTTCTCCTCTCTGGTTCTCCTCACAGATCCACTTCTGTGGTCTCACTGGTTCAACCACACATCTCACAGATTCACTTAATTATTAATGCTCGACCAATATCTCAGACTTATTACTAGCTATCTCTTACATTTAAATTAGCCTATATTTCTGTTTCTGCTCAGCCTCACAGAATATTCTAGCCAGGACTTGACCATAATTCTAAATTTTCTTTAGGGTCTCATAAGATTATCAGCACCCCAATCAGCAGGAATGTGGGCATAGTTTTCCAGGCTGCTTCCTGCTGATTGGGGGTGCTGATAATCTTATGAGAACCTAAAGAAAATTTAGAATTATGGTCAAGTCCTAACTGGAATATTCTGTGAGGCTTGATCATCTCAGCCAGCAGTCTTGAGGCTGTTCTGGATATAGAACTCAGACAACTGGGCCATCTGCTCCTACCGGAGATTTCTCAGGGTGTCTTCCTTGATTAAACCTTATTTTTATTAGCCCAGAATGAAACCACAGCCTCTCATTTCCTGTGGAAACAAAAGAAAAACCTCTTCTCCAAAGTAACATACCTTTTGGCTTAAATTTTAAAGTCAAGGCATTTTCAAAATATATATATATATATTGGATTAATCCAGCAGCATTTATAATCAAATGTCTTTTAGCAGCTTTTGCTCCTTCCTCAGCCATGAAACAATTTAAAGACAACACAATAACATACTGTATCCAGAATATCTGTGTATTTTTTATTTTTACATGGCTTTATTTTAACCTCTATTTCTTTTATTTTTAATTTTTGGCTTTTTGAGAATAGGTTTCTCTGTGTATCTTTGACTGTCCTGGCACACATTCTGTAGACCAGGTTGACCTTGAACTCACAGAGATCTGCCTGCCTCTGCCTCCCAAGTGCTGGGAGTAAAGGTGTGCGCCACCACACCTAACTACTCTCTTTCATTCTTTCATATTTTAAGGACTTTAACCTTTTTCTTTTCTCTCCCAAGCCTATGTTTATTTATTCAATACTGTGACCGATTTAGAGGTCTTTTTTTAAAAATCTGAATCTGTCCTATTGTGTATCTGTAATTATTTTCTGTCCTGGATCACTTCTTAAAATGTTAAGTACTTCTTAAAATTCTAAGCAGTGGCATTGCTTGGGCAAACACAGCCTTGCCTGCTTGCTCCACCCAGTCCAACATGGTGGAAGTGCGTTCACTGCCTCTGCGAGCCATACGTATCATCCCAGTCCCAGGTATACAACGGGTCTATGTCATGCCATTAAGCAGTTTGGAACATGCTACTCATAAACCCCATTTAAATGCTTGGCCTCCTGAAAGAGCCAGAGTTTGCATTAGCAGCGTGGCCCAGGAAGCTGCAGTTTCAAAATCATGCTGCTTTTTTCTGCTCCTGCTGAATCAGGAAAACCTCTCTTAAAGGAGCCACAGCATTAAGCCATAATTGACTGTTTTGTCATTGTTGTTGTTGTTGTTGTTTGCCTATAATTCCTTCCCAAACTCTCTCAGGTTTTAAGTAGATTTAGCTGTCCATGTTGGCACCATTTGTTGACAGAGGTTTCTGTCCAACTCAGTCCCACAGCTGTTTAGCCACAGAGAAACACACAATTAAATCTACATTAATTATACACTGGTTGGCCTATTAGCTCAGGCTTCTTATAACTCTTATAACTTATATTAGCCCACAATTCTTGTCTACGTTAGCCATGTGGCATTCTCATCTTGCTTCCTCTGTGTCTGGGTGATGAGTACAGACTGACCTTTCCTCTTCCCGGCATTCTCCTGTTCTCATTGCCCCACCTCTACTTCCTGCCTGGTCACCTGCCTATACTTCCTGCCTGACTACTGGCCAATCAGTATTTTATTAAAAATAATACAATGACAGGATAAAAGACCATTGTACCACAGCACTTCCAGGTTTATTCTTCCTGGAATTCAAGGTGACTCTAGAGGAAAGGTTGGGTCTATGCCTTCAGCTGAAGGGTAGACATAAAATGAAGGCAGAAATGCCAGGCATCCATCCTGCTTTACAATCCCTCATTGGCCCAAGAGGACTTGGTTCTCTGTAGCAAGAGTAGATTGTGTGTGTGTGTGTGTGTGTGTGTGTGTGTGTGTGTGTGTGTGTGT
>NC_022034.1:9249103-9257207 GCF_000317375.1 Microtus ochrogaster
GTCAATGTTTTCCTTCCTCCATGGGTTCTGAATCTGATGTGGGTCATCAGGCTTATGTGGCAAGTGCCCATACACATTGGTCCATCTCATATCCCATCCATCAGGGACTATTTCAGTCCAACAGCTAGTATTTCACAGACCTGAGTGGCTTACATAGCACAGGCGTGTGTTGTCTCCACTAGTCCTCTCTGGCCTTCTCAGGGTGCGCATGGTTTTGTGACAGCATTATAGAGGAGAAAACAAGCAACAGAAAAGTCAAGGGCCTGGCCCCTGGGTCAAGACCTGAGCTCTCTGTGAAGATCACCTTCACAGTCTCTGTCCTGAGAGGTCTAAGAAAAGTCATGCTCAAGTTAGAAACTGCAGCAATGGCAAGGTCCCTGGAATCTGAAAAGTCAGAAGTATGTCTTCCAGAAGAATTCAAACTTCCCACATTTACCTTGGTAAAGTATTGCATGACTATTTTTAAAGCGTAAAAAAGGAAACAGGGTTGGAGATTCAGCTAGTGTAAGAGCACTCTCCCAACAAAGCTTTGCATTCTCTCCCTGTCACAAAAGGGCCGGGGGTAAAAGCAGGGTACAGGGACTCACCTATAATTCCAACTCTTGGAGACTGAGGCAGGAGAATTACTGTGAGCTTCCATCTGAAGGGTGAGTCCCATGACTCACACAACAGGCTCGGGACTCACCTGTCATAGGTGTGCTGTGTGCAGCTCACTGATCTCAGTCAGGACACCTCTCTAACAGCAAGGAAACTGCTCCTGTCGCTGCCTCACCATTGCTGACATTTGCAGACATCTTCAGACAGATGACACACTCCTGTTTTCTATTTCCATCTCTGTGACCCATGACCCTTGGCAGGAAAGTTGCCTGCAGTGATGACAATGACAGGGCATACTCGTGTGGCGTGTCCATGCCGGGGAGACGGAGCCCCAAGTCCATGCTGTCCTCACAGCAACGCCAGCCCTTCCCGGGGGCTGTAATGAATGAAACAGTTGGAGCTGTCTCCACTAAAGTGAGATATTCTTCTTCTAGGCTAATGTTCTCTGCACCAGTTGGCAAATTTTTTCCCCCAAGATCAACCCATCTGCCACTTTAGCACCACAGTAACTCACTGTCTAAGCTGTCCTTTCTCATCTTGACCTCTGGCTTTGGAATCCTGCCATTTAGTGATATCCATTTAAAGAATTGTCTGGCTACTTAGCTAAGTTGAGATTCCTTGCTGCTGTCATGTGGGCTTGGTTATTCCTGAAGAGTTGATGACAATCTTACCTTAATTCCTGGTGCATCCAGCCATGGAGGCCACTAAAGATGTCTTCTTATTGCACTTCTCCTTCAGGATGCTTGTGGACACTTTTTCTCCTTATCTCCACGGCCAAATCCCAGAAATCGGAAACTGAGAGCTCCTTCTTGGGTTAACATCAAGTCTGTGGGGCTTGTTTTCTATTGGAAGGAAAATTGGCAAGCATCAAGCAACATTTTTTTGCAAAGCTTTAAATCACCTGAACTGCAAAGGCACAGCGGGAGGAGCCTAGATTGTGTTCACTGTTTTGCACTCATGTCTTATTTCCAGTGTGATAAATTGGCTGCGCCTATGGTGCAGTGATTCAGGCCTCACAGGGGACTGTTTTGTCTACTTAAAAAAAAAAAAAAAAAAAACCTCTGAAAGAGCATTTATTTTCCTCCCTGGTAAACAATGTCACTGTTTATCAATATGTTGGAAATGTCTTAGCGAATTTTAAGATAAACTCTTTTTTGTGATAGTCTGAGCCCATTAACCTAAGAAATGACTTCATTTTCTACAGCAGCCAAGAGATCAAGAGTGACTTTAAAAGCAGCATTTTCCATATTAGCAGAGGAAATCCTGTCTAGACTGCTTGCGGTGATTGACAGAAACTGTCCTTTATCCTTACTCAGTGTGACTAACATCCTGTCCTCCAGAAAGGGCCACAGCGCTTGATAAGGGGCCCCTATTTGACTGCTTCCCATTAGGTGTGTGCAGCACACACTTGACTTGAACGAGACAGTCATTACTTCTAGAAAGATGAAACTTTTCAGATCTGGACTTGCTATTATTTTCTTTAAAATTATCAAAAATATAACTTCTGCTCTAATAGCATTGGCTCTCTCGGGTCCCTGAATCCCCAGACTGGTTACTTATGCAAATAGCTGTGCTGTGTAATTAGAGAAAAGCATTTTGGTTAAATTGCCTTTCTGCACTGAGAACTCTCTCTTTGACCAACCTTTGTAAGTAAATTGAACCTGCTGAGTTTGAAAATTAGACTAGGAGGCACAAATGGGTACATTTCTTCAGTCGCTGTTGCCTTTTTTGCATTGATCTCAGATGAACTTGAAGCAACTGTGTGAAGTGGGAATCCAAGACAGCACCCTGTGCTGCACAGGGAGCCAGCATCCGGTGGTGGCTATTACAGCACCCTGTGCTGCACAGGGAGCCAGCATCCGGTGGTGGCTATTACAGCACCCTGTGCTGCACAGGGAGCCAGCATCCGGTGGTGGTTATTACTGCACACTCCACGGCTTAGCCCCACAGACAGTCACCACCTTTAGCAAAATTGTATTACAAGAGAATGAAAATTTAACATTATTTTCCTTTCAAATCTTTAAAATATAATCTTTATGTTATGTGGGGCTGGAGATTCAGTTCAGTTGATAGAGTGCTTGGCTAGCGTGCATGGGGCTCTGGATTTAACCCCAATACTATATAAACCAACTGTGCTGGTACAGTCCTGTAACCCCAGCACTTACAGAGTGGAGGCAGTTCTGATGAGAAAGATCTGGAAGCTAGAGATGTCTAGAACCATGCTACACCAGTATTCTGCACCACCCTATTCTTTGCCATGGTCACTTCTGAATTACCCAGGCATTTAATTTTAAGTCAAAAAAAAAAACCTTACATGGGATATGGATGGATTGGAAACACTTTAAAAGAGACAAAAATGCTTACAAGGATAAAGGCTTACAAAAGTGTCTGTGAGAATATGCTTAAGGAACCGGGTTTCCTGAGGCTTGGGAAGGGGAGCCCAGGTGGATTTTCTGTGTATTGAAGGGCATTCTGGGCATGATGCAGACCAGTGCCTTGCTCTGCTGAGGACAGAGCAAACTGAAGCGCTTATACCATGTGGCAAGGGAGAATGTGTTATCATGTAAAATAGGGCCATAAGGGCTCTCCCTCTGGAGAAGCTCAGCCAGAGTGGAGAGCTCTCATCTCTATTCTCCTTGAGACAGGTTTTTAAAGGCTAGATGGTCCACAGGCATTTTATCTCCTGTCCTGACTGAAGGCAGGGGCTCCTGGTGGATGACCTTTAGAGGCGATATCTAGTCCTTTGAATCTGTAGAATTATAGAAGGTCTTGAATCTGATTCTAGTGAATTCAAAAGGAAGCGAGCACCTGCTCCCAAGCCTTAAGAAACCAAACTGCAAGGACACACACATTTTGTGCTCCTGATTTAACACCTGGAATCTCAGACATTCACGCAATCATTTCTTTTGTAGTCTGTGATTGCAAACTAACAGTTATTGGTCTATCACAGCACTTAAAAAAAAAAAAGATACGGCTTTTATGCCCAACATGTACAGTGCTTCTATTAGTGAAGTGTTGCCATGGATACATTTGATCAAAACTTCACTATCAAAAATAAGAATATGGAAGTATTCCCTTGTGTTGAAAGGCAGGTCATTTATTTCATCTACTGTCGCTGAACACTTATAATAAACCAGGACCTGCCTCCCTCATACATCTGCATGCAAAGATGAAGAAGGAAGTCAGGATGCTCTGGGGGGCTGTGAGGCGGATCATTCAGATCAGATGTGAACACTTATTATTAAGCTATAGTTTACCAAATAGAATAAAGAGGTTAGAACGAGCAGTCATCCCTAATAGCTCAACCAGGTGACCACTATTTAGCTAAAGAGGTTTCAAACCAACATTATCATTCAGTGTGCCACCACCCTCGCCTGCCCCTTTTACCTAAGTACACAAGTCCACGATGTGATTTAGTGGTTTTGACTAAGTCCGTTGAGTCAAAGCTGAGGGTCAGTGCCTCAAATGACTTTGAAAGGGGCTCGATTATTCCATTCCCTAGAAATGAGCAAGCTTTCAAATGTCAGGCTGGAAGGATACCTTGACACAATTCATCCACACCTAAATTAGGCCTTCTTCTTTAGCCTGGCAGAGCCTTAAGTTAACAGAAACCAAAGAATGGTCCAACCTTCTACTCGCTGGGACAAGTCCACATACAGCCTTTGTAGGTGACTGGACCTCCACTGGCTTCAGTTCCTGGGTCACAGTTACCTTCTGGGCTCATGATAGCACTAAATGGACTGAAACATGGAAAAAGCTCCATGCTTTGATGGCAGAGCTTATTCGGATAAAGAGGTGAAGACAAGACTCTCCCTTCTTTCTCTTCTGCGTCCACATTCCTGAATTCTGTCACCCAGTCCCTCCTAGATCTCAGTGATGATGGAAGTTTCTGTCCCCCTGATACCGTAGCCATTCAGTCCCAAAGAAACATACAAAAGAGTTTGTTAATTATAAACTGTTTGGCCTATAAGCTCAGGCTTATTATTAACTAACTTTTACAACTTAAATTAGTCCATAATTCTTATCTACGTTTAGTCATGTGGCTTGGTACCTTTTCTCAGTAAGGCATTCTCATCTTGCTTCCTCTGCATCTAACTTGAGACTGACTCTCTGCCTTTCCTCTTCCCAGAATTCTCTTAGTCTGGTTGCCCTATCTATACTTCCTGTCTGGCTACTGGCCAATCATCATTTTATTAAACCAATACATGTGGCAAATCTTTACAAGGTATAAGAGCTTTATCTCACAGCAGCTTCACCTCCAGCAGTGATCCCTGACCCCCAGGCTTGGGAGACACACACTGATTGGTCCCAACAGTGATAACTCATCTTCAGATAAGTCAGACTTCCCATAGCTATCCTGCTAAGTTTCTTACAGATAGCCTTGCATATTCTTCCAGTCCTTGAGATGCTTTAGGCTGTGTCTTGGAGCCTCTATCTTTGCATATCCTATGGCTCCAGACACGAAAAATCTTATT
Organism: Microtus ochrogaster; assembly: GCF_000317375.1. Lineage (NCBI taxonomy): Eukaryota > Metazoa > Chordata > Mammalia > Rodentia > Cricetidae > Microtus > Microtus ochrogaster. The sequence goes on from NC_022034.1 coordinate 9,254,176, forward strand.
TCCTCTTCCTATACCATGTCAGTGCTATTGCTTTCAAGACATATCAAAACCTTTCTTCATGCTATACAAGTAGACATGATAACAGAGCAACAATTATTCATCATGTTTAAAAGTCCAGATGAAAGATGAAGGAAAAGAATGATGCTGACCAGCATAAATAGGCCAAGGACATCTTGACTTGCAAGGTAGGAAGGGAGCCTGGATACTGATGTCATCATCGTTGTCAGAATTCCTAACGGTGGGTTGGACACTGTAGAGAGGCTACCCTGTGGTGCTGTGAATCGTCTTTCTAACATTTCAGAAAAAAACAGCAAGTGCAGACTAGACTGCTTCTCTGCCTCTGACCTTCACAGAAGAGCAGTGGCTCTCAGAGCAGGTGCTGGGGCTGAGCCCAGTGGTAGAACCAAGCCTCAGCACCAGTGGCCCCACCTCCATCCCAGTTAGCTGGCCTTATATCACTTCTACCACAGGAGGGCAGGTAATTAAAAGCATCTATCTCCTGGAGTCCTTGTAGTTCTGAAAGATGGCGGGTGAACACGTCAAGAAGCAACAGCAGAGCTCATCTAGAATCAAGCAGGGTCTTGCGCCATTTGTCCATTGTGAAACTGAGCTAGAGGTGCCTCGGAAAGAAGACTGAGCTAGACCAGCAGCAAACTACCATGTAAAAGATGTGTGCATACCTTGTTCAAAATCCATGACCGTCTCTGAAATGACAGCCATAGATTAGCCAGTGCTGTGCAGGTCTGTGGTCTGACTACCCACCCATCCTACCTCCTTGTAACAAGTCTACTATAAACAAGCCCATGTCTGCCTGTATCCTATTTCCTTCTCCTACCAGGGACATCCATTCAGATTTCGAGTTCACCACCTCTGCTTGTCTCAAGCTGGAAGCTATGACACCCTCAACATCATGGCTCCTTTACTTAATGTCCATTAACTGTCGATATATCGAGAAGGCCCTGTGCCAGACATGGGCTTAATGTTTCATCCACTCTAACTCAGTGCTTACCACAAACACCCAGCATTAAAATGGAGAAAGATTGTCTTTAAGGAAATGAAGCGACATCCCCAGCTACATTTCCACTAAGCCATAGAGTTGGGTTTTGATTCCAGATTCATCTGCTCCGGAGTATCTGCCCATGACTATCACATACCCGTCCTTCTCACTTGTTTAACTCTGGACAGATGCCTGGGTCAAGCAACCCTTCACCATCACCCTGTCGTTGGCAGCACCAGTACACACTGTCTCAGGACTGTGAGAGTGTTTGGAGTCAGTGCCTGGGCCCCAGCATCCCTAACAAGCTAGGCTTGAACTCTCATCCAAGCAGTGCTGAAAAGCAGGCAAGAGTTTAGCCAACATGGCCCCATAGGGGAAAGAATAGAGGAAGAGTTCTAGCAATCCCTCATCCAGCTCCTAGAGTGCTGGCATGAGGTTTAGATGTAAACAAGACCAAGAGGTAAACATAACAGTCCTGGTCAAGATACACTCCCAGCAATCACTGACGTCATCTAGACTCCTGGTCTGTCCTGCAGGTTGTCAGCACCCTGCAGCCTCTTCCTGGAAGACAAGCCCCCCCCATCTGGCAGTCCCTGGGACTTCAGTTTTTCCCTTCCCCAGCATGGAATTCCCTGAGAGCCAAAGGAAGGGCACAGAGATGTCTCTTGGGAATGTGTTCCTCCAGCCAGGATGATTTCAGGACTGTTGGCCTTCTGTGAATGCCCAGTACCATAAGGGTAGTGTTTTCCAGCCCCACGTTTCTGAAAGAGATTGGTATCGGCCCAGGCCGGCAAGACCAAGTTCTGAGAAGAACAAAGGAAATTGATTCGCTCCACAGGAACAGAGGCAGGGAATAAAAGTCAGACAGGAGACAGAGGACTAGGAAGTGGGGTAGGGGACAAGGACTGCCTCTGGATAGACAGGAGACAGACGCGGCACTTAGACTAATGGCAGCTTATAAAGATAAAAAGGGAAACCGTATTAGGATGACATATTTAATTTTAATTGTGTTTGTTAGTTAAGAGAGCCAAAGAGGGCTTTTGATTGCTGGACTTCAAGCCTTGGATAGCTAGACCCTGGCAGTCAGTCTCAGGAGGAGGAAGCAGCATAGAAGGGATAGACCTTGGTGGCTGGCATTAGGAATGTAAACTGACAGTTTAGCAAGGCAGAGGGAATGGGGGGAGGACAAGGCTGGCCAAAGCCATGTCTGCCATGCCCAGGCCAGCTAGAATCTCTTTAGTTTCTCCTTTCCTTTCGTCTTTCTGCCTGGCCTCGCCATTGAGGGAGCTCTAGCCAACCCCAACTTCACAGATCAACAGGCATGAACAGCCAACCTGGTTATTCCAGGTTTTTGCATGTGGAGAAGGATTCATCTGTAGATGTTGGTTTGGGGGATGAGAGGCAGAAAGTCTCTTGGGGGATCAAGAACTTTGCCTATTCTTCCATTTTGTGAGAAGTGGTCCTTGACCATTGATTGCATCGACTCATAGAAACTGGCCCCTTGTGTTGTTTCTGCAGGCTCAAAAAGTTGTGAGTGTATAAGACATTGTAATGGACTAGTGTACACCGGCTCAGTGTTTCTCTGTCCTCAACAATGAAATGGGGCAGTCTAGTGTCTCTCTCAAGGGCTGAGGATCTGATTAATTATCTTATGTGGGAAACTTGAGCAGAGCATGGCGCAAGGTGGGTGATACTAGCAAAAATAACAACACATTCAAGAGCTGCTGTGTGTGACGTATGCAAAGCAGATTTTAATACAACTCATGGCAGTGATATCATGGTTGAAGCATCGCTCTCTCTGGTGGCTGATAATCAGTGCACATGCCTTCTTACGCACACCTCTGACAGGATGCCCAGGCACAGGTATATTGTAAGACTATGTCCCTCGTTCACTCTCAGACATGACCTTACTTCTTTCCTGGCCCAGTCCTGTTCCTTAAGTTTATAGAACCATGTCAACACACAAAACACCTCTGAGAAACAAAAGAACAAATTCGGAATATCAGAAACCACAAAGAACAGATAACCAGCAAGG
>NC_022034.1:9257958-9259414 GCF_000317375.1 Microtus ochrogaster
TGACTCCTGAATCCTTCCAACAGACCAACCACAAAAGACGGCTTTCTAGGAAGGAAATATTTACCAGGTTCATACTTAATAATGGACTGCTAGGCAGAATAAATAACCCGTAAAAGCTAACAACTAAAAGACGAGCAATCAAATTTTAAAAAGGGGGCAAAGTCCTCACCAAAAATAGACAGGTATCAAGCATCTGTAATGATGATTCCATGTCACCTGGCCACTACAAATCATGCCTGTTAACGTGGCCAGACTCCAAAACACTGACAACATCAAATGCTGGTGAGGATATAGAGCCATGGGAACTCCGTTCAGTCATTGCCAAGCTGGCATAAAACCACAATCACTTTGGAGGACAGTTTGTTTCCTATTAAACTAATACCCATTCTCTTCATGGCTTTTACCAAAATTAGATGAAAACCCATTTCCACATGTCAGCCTTAACAGGGATATTTACAGCGGCCCTGTTTATAAATGTCAGAGCTGAGAGGTGACCAAGATGCCATCTGGCTGGTGACTGAAAAACTGTACTCCTGAACAATGAGGTCTCTTAAACCAGGAAGAAGAGAAAACTCTCCCGGTTCTTGGAACTCTGGGCCTGTGTTTACAGTTTGGCCATAGGCTGGTGATTTTCACAGTGAATTATGCCCAGGAACTCTCTGGAACAGAGAGGTATTTATAAAATATGCACAGAATGGCAGGAACTCCAATTCAGCGAATCTGAACTCTCGTGCTCTGTGTCTCTCAGGAGCATCCCAGGCAACTTGCAGCCAGGTGCACCAGGAACCATATTTTCAGAGCTCAACCTCAGGGACATATGTAAGATGCCAGAAGAGACATCCCAAGCTCTGACGCCTGCAGAAAAGCACCAGACGATGTCAGTAACTGATATGAAGGCTGGGATCTTTAGCAAGCTGAGCTTTAGTCCTCAGGAATGTTGTACACTCTACAAAGAAACGCATTCTTTGACTTTCAGGAAGATGCAGCCTTCACCAAACACATTTCTCGACTTGGTTTTAGTTTTTGGTTTTGGTTTTTATTTTTGAGACAAGGTTTCACTGTGTGACCCTGGCTTTCTTGGAACTCACCCTGTAGACCAGGCTGGCCTCAAACTCAAAAATCCTCCTGCCTCTGACCCCCGAGTGCTGAGATTAAAGACATGTGCCACCACTGCCCAGCCACTTCCCTACTTTAAATAGCAATATGGGACAAGGGAATGTTTTTCCATGCGTCACAGACATATAAGAATAATAACAATGGCAGCTGATGTGACCCTGGAGATGGGAGAGTAAGGAGATGGCCGTGATCTAGGTTTTCACTTGCTCAGGGGAAGTCCAAAACCTGAGTTGCATCTGCAATCTACCCATCTTTAGATGGTGTCTTAGATTCTCTTGAAACACTATGTAGGATCAATGTGTGTGTGTGTGTGTGTGTGTGTGTGTGTGTGTGTGTGTGT
>NC_022034.1:9259514-9278561 GCF_000317375.1 Microtus ochrogaster
TATATGTGTGTGTGTGTGTTTCCAGATCTTTCCCTCTCTCAAGCCACCAGTTGTGATTATTGTACCAGAATTTAACTTGAGAGATTTGCTTCTTCTAGTTCACTGGTTGAGTTCCAAGTACTAATAGTAAGTTGTAAGGGGGCACCAGGCTTTGTTGGGCAGTAAAGAGAAAATTTTCCTCCATCCTCTTCCTCCCCTTCCTCAGCAAGATGTTTCTTCTTGTTTCTATGATATATAGATGTTCCATATCAAATCTCACTTGCAAACAGGATGGAGCTGATCAAGTTTCAAAAGAAGGAGCCCTAATGCTTGCCAAACTCTGTTGCCATATTTTTAATGATTTGAGGCAAGGTTATCTTTTTCATTGACAAAATATGTCCATTAAATTTAGCAAGGACTTCTACCTCATTCTCAGGCTGGGGCTAACTGGGGGACAGCAGCAGGTCACTAACAGCAGAACAAAAAGGTGGAGGTCACTGGGATACCAAAAACTAAATGCTGTAGTCTCGGGTTCCACATCAGTTCTTTTATTAGTCAAGCTTGTCGTTTGGCCACAGTGAATTTCACAGAGTGAAGACGGGTCAGCCTTGTGAGCCCTCAGAGCAGAGAGAACATCAAGTCTCACAGGACAGTGTTAACATTCACTGGAAGCTGTCCAGCTTGAGTTCCAAGCCAGGGACTGCACTCCCGCCCACTGCAGAATGAGGAATCGTGACAGGATTTTTGAGGAAGGAGGTGACAGGACAAATGTGACAAACAAGGATGCTAATTATAAAAAGTAAAATGTTCTATTTGTTAATTGACATGATACGTGGCATTGGAAGGATCTGAAGTCTGCATAACAATCCCCACAGTGAGCTTCATTTTCTATCAGCTCCATAATGAATAGATTAGAAATTGATTAACAATAACTTATCTTTTCCCCTTTGTACATTTAACCAGCCTAATAAGAGCTTTATAAATAACTAATGAAAACAAAAAGACAGTCTCAATGCCTACAATGTGAATCCTCCCACCGCAGAAAATTAGACCCATCTATTGAACAACAAATGCCCCTTATGGAAGCAAAGATTTCCTCTATCGGGCCACTTAATCAGACTTAGAAGCATAATTGCCATCATGCAATTTAAACAAAATATATTTAAGTATTTCTTTGAAAGGAAAACAACTGTAGAACATCAGAAGTGAGCATTTCTACTGGAGGCGGTTTGGGAACGCTAACCTTGGCAAACCCTGGGCCTCCGGCAGCTATTCATCTTTGCTGCTGTTTGTCCTCCCACCTTGGCAGTGAGCAAAGCCAACCCTGGGCTCCAAACGTCTGCCTTTGACGAGGATTCTGTCAAACAGAAAGGGATAATTTTCTAAATTGAGAAAGAAAGGGGAGAGCAACAGCTTAAAATTCTTTGTGTTTCAGGTTGCTCAGTCTCTGGGGAGGGAAAGCTAGGGGCTGGGCAGACACGGTAGACCCGAGAATGACACAGAGCATCTACCGAGAGAGACAGAGTCAACCATCACTCCACAATTACTTCCAATTCTAAACCAAAGAGCAAGTGGGTTTCTTCCTAAGATGGTACTGTTGGCCATGGGGTCTGTTTTGAGGAGAGCTCTCTGTCTTTATGAGAACTAGAAGGGTATACCCTTTTGAGAGCTTGTGTCTGGACATTCTATCCTCTCTTCCCTGGGAAACTATCCTCAGGAAGTTAAGTTACCTTTAATTTCTAGGCCAAATTTCCCGAGCTTCGTAACTAACTTGAGCCGTTCTGGAAGTGGCGGAGAAGCTGACAGTGAGCATTACAGAAGGCCACCAGCCCGCAATGCCACCATGCCTCTGCATGGGGGCTGATCTTCAGCAACCATGTCGTATGACACTGCTCTTAGGGAGACATGAAAAAAATGTCTGCTCACCCCATATAGAAAACCATCAACAGAGCAAAGTAAGGGTGCTCCTGAAGTCCAATGTGGGGAATCAATGAGTCCCCTGGGAATCTTTCCAGGAAGGAGAATGAGAGGCCACTTACTAGAGGGGAACCCTGGAGCTCCCTGTGGAACTTGCAGGCGGCTCTACATTGGAGGGTGTCCTTTCCAGGGAGTTCAGCAAGTCTTCCCCTCTCCCAGACTCTGCTGCTCTCTGCTTCCAGGAAGCTCAGCCCTCATTTCTCATTCAGGTCTCTAGGCTGCTCTGAGCCTCTTTTGGGAAGATCAGCTTTCTGAGAGTGTCTCTCATTCCTCACACTACAGGAGCAAGAAAGACCAGGTACAAAAGGACAACTTGAAACCATTGCATGCTGCTGGCATGACAGCCACTAAAGAGCCCATCCCCTGGGTGAACTTGACGTCAGTAGTACCAGAACCACTACCTACATGTGCCACCCAGCACTTAAAACATGATGGGTTCAATTTATAAATACAGAATGCAAACCAGATTTCACAGGCTTAGTTCAAAAAGGAAGATATAAAATATTTTGTTAATATTCTTGATACTGACTACATAGATGATAATTCTTTCTTTATTGGGATATGTGAACTGGAGTTTGGGGGTGGGGGGCAATCACCTGTGTCAAAGACTCTACAAGGCTGAGTGACTGATAAGTACCTTTGTGACCTTGGAGAGTTGGGATGTTGTAGGTTCGAAGCCAAATTATAGCAAGCTATCTCTAGCCTCCTGAATAATTATTGATTGCTTGCCTCTGGACTTGAGCTAACACCTGTTCCTGTGACTATTAGGTAAATCCTTTCCAATGCGCTAACACTGTAGCTTCTACCTACCCAGAGGCCAAGAATTTCATCAGATAGGAGCCAAGGCCTAGAGTAAGATTTTCCCCTCTTTGCGGAAACCCACCCATCTGATGGTTCTATCGGTGTAATTTTAGAACTACCTTGATTTATGACTTTGCTTGTTCTGTCTCTACAAAAACGTCATGAAACTAGTACCACATCAGAGCATGGTATTTGGAATAACCTGAATCCACATGTCTGGGCCATGGGTGCTCATATTTCCAGGTTCTTCTGTCCCAGAAAAACTCTCAGTCCCTTTGAGATGAGAGCTGTGAGTTTGTGTCAACAGATAAATAAAACTTAGTGTCAAAATGAGTTTCACCTTTTTGTTCGCCTTATGGTGAACTAGAAATCATAAAGTCACGTTTGAGGATCTTGTTATTTCTAACATACAGTGTGACTTCGGGGAGACCCATTGCAAATCAGTGTTCAGTACGGGGCAGGCCAGAGAAGGTCATGGAGGTCACAGAAGACCGAGGACAGATCTCAGAGGCCTTGACATTCTGTAGAGGACTTGGACCTCACGAGTTCTCCTGAAGTCAGACCTTCTTCAAATGCATCCTAACTATGATGAGCACATGGCTGAAGCATCTCCAGCCGGTGTCCTTGTCGGCGAGGTGAGAAGCTGCATGCTAGTTCCAGTGTGGGAAATCAAATCGGATTAGCTATGTCGTGTTTTCATAGTGAGGGAACACCCATGAATGAGTGGACGAACCTGTGAGCGAAGACACGGAAGCATCATTCTGTCTGGTGCCTCCATGCAAGCAGATTTCAAGTATTGAGTTCAGAGGTGAAAACAATTCACTGATCACTAAACTCCACAGGAATAGTTTCTTGGGGTTGTGTTTTGGCTTTGGGGGGCTCATCTCGGCTGACTGGCCTAGAACTCACTGTGCAAGCCCTACTGGCGTCACATGCACAGCGAGCCCTGCCTTTGCCTCCTGAGCCCGACATTCGTCATGTGTGCAGCGAGCCCTGCCTTTACCTCCTGGGTGCTTCATTGCAGGTGTTCGCTGCAGCTCTCCCTCTGGTTTGTTTCAGTTTTGTTTTTTCAATGCAGAATCTAAGTAATACAAGATCTCAAACCCTCTCCTGAGACTCAGTCTCTAGTCACAAGGGCAGGAAAAGGACCAACCAGGCTTCTCAGCTGGCAAGGACACCAGGTAATATAATGGTTTGATAAGCTTTGGACAAATCCACAGTGCACCCCCTGAGATTTACAGGTTCTTGTGTCCCAGAACAACGAATTGCACCAGAGACATGCGGGTAGTGATGGAAATGAGAAAAGTGTATGAAGAGAGAGAACCCCACCCCCACCCCGGGCATGGAGCAGACCAGAGAGCTAGGAAAGCTTAGACACTCTCTGGCTTTGTGCCATAAGAACGGTGGTCCTACCTGACCTCCACCTTCTCCCACCTTTGTGTATATACACTTATCCTATGCCCTTACATATCGCCACAGTGTGATGGGAGGGGCCGGCGGTTTCCCTGCCAGGGCTTCTTCCATACCATAATCTCAACGCCTTTCCAATTTTCCTACTGCAACGACACTACACATTTTTGAGACAGTTCTGAAATGAAAACAAGTATGGCGACGCCCCCTCCCACGAGGAGAGCAGTTGTTAATTGTTGCCTGCACGGAGCCTGGGAGAGAGTCACCAGATGTCACCGAGCCCTGATGCAGCATGTCGTCTTTGTGGGTCTCTGGGACACATCACCTCCATAACCCGGATGGGATTTTTGTTTTTTTAATGTTTTTTTGCAAGTTTCCAAAATTCTTATGAAAGTTCGAAGCGTTCTGTTAATCTGTATAAAAATAAGTAGATGCTGCATTCATACGCACCCTCTCAATCATAGTTTGGGTCTCTGTCTCCACGGCAGGGGGCATTTGCCTGGTAGGTGGAGCCTCAAACATGCCAGAAGCAGTAGAGGGAGCCCTAGCCGCCTGCCTCCCCAGGCTCCTGTCTCGTCTTCGCGGGTTAGCCCTGTGTGTTCTGCCTTCAGGCTGCCACTTCCTTAGCCACTCACAGATGGCATCTTGAAGCCATGCTAATTGAGGGACTTCCTTGCTGGCTTCTAACTAATCATCCTGACGGAGAATGTCTCCCCACGTGTTCTCACTTCTCTGCACTGGTATACGTCACTCTCTTCCAACACGGCCTCAGGGGTGCAGAATCTGCCCACGGACAGGATGTGGCAATGGTGTTATCTGTCCCTTCGTCCAATCTGTCCCCTTCTTCATAGTGCACGGTCAGATCACTCCACCCTGGGTCCCCTTTAGTCAACTATCCGTTACCGTCTGTATGCTGGATAAATGGATGAATGCGCTGGCACGATGCCTTCCTCTAGAAGTAACAACACAGGGAAACAATAAAGTTAGTTCTAGCATTCAGCTTCCTCGGTTCAAATCCCAGCTCTGGAACAATGTGATATTGGAAAATCACTTAATCACTCCAAGTGACAGTGCCAGCTCCATCGAGCAGTTCTGATGGGTAAATGAATTATTAAATGTGAGGAACTTAAAGCATTTATGAAAACAAGTATCTGCTAAATAAATATTGCCTGACTATTATATAAGCCAGACAGCCTTACAGGAGATGGAAACAAGAACACAGCGTTGTCTTGTGCTGAAGTCTGATCTTGTAACTAAGAGCACAAGCCCCTCCCCCCAACCTCAATGCCCAGAAAGCGGCATCAGCTTCCAGCTCTCAGACACTCAGAACAGAAAGCAGTGGGACCAGTACCTCTCAGAATTTAGAGGCAGCACGAGCTTGTCACTCACAGATGCCTGTGGGACCCCCCCCCACATTCACTGCGGGTCAGTCATGGCTCCCCACATAGGTTTTCACGAATTTATTCTTTGAGCCTAAAAGAAAATTATATTTAGCCTGTATCCATTTAAGCTTGTCACTTTAAGGCCATGATGCAGACGTCCTCCATATCCAGCCCAGAGGTGTGCCATCAGTTTGTCTTGGATTCACTGGCAAGGACATGGAGTGGGACTGTCATTCATGCAGATCTCTGAAGCGGCTTCTACTACATAGCAATGTCTGACTCACTTCTTGGCCACACAGAGGTGTGGCAGCTAATACTTACTGAAGGTTTGCTCTAGGTGGGTCTTGTGCTAAGTTGTATCTCACTTAATTCTTTCAGTGATTTTTTAAGGGAAAGCTAGTATTTTGGCACTTTCTTTGAAGAAGAAGAAGAAAAAGTAACCTGACCGCACAAAGTAATATAAACAAACGAGAAAGCTGCTCCTTTAACTTCTAAATGGTTAGCTCTGAGGTGTACACACACACACACACATACACACACATGCACATACACACACATACATACATACACACGAACACATACCTACACACACGTATACATACACATACATACACATGCTTACGCATACATGCATACACACATGTACATACGTGGACATACATACACACAAACACATAACCTACACATGCACACATGTACATGCACACATACACATGTGTACATACACACACGTATATATAGACACACAGAAACGCACGGACATACATACACATGTGCACATATACACACATTCATACACATGCACGCATGAGCAGAAACACACACATACACCAAAAAACAGATTTGCTCATATCTAGTAATCACAAATTTGTTAAACAGCTTCTCTAAGATTTACCCGCATTCCCTATTATTGCAATCCCTCTCCATTGAGTACTAGAAATAACTAGAAATAATGAGCCCACAGCACTCAACCAAGTTTCTATAGTCAACCTAAAGTGTGCTCCATTGAATCCTGGCACAAAACTTCAGAGAAAGCTTAGGGGAAATAAATACCCATGGGCCCCTTAGGAACTGCTCCTCTGACAGCAGAACCACCCACCCACCCTCCCACCCAAACATATAAGACTTTCTAAGAGGAAAAAAACTTAAAGTTTTCTAAAGCAACCAGCTAACTAACGGAGCATGTTCAAGCTTCAGTGATGAGATTCGAACACACTGGTTTCTAGCAGACATCTGCAGACCACGCCTAAGGACTCCAAGCAGTGTGTGGCCCCCGAAAGGAAGCAGTCCACAGCAAGAGCCACAGCTCCAAGTCCTTTGTGCTCACTGGCCTCATTTCTGTCAGTTTGACTTCTGTTCTTCAGCTCAACCAGAGGAGGCCAATGCTCATGTCCTCTTATCGCAATGACTAGCCTGCAGCCCTCTGGACGGTACATTAGGTTGAAAAGTTCTAATGCTACCTTCTTTCCGGGATTTCAAGCCCCTGCAGGAACAGATGGACAAGCAGAACCTAGCAGCTACAAGGGAATCGGATGCCCAGTTTAAAGTAATTGGAAGCAGTATGGCAAGAGCCATTGGAAGGCAAATGAATCCAGAACTTGATGTTCGCATAATCAGCAGCAAAGAGCTGGGAGCTCCTGTGGAGAGGGAGTGAAGACTTCCATCCCAAGATGGCTTGGTTTTTAAAAGCTTCCCTTCCCTTAGCCAGTGAGTCAAGCCTTGACAATACAAGGAGGAAATTTACCAGGAATGTCATAATAATGACAATCTAGGAATCTCAGCATCAATAATTCATGACTTTGATCTCTGGGAGGTTAATAAAAAAAACTCTCCAGGTATAATAAATTGAATTATTATTATATAGCTCATTTGAAAAGAAAAGTCCTTATGGTGATGCCGCTCTGACTTTTTCCAGCGTGAATACTGTGACTTCACGGGCAAGGAGACTGAAGTACAAAAAGCATAAATAATCTAAGTCCCATTAAGAGGCGGAAGGAAGGGGAGAGGGCAGGCAAGAGATGATGTATGAGAGATTGGGCGAGCTCAGGCAGGCTTGGATTCTCAGACCCCATGGTGAGGAAGTTGAGGACCCCCATTTCCTGTTCTCTCATTTCTCATCTGCCAGCCCCCTTCCTTGAGCTATGTCCTTACAATGCATCACACTGTAAAGCAGAGTTAACCTGTTCACTCTCTGGGATCTCTCTAGTCCCGGCCACCCCCATCCTCCTCACTGTCCAGTGTGGCCCGTCGTTTCCTCTCTGCCGATGTGTTCTTTCTGTTTTAACTGCCCCCACAGTCCCATCCTCCTCTAAGTTCACTGTCAAACTTAATTTCATCTGCTCCTCTTGCTCGTCTCAAAGAAGAAAGACCACCAGGCAGAATCATCCTACCCAAATTAATTAAAGCAAACAATTAATTCAAGAAAGCTTTTTTGCGCCGGGCGGTGATGGCACACGCCTGTAATCCCAGCACTCGGGAGGCAGAGGCAGGCGGATCTCTGTGAGTTCGAGACCAGCCTGGTCTACAGAGCTAGTTCCAGGACAGGCTCCAAAGCTACAGAGAAACCCTGTCTCGAAAAACCAAAAAAAAAAAAAAGTTTTTTGTTCATGTACACAGGCTGTCTCTCCTTAAAAGCAGTCAGCACTGGACAAGGGGAAGATAAGGGTTTTTTTTTTTTTATAGCTCAGGGATAGGGAGCTTCCAAATGGGGAATTTGGTGGGCAGATTAGGTGGGGTTTCAGAACATAATGAGATGGTCACAACAAGGTAATCATAACAACAGGTCATCATAATAACCGTTTGAAACACAGGCATGGTTGTCAGTTCAGGGAACAGGCAGTAAGTACAGAGCCATTTGTAGACTGTCTCTCTTGCCTTCATGCATACAGGTAGTGAAGACAAAGACCATATCATAGTCAGACACCGACCAGTTTTCCAATCCCTCCTCTCAGCAGATGTATAACTGAACAAACCGACTTCACAGCCCTACAATGTACTCTCCTCCTGTGGCAATGTGCTATGGGCTACAAATGGGTACTGTTGACTCTGAGGGACATGGCTCACAGCTCTGCACTGTCCATGAGAGACTACATAGCCATTGCCACAGCAGTGCCAGCCTTCCCTTTCATAGCCCTGGACCTGTCCCCAAACACCATGAAGCTGGCCTGCCCCTCTTGCAAATTCTCTGCACACACTGGTGTTTGTTGTGTATCATCTTGAGCCTTCCTCATCTCACAAGCTTCGGGAAGGAGAGTCAGACATGCTATCCCAATCCAGCTCTGAAAAACCCTAGGAATGGGGCCTGGAGGAAGAGCTCTGTGGTTAACAGCACTGGTTACTCTTGCAGAAAACTTAGGGTTGGTTCCTAGCATCCACAGGACAGCTCACAGTCATCTGTAGGACCACTTCTGGGTCATCTGAATCCTTTCTTTTGCCTCTGTAGGCGTCAGGCATGCATGTGGCACACGGACATGCACATAGGCAAACTACGCACACACACACAAAAAAGAGCAATAAATCTTTAAAAGAAGAAAATTCTAGGTTGATTAACAGTGCATAGTACAGTACCAATAGATAAATGTACAGCCCGTGCTACTCTAGAGCTTTAAATTCATTTTAAATATGTCTGTAATATTATATAAATGCTAGGCTTCCACATTTAATCAAAGTCTTAATCATAATGAGCAGCATTTATGAAAGGGCAATTAACAGACTCCCAAAAGAACTGGGAATGGTAAATTGCTAATGGCCTCCCTAAGGTTTTGCTTTTTGCTCTGATAAATTAAGTAATTTAATAACAGAAGCAGTATGAACCAGAAAGAGCACACGTTTCAAAGACGGCAGACTTACGTTATGATCTTGTGATCTAGGCTCGTGTCTCTGGATCAATGACTTCTCTCCTAGTGTCAGCTCGGCTCATCTGGCATATGGAAATTCAAAGCGATGGCGTTCATTATCCACGTGGCTAAGTTTCAAAACCCCGTGCTGGGCCAGTGAGACGGCCCGGCGGCTTGCCACTCAGCCTGGCGGCCTGAGTTCAACTCCTAGAATTTACATAGCAGAAGGAGAAAACTGACCCCTGCAAGCTACCCTCTGGCCCTCTGTCTGCCCACCATGGCATAAACACAGGTGTGCACAATTTTCTTAAACTTTTGCTCTGTTTATTTAAAAAATTTTATGTTGGTGTATCTGTTTTTAAAAGAAAAGAAGAAAAGACAAATTTCTGAGAAGTATTTTGCCAAAAAGTAAATTCCTCTTCTAGATAATATTCGAGGTAATTTCTGCCTCTCAGTTTTTACAAAAGTGAAGTCTAAAACCTAGTAGTGAGGACTTTGACTGCCTCTCACTAGCTAAGCTATCTGCATACATGTACACACATATATGTATGTATACTGCTGAGTAGATAGTGTTACCCATATGTACACTACAGGACTGAGCACTGCCTATAGTTCCTGGGGGGCGGGGGCATGTGAGTACCCCTATACAGTATTTTTATTCCATGGGCTTGCAGAATGATTTAAAACCTAGTTACCTTATAAAGCAGTAGAATAGCTTATTGTACTCCAGTCCAGATGAAGCTTTTTCCCAGGATGCCTCTCTTTCTAGCATTTCCCTCATCTTTTGAAGTAAATCTACCAAACCATTTATTCTCTGTAAGTAGAAGCTGCATTGTTTGATAAGCCACATCTGTGCCTTAGTGCCACTATGGCAAAATTCCTGAGACTGTATAAATACACTCCTGATTCTGGAGGCTGGGAGAACTAAGGTCTAGGACCCAGCAGGTCTGATGCCTGGTGGGGGCTGGACGCTGTCTCCAAATGCCTTCTGTGAACTTATAACCGAAGGGTAAGAAAGTACTGTTCCCATCCTCTTTTATACAAATGTGAATTCCTTTCCCGAGGTGTCTTTATCACTTCCAAAATCCACATCCTTAAATACTTTTCTATTAGGACCAACTTGTAGCGTAGATTTTAGAGGACCACCATACGGGGAATCAGAACAGCGTCTTAACGTTCAGAGATTCGGTTGCCCTCCCCAAATCCTTTATCCCATCAGTGGGAACTTGTATTCTCATTTATGAGTAAATTACATCAGAAAGCCGGCCAAGCCCTGGCAATGGTGTTGTTAGTCATCCGTGCCCATCACTTGGTGCTGCTGTGGAGGAATGGGCACTAGAACACATGCCTGAGCAAATGTGGACTGGGAGAAGGACACGTGGAAACAGGGCACAGGCTTTATTTTGAAAAGAGAGCCTGTGGGGAAATCACAAGACCTGGCTTATGGAGACTACCTCCGCATCCATCACCGGCCCTGCATGGTATGGCCAGGAAATAAAGGTTCTCCCTGCCTGCTGCTCCTAGCCTACCGCAAGAAATCCAATTTATTTCACGAAAGCACCTAAGGCATGCAGTCATTTGAATGACTGATTTGGTACCTAATAAACTCCCAGAAAATATTAATAGATTTGTGATAGCCTACATTTTGATTTATTGAAAATGTCATCCCAGCCTCTGCCCATTTATTCTCAAAGCCAACAATGTGCTACAAGAGCAGGATCTGCCAGGGTCGCCCCAGGAGCTGATCAGCCCCCGCTCCCACACTTGTGAATCTGATGGAATTTTCTCTCCAGCAGCCAAGGGAAAGAGACAGTGAGAGCCCGGGAGAAGCCGGGCAGTGGCAGACCCAGGTGGTTCCAAAGCGCTGGTGATTGTGAGTCTTGTCCTCCAGGGGATACTGGGGATGGCTGAGGACAGTTCTGGTTCTAACAGCTGAAAGCAATACTGGCATCTAGTGGGCAGAAGCCAAGAAGGTGGCTGAATATCTTACAGAGCAGGACAAGCCTACCACAGAACATTGTCAGGCCTCAGAGTTCAGTGTCAAGGCAGGGAAACCAAGTCAAGCTCCCTGCATGTAGCTGTCATTCCACCTGTACCCCAGCCTGCTGGGGAGAGGGAGCGAGGCTGCCCGTCTCACTGGGAGGACGCATGACGCTCATTATGCACCTCACAGCACTCAGGCGGTTGCAAAGCTCAGACAGCTGAGTTTGTAGGTGCTGCCATGCATGACATGCACCATCCAGCCCAGTTGCTACTCGTAATCATGTAAATAACAAGAACAAAGGCTTTGCTCGGCTTTGTGGACCCAGCTGGAGGTTGACAGTGTGTCTTCGCGTTGGTGCAGGGCTACAACACAAAGGTCAAATTTAGATCTTAAGAGATCGCCCAGGTTGCTAAAATCAGAAGGTGCATTTATGCTAAAACTCTACGCCGGTCTTCTATGCTACTCTCCATCCCATCTGTGTGTGTAGAAGAGGTCACATGAGCTGTAGCCCAGTGAACTATTCGTGGGCTGTTTGTTGGGACTCAAATGAGGATGTCACCTTCAGAATGTGATGTTTGAGCTGAGGCTAGAATAGGGGATGGTTAAGGATCCGTGAATTCTGTGGACATTCCACGGGTCTGTGTGCTGAAAATTAATGCTGGTCATATTCTCCTGGCTATTACCCTTTCCCTAACCTTATAGACTAAGCCCGGGAAAGGTGCTGAGGCAAGCACCGTGGGGCTAATTAACACTCGGGCATGAGAAATCTCTCAGCCACATTCAATCTTTCATGGATTTTGGGGGGGAAGAGAGAGGGAGGAGCCAAGACAGAGGCCTTGCAAACATTTGTATAATTGTTAACAAGTGCTTCAAATTGATTGTGGCTACAAAGCCGATTTAGTCAATTAACACATGGCTCAAAAAAATAGTTGCTTCTGTTTCCTGTAGCCCTTAGCATCTCTGGATTAATCTCATTAGCAATATTAGGTATTTTTTTAACTAAATTGTTAGCTGTTGCAAATCAAAACATTCATTTGTCTGATGTACACACAGGACAGCTGAGTAGCCCATAAACCTCTAACTGCAGTGACGTCACATGAAGTCAAGTGTGATTACTTTCAAACCTTAAAGGAAGCTAAGGGAGGACACGTAGTTCTGAATTCAGCAGTAAAGATGCCGGGAAACTCTATGGAAATTCTCAAAATCCATAAAATATAAATATCTCACAGTTAACCCAACACCTAAGCGAAAGACTTAGGTGCATACTCAAGTCATGTTTTAACTCTGAGATGGCCTTCACTTTAGTGCTAAAAGGTTAGAGAAGTTTGCTCGGAAACCCTGGCAATCCAATTAACTTTTGTACAAGAAGAAGACCCAGAAACAACGCCAGGACCGTGGCCATTAGCCACATGCTGGCCTTGTGCTCAGGGAGAGCAGAATATTCAAAGTCAAGTGCTTCATGAATCCACCAGACTTTCCAGAAACTAACAGTAGCACAGAAAACATGCTCCGTGCTTTGCTGCCCACCCTGTAGGCAGGGTGTTTGCACTCCATTTTCCCCTGAGTGTATCATACATAAAGAACTGGTATTGGAAAAAAAAAAAAAAAGAACTGGTATTGAACGTCCAAGTAAAAGTAAGTAGCTAGCGCACAGGAGCTACCTTTCCCAAGTCATACATGCGTCCGCAGTAGTTCATGCTGGTAAGAATTGCTTTCTTGACCTAAGAGCAAGGGCAGGCCCACCTTTTATAGAAAACTAAGATAGCCTACTAGCAAATATCCCTTAACTATTCGGTGAGCATTATAAAGTGCTTAGGAAACACCTTGCCACCAAATTCGCAAACTATGAATATTTGAGCCTGGGTGTACAGCTCAGCAATAGACATGCACAAGGTTTGACCTCCAGCGCGGGGGCAAAAGAGGGGATATTTGAGCCATAAGACATGCTGTTCGTAACTTAGTGCGAACTTTGGCTGAGGAACATTGTCAGCTGCAGCCAGAAAAGCTGACCGACATTGCCGGCCAAGGCCCTGAGGAGTTCTGAGAAACCCCCTCCTCACCGAAGAAAAACGGGGTCTTAGTCTGCAGAAAAGAATTTCAGGTGTCAGTCAGTCTGAAGCACAGTTGAAGTTTATTAAGAAAATGTTTTTATTAAGCACAGGTATTGAGTCGGGACTGGGGGCTCATTGAAAGAGAGGACAGTGGTGTACACGGAGGAAGGGCTCAGCAAAGACTCAGCTTCAGCATTCTAACAATACATAGAGTTGGTGGATTTGGGAGTAAAATCATTCAAAAGATTTAAATGATTGAGCAAACCTTTTCATGTGCTCAGTTTTACTGTAAAGAGTTTCCTTTAGTAAATAAGATTATAAGACATTTATATGGTTATACATTAAATTGTGTAGGTCACAAAATGTCAAAGGTGTTCTTCCTGTATGTAGGTCAAATGTGTAGGTCAAAGGTGTCCTACCTGTATGTAGGTCAGGTAGAAGTCAAGACAAGTGCTTCCCTGTGAACATGGTCCATAATCTTGCTTGTGAAATCTCAGTAAAGGGGTTATGGTCCTTTGCAGGCAGTTTAGAGGTTCTTGGTGAGCAACTTAGATGGGATTCACAAGTGAGTCCCTCCTCACCCCCTTATTTATCTGTCTCACCACGCTGCCTCAGTATGAGCTTGATGTTTTGTGACTTCATTTTGTCTGTTTGAATACTCCCTAAACATGGGTAAGTTAGCAGGTAGAGATGGGACGAAGCATTCCTCTGGAAACCCATCTACGTTTGTGTTTTAGATGACGGCTGAGTCCAGTCCTGGGAAGTCGGGGGGCATTGTGCACTACCCCACCCCCACCCCACAGACATATTTGCCACCAGCGCGGCAGGAATTTTCTAACATAATAGCTAACAAAGTGGACCATTTTCCTTTATCGTCATTCCTTCTCTCTTCCTCTTGCTTCAAAAATCTTACCCAGACAGGATTCTGATGGAAAGGAGAAAAAAAAGGCACAAGATTTTTGCTGACTCAGCAGTGTATTCTAAGATTAAATCAATAAAATTATAACACTAAGCTTTAATGGTGTCTTTTCTGATATCAAATTCACTGCCTATCTTCAAGTCACGTGTCTTTTCATGACACCCCCCACCCCCGTGGCCTCTGTCACGAGAGCAGCTGCCCTCAAAGAGGTGAAAGGTAGGGGACAGACAGGAGCGGGCGTTGACAGGAATTACCAAAGAAAAGCCTTGGAGCTGGGTGAACCTTTAAAATGATAGCTTCCATGCTCTTTAAGTGGCTTTCAAGAGATGCATATAAATTATTGCAACAATGGCACACAATAAATTAATTCAAAATGCTGCTCTTGACTTTATGCTCTCCCACGTTCTCTGTGGTGTATGGAGTCGAAGGGCAGTGCTCCCAGCTGCTCCTCACTGCCGCTCAGCGTCTGCTGCCTCCCCTCAGGATTCCCCACTTAGCCATCTGGATGCTCCTTCCATGCCTGGTTACCATGGTGAACGCTGCATCCTCAGCTTCTGTTTCCAGTAACCAGGAGGTTGTGAGCGAATTGCTCGGGAAACAATTTCTCTGATGCCGGTTGCTTATGGCACCAAAATCAACAACCGCAGCCGTCTTTCTTTGTGGATACTTCTACACATGCAGGAGCCGGTACCACTGAGGACTGACGTTACTAATTCTACTTCTGGACAAAAGGAGTTAGTTCACTTAGTGTGTGACACATCCATATACAGCCCTCCTCTTACCTTGTCAGGTGCTTTCCCAGAGAGGACGCCACGTTCCCTAAGTCTTATCTGATTTCTGCATTGCACTTGGCTCTTCATTCCTTGAAGCCCCAGAGCCATGAAGCCATAGAAGACTGGTGATAGCATTGTTAACACTGCCAATATTAGCCAATTCTGGCATCTAACATTTTTTAACCGGTCTTAAACAAAACTGCATAAGCTCCAAGTTCCTGCATGGAAACCAAGGAAACTCAGAAGTATGCTCCAGAATTGTGATGGTTAAGAGGGAGGTTGATTCAGCTTCATAGCTGTGTGGTACGTGCGGTCACACACTGAGTGCCCTCTGCCCCCAGGGTCCCTGTGAAGGTCGAAGCTCTGCAGTGGCCACCTCACAATGCTAAATATGAGGGTTCTGTGTGGCCAGCAATACGGCTTAGTGGGAAAGGGCTCTGGAGACCAAGCCTGTAACTGTGCGTCGTGTGTGTGCGCGCGCACACACAGGCACACACAGTAAATAAAAGAAAATTCTGGTTTTTGTTTTTGTGGTTTTTTTTACATCATATTCCTCAAAGTGTGCATCCGGATAAGCTAGCAGACACTGCAGTGATAATACACCCAGCAATTTGAGAGCCTTAGCCCACCAAGTTTCTTCCTTGCTCACACTCGGGTCCGCTCCATGCAGACATGAGCTGTGTACACCAGGCTGAAGGAGGTCCACTCTGACCTCGGCTACCACACTCACTACATCAAAGAGAAAGGTGCAAAGACTTGAAAAATGGCCCAGGGGTGAGTGGCCACCAGTGCTTTCTGCTGTCTGACCCCACAGGGCATGGGAGGAGCCCTATCAGGGAAGCAGACAGCTGGAATAGTTGGGGAATAGGCCCAAGCCCATGTCAACCCCGGAGTGGCCTGGGTCCCTGTTGTGTGTGATCCACTCCTTTTCGGTACCACCTGACACGTCTTATTCTTCCTAAAGCCAGTTTCCCAGCAGTGAGATAATGGACCTTTCAAAGGAAGTCTGACTTTTCTTAGTTTCCAACAAGTTCAAGATCATCCTGACTGCCATCTTGCTCAGAGATGAGCAGCGTGCTGGAAGATAGTGTTGTTCCAGACTAGAACCCTTCCTGGTCAGAGTGGGACACATAAGTTGTCCCTGGGGTTCTCTTCACATGACACCCTCAAAACCGAAAAGCACAGCTGCTCATTTTCTGCCTGGGAGGGGTAAATGGGAGAGTACCACACATCCGAACAAGAAGGAAGCGGGGAAAGCTGCTGTGGCCAATAGCAACCCAGCACTTGTTTAGACTCCATCTTTCTGGGTGTTTTAAGGATGCATATCTACACTTGTATTGCACAAATAATCTTAGCGTTGTGATACACTTAAATTTCCCTATAATATTGAATTAAATGCTATGTTATAGGTGTATGTGTTAAATATGGTTACAGTAATTTATTTCAGAGGGCGTCCTTGTAGGAAATAATCACAAAACAGTATAACACCCCTAAGATTCATTGCTCTGCCTTTGAACCCCGGTTTCAGGCTCTAGGGGCAACCATTAAGTTTTCCAGCTCTACCCACATTGTCATAGTCAATGCATAGATTTAACTCTGCCACTAACAGCATATTTCTATCACACACCACTCTAGACTGAGGGACCATGGTAGAGCAAGGGGTGGAAAGGTAATAAGAGCAACAGGTCAGCTATGAGCAGCACGAAACAGTGATAAACATGACAGGGCTGCTCAACTCCTGAACCCCCAACAATTGTAGCTGCTCACGTACAACCTACACAGGATCACCTGAATCTACAGCTCAGCATGGGGGGAGGAGGGCACAAGATCACATGAATCTACAGCTCAGTGTGGGGGGCACAAGATCGCATGAATCTACAGCTCAGCATTGAGAGGGGTTCACCAGTCCCCACCGCTAACTGAGGAGCTCTGGACAGTTGAAAGCTTCTAAGGAAGGAAGAGTCAGTGTTTTTCAAAGGGATGGCCCCTGGTAGGTCGACCACGCTCCAGTGGATGGGCACACAGCTCAGGGCAACTCAACACAACTCACGGGCAGCACAAACTGGACTCAATGGGTTGTTTTTTAAAATGGAAGACAAGAGGTTAGTGGGTAGGGAGGTGGGGATGGAGCTGGAAGGAGGCTGATCAAAATACATTGCAGTAAATTCTCAAAGAATAAGATTGTGTTTTTAAACCATCAACTCTTCTATAGAGTTCCCTTTCATGAATAGATCATGATGTGTTTAATGAGCTACCCACTCATAAAGATCTGGACATTTCTGCTATTATAAAGGTGATATTTTGAATGACAATGGCCTCATAGGGTCATAGGAACTGGCACTATTGGGAGGCATGGCCTTATTGGAATAGATGTGGCATTGTTGGAGGAAGTGTGTCATTGGGGGAGGGCTTTGAGATCTCAGAAGCTCAAGCCTAATGGCTCACCATCTCTTCCTGCTGCCTGCAGATCCAGATATAGAACTCCTAGCTCCATCTCCAGTACCATGCCTGCCTGTGTGCTGCCAGGCTTTCACACCATGATGATAACGAACTGAACCTTGATTAAAGGTTTTCCTTTATAAGAGTTGTTGTGGTCATAGAGTCTATATACCACTAGAAATCCTAACTAAGACAATAAGCAACAATGTAGAACCTAATCTTGTTCAAAAATCCGTGTTTTTCTGATTATTAGAGTACCTTAGAAGAGACATGAAGTTATCATGCTGATTAGTAGAGATCGTTTAAGCTGCGTGTGGTCCATGGTGATCATCTCTCTGTCATTGCATTAGTGTACCTGCGTGGCAGTCCTTGACTTTCTTAGTTGACAAGCCTTTCAGAATTTTTTACAGAGCCCACTCGACAGCTCTTTTAAGTTACCTAATAATTCCTGGAAAGTATTTTTAATTTAATCATTATTATCTGTATAATTCTCATACAGTAAATAGTCATTTTCTTTATTTCATAGTAGACAGCATCTACTGTGTTATACTCCTTCAGTACTATAATGTTTTAGCTATCCTATGCTAATCTCACATTCCAATGGAAACGACACTACAAGGAGAGGCATAGTGCACACGAATCCTCAACATATGCTTTGGGGACTGTGGCGTGAGACGCAGTGAGAAGCACACGTTGGAGGGTTGCTCAAAGCGAACTGTTTTGTCCCGTCACTCTGAAGCACCTGCTGACACATTCACTTTCATCTGAAAAACTGTTCAGTAGAGTAGGGCGAACCCACTCATGAGTAAACTAGCCAGGCCTCAGATCCTGAAGTCCTAACAAAGGCGTCCCTAACCTGTCTGTGTATACTGTCATTTTGTTGTCCTCAGAATAGCTAAGATGGAGGATACTGAGACTGACCCTTGTCAGGTCAGAGATACAGCTTGGCTCCAGTCCCCTGTATCTATACTTCAGGCGAAGCGGTCCATCAAAGAGCTCTTCACATCAGAACCTGGTCACCGTCTTCTCTGCGGTCAGTGTAGGCACTGTCTCACTTCCCTTCCAGATGCTGGGAAGGCAGAGCGATGTGTTCCAGCATCCTTCAGCACTCGTTGCTGACATCAGCACAACAGCGGCAGCAATGCTTGCGTGCTCTGGCTGTGGACACTTCCAGCTATTCCTAATTTCAATAACGGCCCCCTTGTCAGAGGGAAAAAACTTAAAAGTCCTTCTAAAGAATATTCTATATAGGGCTGGAGATATGGGTCAGTTGTTAAAGGCTAGGCTCATAACCAAAAATAGCTGTCTCTCCAGCCAGAAAGAAAGAGAGAGAGAGAGAGAGAGAGAGAGAGAGAGAGAGAGAGAGAGAAGGAAAGGAAGGAAAAAAGGAAGGAAGGAAGGAAGAAAGAAAGATTCTAGTCAATGGTATCTTAAAAGGGAAGAATCCTTGGGATGACTCCCTGCTACTTAAACTGCAAAAAACTCATCTTCAAATC
>NC_022034.1:9278661-9285429 GCF_000317375.1 Microtus ochrogaster
GAAGTTTCTCCTGCCTTGCTGGTGGATGGGGGAGAGAGAGAGAGAGAGAGAGAGAGAGAGAGAGAGAGAGAGAGGAAAGGAAGGAAAAAGAAAGAAAGATTCTAGAGCTGAGAGATCCTCAGTCAGTGAAGTACATGCTTTGCAAGCATGCAGACCTGAGTTTGATCCCGCAAACGCATGGAAAAACAAACAAACAAAGCAGACACGGTGGTACGTGATCAGACAGTCGTATCCCCTGGGGCTCCCTGGTCAGCCAGCCTAGTCCACTTAGCAAGCTCCAGGACAATGATAAACTGGTTCTAAAAAAAAAACAAAGATGGACATCCCTGAAGAATGACACCCGAGGATGCCCTCTGGCCTCACACTCACAGGAACATGTGCATACATGAACACACACACATGTTCGTGTACATGCATAAACACACAAGAATACCCTACCACACCCCACCACTGCAGTATATTCTTTCATATCTCTGATCGTCTCCCAAATAAAGTTAGATGATTTTGTTCTACCATGCTGCATCTGCGAGAAGGAAAAAGGTCCTCATCCCCGTGTTCATTAACCTGGTACCTAGTCATCTTTTTCATTCCCAGCACAAGCTTGCCATAGCCCAGGAGTGTCACTTGATGTTTTTGAGGCTTAAAGCAAGGCATCTTGTGGAAGTGCTAGGTGGGAAATTGCACAGGAACAATGTTCCCTAATAATTAACCACACGGGTGAGTTAAGTGCTCTTGGCTCTTCCTGGGGAAGCCGGGCTATCCAGCAACATCCGAGTTAATTAGCAGACACAGTGCTCACTTCCATGCCTGTTGCACTAATTAGAACAGCGCCTGTTGGTTTGTATCAAAGCCGTTTCACCTCGGCTCCCCGCCGGTTACTCTGTTAGCAATTCCCCTGCAAGCTGCCTCTCCGTTTCCATTCGGTCCCTTTTCATGCTAGCTAACTTCCTCACAGATAAAGTAAGACAGTGCGGCCCAGGCTCATTTCGTTGCAATTATGCAATGTCCCATTTAGAGCCAGAGAGTGGAGAAATTCCACCTTCTTTCCAGCACATCTCCCGTGTTCTCAGAAATTGATAGCTGTGTGACTAAACCTAAGTGTCACAGAGAAGCCTTGGTGGCCTCCCACCTCCCAGACACTCAGGCAACTGCTCTTTCCCTGGAAGCCATTTTTAACGGCCCTTTTAATCATGGCCATCAACAGTAGGGACTCGCAGTAGCATCTCGGGCTTGAAAGAGTATCTTTGACTATAAGTTGAAATCAACAGTAAGGACTCGCACTAACATCGCAGGCTTGAAAGAGCATCTTTGACTATAAGTTGAAAGCCTAAGTGTTTGGATTTTTTTCATGTGCATGTGATTTGTTTTCCTTTATGGTTTCCTTTAAGCCCTGTCCCAATTACGGTGGAAAATAATAATCTGCCAGACAGGATCTTAAGGGGAAAAATTCCACTGAACTCCTTACATTCCAGTTTCTACAGAAACAGCCTCCCTCCAGAATCTGATGGTCTTCTTGGTAGAAATTCTGACATTGACAGTAAATGTCCTAAGCTACTTCATGCCATGGCTGAATCCCTTTGGCAGTTTGATTTAAAAAGAAAAAAAAAATTAGTCACTATCTTGATTACTATTTTTAAATACATGAAATAAAACATGCAAAGGACAAAGGGAAATGCAGTTTTCAAAATAATAAAAAGCAGATTAATAGATTAAAATGCACTCCTCTACTATTGCTTTAAATAACAAGTCAGTATCTTTACAAGTTAGATTTCCCTCACCAGACATCAGGCCAGTAGCAGTGAATGCCTATAGTCCTAGCACGTGGTGAGCGGAGGACAGAAGGCTGTGAGTTTGAGGCCAGCCTTGTGACCATGGCGGGCAGGTGGGGGAACAGGAGGGCTAGAATAGCCCATGCCCTGCTCCAAGTGATTCCATGTGTGATGTTGTGTAAAAACGGTGACTTTTCAAGCCGTGTCTTGCCCTGGAGGACTCCAGTTCACAAGCAGCAGTGGTTGAGTCCTCTCTCTCTCTCTCTCTCTCTCTCTCTCTCTCTCTCTTATTGGCTTTTGGCTTTTCAAGAAAGGGGTTTGGTTTCTCTATGTAGTCCTGGCTTCCCTGGAACTCACTCTGTAGACCAGACTGGCCTTGAACTCAGAGATCTACCCATCTCTGCCTCCCTAGTGCTGGGATTAAAGGTGTGCATCACCACCGCCAGGCTTTGAGTCTATCCTTTATGCAAGTGCAGAAGCAGGCCACTCAGTACATGGTTGTGCGTGTAAATAACAACACTTACCCAGGACCACCCACCAAGCACTGACTGGCAATGAAGTCACTCCTAAAGGTAAAGAATGCACCACCTGGCTGGAGAGATGGCTTAGTGGTTAAGAGTACCACCTGCTCTTCCAAAGGTCCTGAGTTCAATTCCCAGCAACCATGTGGTGGCTCACAACCATCTGTATTGAGATCTGGTGCCCTCTTCTGGCCTTCAGGCAGAGCACTGAGAATACTGTATACATAATAAATAAATAAATCTTTAAAAAAAAAAAGAATGCACCACCCATAAGCTTATCAAAGCCCAATGATCCCCTGTGATCACAGGAATGTGTTAAAACCTCAGAAAAGCCAGGTTCAAGAACTTATAACATTAGACATGGTCACCTGGACCCCATACCAAGGAAGACAGCTCTGCCCATGGTTCCCACTGACCTACCATCTGATCATCAGGGATACGGCCCAACATGCAAAGAACTCCTAACTGTCCCAGGGCTTTCAGCTCTTCTTGGTTCCCACTGCTGACCCCCACAGAGAACCTCCTGTATCCCATCAGCCTTCTGACCCCGCCTGAAGGAATGCTTCTTTAAACACATTGGACTCAGCAGCATCCTCTTAACCCCTTGAAGTAGCCACTCTCAGTATAAATATATATAGATATATTTGGTATGTAACGTGTGATCTGAGAGTCAACCTTAGTAGTTAAGGTTGGGATAAGCAAACTTGTATGCCCACAGCCAACTCTCCAGAGAAAATGGAACTGCCTGTCAGATTTCAGCCCATGAAACTGACTCTGCTTACGAATGTATTGTTATTCAAACAAATTTGGAGTCTATAGAAATATGCAACATGAGAGAAAGAGAGAGAGAGAGAGAGAGAGAGAGAGAGAGAGAGAGAGAGAGAGAGAGAGAAGCAGGCACACGGGATGGAGTCAAGCAGCCTTGGGAAGGACCAGAAGTATTTCAGATGTGAGAGTTTTGCTCAGATGTTGGAGTATTTGCATATCCAAACTAGGTTCTACAGAAATGATTCTCTAAACAAAATATTATTGTTTCTTTCATTTATACCTTCCTTCTGTGTATACATTGAAATTATTTTAATATACGTCTGTGTGTGCATGCGCGGACATGCACATGCATGTGTGTTAAAAGAAATGGTAGTTTTCAGCTAGAGGTTAGTAAAATGGAATACATAATTTTTTCTCACCCAAGTACACAGACACTTATGAAGTCTCATTAATAAGCTGAATTGAATAAAAAATAAGAGACTTGTGTGGTAAAGGCAGGTTTCAATTTTTACCCCCAATTATTAATGATCTCGAGCATGTTTTCATGTCTGTTGATCATTTTTTTGTGCGTTCTTAGGAGAATGTCCATGTAGATCAGCGGTTCTCACCCTTCCTAATTCTGTGACCCTTTAATACAGTTCCTCGTGTTGTGGTGGCCTTCAGCCATAAAATTATTTCATTGCTACTTCACAACTGTAATTTCCCTGCTGGATATCTGATATGCCGTCCCAAAGGGGTCGTGACCCACGGGTTGAGAATTGCTGACTTCGGTCCTCTGCCGAATTTTTAACCAGGTTCCTCTTATCAGCAGCAATTGTAGCATTGCCACTGAGCTGTGTGCCTCCTTCATACATGCGAATATTAATCTCTAATAAATGACTTGCAAAATAGTTCAAGGCCAACCTGGGATACTTGAGACCCTCTCAAAAAAGAATAGCAGGAGGAGAAATTCTCCTTTCCCCTCACATGTCTTCTTGGGGCATTTATCAAACATTATCTGTTCCTCCTTCCTTTTCAAACTCCGATAGGGGTAATATTGGTTGGATTTCTTTAAACTTGGAGTCTCTCTTCTGAGACATCTAACCCAGTTTATAAACACTTCTAACTACTGTAATTTTTTTTCTTTATGCTTAGCTAAAATCCTTTCTCTGTCATCCTGACATCTCCTGAAGCCTTGGCCACTCTATAAAGAGTGGCTTCACCACACCCACCCTATCTGACAAGCTCAGCCAAATCCACCACACCAAACCTTCACCTGCCAAACAATTTAGAAACACACATTGATAAGTGGGGCACGAATTTAAAGGGGAGGCATGACACAGACTCGAGCCTGGCTTCCGCAGTGCAGGTATAGCATGTCAGATGGAGGTGCCCCTTGCTGTTCAGAGGACATGGCATTTATTTCTGTGTTTGCTGGGGCTGATAGCTCACGGCTGCACAAGATTCGGTGTCTTGGTTCATGGTCTGGTCCCTGTGGGTCACAGGTGGTGGTGATGGAGTACTTTTTTTTACCTTCTCATGGCCCTGAAGGTCCCTTTGTACCCACTCTGAAGACTCCATCAGTCTCCCCCAGAGTTGCCAGGGTAACACCATTCTCCTAGTCTTCTTGCCCAGCCTCTGTAAGGAACTACAGACAGACCGACAATAGAGAACACACTACTCTGAAGTCGAGCTGCTTGCATAAAGCACAAATAGATCCAATCTTGGATCCAGTTCTTGCTTATTCTTACATTGGCTGCACAAAAGCATCAGCCTGAAACTTAAGAAATCTTCTCATTCCTTTCCCTTGGTATCATTTTTCACATCTTCTGAGAATGACCCTGCATCACTGGGTCCTTAAGGTTCCTATTTTGAAGATAATCTGTCTCAGTAGCCCCCCTGCCTTTTTTTTTTACCAAAGTATAATAGAAATTTATTTCTACAATTTTAAACTTCTTAACCTCAACATTCCCTAGCCCTCCCTTTTTGCAGGGGTGAGACAGAGATTAATGATGCCACCTGTGGGCATCCCAACACTCCCTCCACTGCGGTGAGTGAGAGACGGGACAGCGATGTGTGGCACCGTGAGATGCGTAGAACGGGAAGAGTTAACGGTAGAGCTAAGACCTGCCAGGTCACTCTCTTCCATGCACCCCTCCTCCCACAAAAGCATAATCACATTTTGATTCAGCTATTTACCTACTCACCAAACATCCCAGAACCCCAGAAGTCTCCCTGCATCTCACCCCAATCCGAAGTAACCAGTGTTCTGACGTCTGTCACTACCAGCTAGTCCTACTTGCTTTTGGACGTGTCCTGCCCATCATCATCCATTCCCATAATGCTCGAGCTATCCCACCACCTTCTGCATGTATCAGAACAGGATTGTGCTTGTGTGCAGTTGATGATGTATTAACACCAAGACTCTCCTACACACGTCATCCATTCTCTCTCCTCCCAGAGTGATTTATCTTGACCTCACCTAAGCAGCCTGCAGAATGAAGTCCAGTTTCCTTAGCCTGACATGGAGGCCTTCCCAGCCACCACCCCAATCACACTTCCTACCAGACTTTGGCTGCCATGCTGTACTTGGAACACTGTGTTACCCACCTTACCTGATATGGCTCCATGCTATGGCTCATCAGAATTTCCTCACAGCCTCTCTCTCTCTCCTAGACCTTCCACCTGCTCTCTTTCCCCACCCACCTAATCTAGTGTGCTACCTGCAAGGGAATGGCTAGGTTTCAGTCATCAGAAAGAAAGTGGAAGTTAAGGGCGTCAGAAGGAGTGTAAGTTTATCTGGGCTAGATGTAAGAAGTTGAGGGAAATCATGAGACCCCATGGCCCTCCTCCTTCTGGACCACCTGTCTCAACACAAACTCCCTGGAATCCATAAAGAAAGTCCGTGTGTGATTCACTGGCCAAACACAAAGCTACAGCCAAGAGTCTTTGCTGGATTCCAATGGAGGAAGGAGAGGAGCGCAGTTTTGTGGTGGGCATTGTGTGCCCCGTCATTCCAAGCCAGTTTCTCCACATCATTTGAGATTCATCCCAAGCATCCTCACCTCCAGAGAATCTGCCTTCCCCTAACAACCCATGTGTTTCTCTGCTGCCACGGTTAAGACACTGAAAATAAAGCGTGTGAGGCTTCTCCACCAGTCTGTCTCCTTAAGCAGAGATGTCTGTCTTACTGTTCATTACGCTGCTATTATACAGCCAGCTAAAGGTATGCTGAACTGAACTCCTAAGAACTTAGTGATTTATGTGCCCTGTGTGGGCTGGCACTGTGTCAGTATTATACGTATCTGTATTAAATGACACACAGCTCCAGACACATCATCCATCCTCAGTAGCATTGATTGATGGATGAATACATGGAAGACGGTTACGGCTGTAGGAATGGATGGAAGAGGCTCTTCTCCAAATGCTGCATTCCCAGTGCGTTGGAAAAGACAGCTATTCATCAGCACAAATGGCTCCTGAAACAGCAGGACTCTGATGAGCAGTAATGAGAGCAGCTTCTTAATCCAGAGGCAAAAAGGAGGCTCCAAAGGAAACCAGCAACAGCAAGCGTGGGTTCTAATGCAGGACACTTGGCAGAGGTGGGTTTCCTCACAAGGGCTACACTCCAGACAGACTGGGTCTCTCGAATACAGTTTTTCCCTTTACCCTGAAAACGTTTGATTTCTGTGACCAGAAACAAGCTAACAAAAACTGGACACTGTCTAACT
>NC_022034.1:9286019-9295488 GCF_000317375.1 Microtus ochrogaster
ATGATGATGATGATGATGATGATGATGATGATGATGATGACAATAATAATAATAATAATAATAATAATAACCTCTTTTAAAAAAAGAAAGAAAATACTAACTTTGAAAATTCAGCTTCTGGCCCCCATATTAATACAAAGGAAGATAATAAAACTGTGTCCTAGTGTGACCATCTGGATGCATAGAAGATATGCTCCTGAAAGGATAACTGTTGATCTAATCTTACATTTGGAAGAGTGGTATTTACTCTAGAGCTCTTCTTTCCCATAGACCTTAAAACGTCAGAGCCACCAGGACTAAATGTCATTCGCATCTGTGACTTATTGGCTAGATCCCTGCTGTTAGGTAAGGCACATGTATGTATGCCGGGGTTAGAAGTAATCTTTAGGAATTATCAGAAAGCCTTTACCCTCGATCTCCTCAAACAATAGACCTAAGGGAAGAATATGTACACACCTGAAAATTAGCTAGGATTGCTCAGCACTTACCACTTACTCAATGCATGGGTCTGTATCGGGTGGGTGGCCAGCACCGTGGTTCTGCTGAGGTCTTGTGTTTGGGCTTTTCTCTCAGGGTATTGAAGAAATAAAACAGGTGACTGTGGACTGGGCACGAAGTGGACCCCGACTGTCCCCACCTGGAATGCACGCAGTAGCTCTCCCCATTCATCACATGTGTGCGGCTCCCTGGGACCTCAGGGACACTTCTCATAGCCTCTGTCCATGCTGCTCTTCTGCCCTCAAGATTTCAGCTCCCAAATCTGCCTCCTCGACTCGGTAAAGAAAGAAGAGCATTCTCTGCTGGTTTTCCTCTCCCTGTATCTCCAGCTAACACCTACAGCGTGTCAGCAGTATAAGGACAGACAGAAACAGAAGAAATAGCCAGAGCTAGACCCACACACGTGTGATTCAGTCGTCACTGTAAATACACCAAGGTGGTTCAGTGATCCATAAACTCTACAGATCACACACGTGCACACCTAAAAATTATTTTTTAATAAATCTTCTTTAGACAGGCATAAGTGTTTTAGACACAAGCCTTTAATCTCAGAACTCAGGAGGCAGAGGCAGGTGGATCTCTGTGAGTTTAAAGCCAGGTTGGTCTACTGAGCAAGTTCCAGGACAGCCAGAGCTATATGGTATGACCCTAACTTTTAATAAATGAATAAATAAATAGAATCTTTTCTTTTTTAAAGGAATGTCGGGTAAATGGTGACAGGACCACATGCATAATTCCAAGAGCCTAAACTATAAAACTTCTAACAGAAAGCTTGGAGGCAGTCTCTGTAGCCTTGAGTAGGTAAAATACAGAACATAAAATTAAAAAAAACTGGTTAATTGAACTGTATCAAATATTTCAACCCAAACTCCTCATTCAAAGGTAGCTTAAGAAAATGAAAACGCCAACCATTGGCTAAGAAAAGGTATTTTCTACCCTATCTGATGCAGGGCTAATATCCAGAAAGTAGGAAGACACCGCTCAATAATAAAAATAAGATGCCTAATAAAACGGACCCAGAATAAATATGGTTCCTGTGGGTGCTACAGATATCAGATGTCCTGTTCCTAGTGCCACTCACAATCATGTGCATGCGTGTCGGAACTCATCAAACTGTGTGATTCCAATGGGCGTATCTCATTCCACAAAGTCTGTTTCTAAGAAATTCTCAGATTCAGGACTAGAATGAGATAGACTTTGCCAGATGGAAAACTGGGTCTCTCGAATACAGTTTTTCCCTTTACCCTGAAAACGTTTGATTTCTGTGACCAGAAACAAGCTAACAAAAACTGGACACTGTCTAACTTCTCCCGAGTGTCCTAGAGAGGAAAATGCTCGTGCTGAGGCTGAGAACCATAGTCTTGCAGAAAGGACCGAGGATCTCTCCCTTTCTGGTGCTATCATTAATACCTTTCAAGTAAGTCTATTCATTACTTACATAAAATGCTAGCTTTGAGGGGCTAGAGAGACAGCTCCGTGTTACAAGCCCATGCTGCTCTGGGCACTTCTAAGATGATGTGTAAATACTGACAAAGGTAGTTTCTAGGGGCAATTAAGTTCAACGGGAGTGAATGTCATCAGTAGGTAAGAATTTCCCTCTGAGGTGCCCACATAGGACGCCTGACCCATACAGCTCTTTGTGCGGTGTTCGGACATTGCGTTAGGTAGGACTAACTTTGAGCAAGATCCCTCAGTCTTCCTTTCTACTGTCTTTCTGATTTCAAATCAGACGTTTGACCTTTCACCCTGAAGTTTCGGTCCACAAGGACAAGGACATTAGGATGTTCTCTATTTGATCCTCAGTGGAGTCAGAAAGGGCATACAGTGTGCGTGTCAGTCCACAGGTCCTGTTAACGGAGGTAGTTGGCTCTTTGAAAAGCACATCCCCCGAGGTGCTGCGGGGCTCGGGGAAGCAGGCTTAAGTGGTCATGGTTGGATTTCCATCCAGTGTCTGCTTGGACTCAGACAACTTACAGGAAGCTTATGTCTGCAGTACATGAGGCAGGGTGAGGATGGATGAGCCGAAGATAACCCAGACCACCGGAATACTGAAAGCTGCAAGGGCTTTAGCACTTTGGCCAAGGGGGAGCAGGAGTTGGGACAATGACCTGCTGAGGGGAACATGGGCTGGCACTTCCTTAAGCAGACCTGAAAGAGGATGCCTCAAGCAATCTAGGGGGCATAGGAGGCAACTTTCTCACCAGATACC
Source organism: Microtus ochrogaster (assembly GCF_000317375.1). Lineage (NCBI taxonomy): Eukaryota > Metazoa > Chordata > Mammalia > Rodentia > Cricetidae > Microtus > Microtus ochrogaster. The sequence continues at coordinate 9,288,727 of NC_022034.1, forward strand.
ACTCCATTCCAGCTACCAGGGCTCACATAAACCGGGACCGCTGTGGAACTCAGTGACCTGTAATTATCGTCATGAGTTAGTTCTTATCTTCAGGTAGTACTTAGATAAATATTTTTCTCCCCGAATCTCTTGATACCTTCAGTGCATGGTAGGACACACAGGACTTCAAACATCAATTGAGCCCAAAGGCCTGTCATGGTGCCTTGTTTATAACGTAAATGCTCTACCAGGCCCACAGATAAACTGAGCAAAGGAATCTGGAAGAAACAGAAAATGTTCTTAGCATCAGGCCATGGTCTTTCTGTACAGACTCTATTAAGGTGATTTTTAACTAAAATATTTATTTCATGTATGCCAGCTTTAAGATGCAAAATGCATTTTTTTATTGTTAAAAGTCTCTATAGAAACCGTGTCTCAAAAAAACAGGAAAAAAGGGAAAGGAAAAGTCTCTAGAGAATCAGCCATATTTTCCAGCCACAGAATGTTTTAGCAACAATTTCCAGCTAATTCTGCTTATTTTTCAGCAAGTCAAAACTCTATTTGTGGTATGTTATATTTTGATTATATTTTTTAAAAACATAATTACCCTGGAGAGACATTCAAAAATCAACCTTTTAATAAGGATTGGCTCTACTGCTGATAGAATATCACAGTGTCATTTAACTTAAGAGGATATTTTCTCAGAAAGTCACCCTGGTCAAATATACCAACTATTGTTGCTTTACTCTGAACCATATAACTAATTTAACTAGTCATTAGCTTCTAGGAAACAGTAGAACATATGCTACAATGTTAACTGAATACCAAATCGAATTCGCAAATATCTTCCCCTATGGTATTCCAACAGAAAAATACCAGAGATACTGGAAATCTGGGTTCTCTGGATGTTTCATCTAGAATTAGAAGAATACTCTATAGGGAAATTGTTCGGTGTAAATGACTTGGGGCTAGAAGAGTGGCTCGGGAGTTAAGAGCACCTGTTGTTCTGGCAGAAGACCAGAGTTTGACTTCTAACACCCACACCAAGCAGCCCACAACTGTCTGTATCTCCAGCTCCACAGGACCCGATGCCTTCTTCTGGCCCCTGTGGGCACCTAAATATGTGTGTGCATACAAACATACACACATATACACATCAATAAGAATAAAATAAATAAATGATTTGGGCACTCTTTTCACCTGTACATAAGTTATTTCTTATGATACTAGATGACTTAAAGGTAAAAATACGTCATGAAGGTACAAAGAATGAGCGGTTGGTGCCGTATATGTGCTTCCTTTAGTTCTGATTATACTGCGGTCTCCTTTTTTCTATACCTTGGCCAGTTGTGGATCTCTATGTGGATCACTGTCTACTGCAGAACAGAAGCTCCTCAGATAAGGGATGGGGATGCGAGATACATTGTTCTATGGTATAACAATAAATCTTCAGAAATCAGTTTATTACTATATCCATTTGGCAGAATAGTAATAGCAGATTCTCCCTGGGGGCCTCTGACTTGTATGGGTTTCATCTTGTGGAGAAGGAATTAAATCCAACCAGAAAGTGGTTGGTGTCTCCCATGATGTTCATGCCACTATTGCGCCAGGAAACATGTCTTTCCAGGCTCCCGGATTCAAAGGTGGTTGTGACTGATGACTACTCTTCTCCTCTGGTAGCTTCCCTGGCACCTTCCAGCACTGTAAAAGCTCTCCAGTAGGAATAAAGCATCTCATTTCGCCATGTTCTCTGATTCACATAGGTGGTACTTTCACCTTCAGGGTCTTACCATCAAGCTCTGGAGAGTAACCAAGAGCAGTGGCAGCCTGTAATGTTAAGGAGTCTATGAAACCTCAATGGTCTCATAGACTTCAAAGGAAGCAGCAGATTCCTGGCACTGTGCTTTTTGTTAGCCTGTGGTGTCTAGTAGGAACACCGTTGCCCTATTATAGAATAACACCTTTTTAACTCTTTATGTATATGTGTAGCTACAGATACTGCAGGAAGATGAATATATCTTCCACAATGTCAGGCTTGTAATGTGGTTTTTGTTGTTTGTTTTTTGTTGTTGTTGTTGTTGTTGTTGTTTTGAGACAGGGTCTCATTGTGTAGCTCTGGCTGCCCTGGAACTCACTCTGTAGACCAGGCTGGCTTTAAACTTACAAGGATATGCATGTGTCTGCTTCTCAACTGCTATGATTAAAGGCGTGCACCACCATGCCTGGCTTTCTGATATGTTCTTTACGAGGGTGATGGAATCATTTCTCATAGTTGGCAGCCTGACAAAAAAGAACCCTACAAAGATATAGTGCAAAATATGATCAGCTTTCCAAGGCTCTTAACCTAGAAGGCAAACCTTACCTGCGTTCGGGGGCTTGCTGATGGATAAGCAAATGCTTCACCCTGGATGGCTTCCTAAGGTCTCACCCACAGTCAGAGCCCCAGATAACAGGAACCACTGCTGGCACACAGAAGGACAAGCCAGCCCTAGTGAGCTCCGCCTCACCTCCAAATCCCTTCTGGAGATGGTTGTTTGCTTTCTTTCCTTCAGCCAAGACAATCTAGAGACTTGTGTCATCCAAATAATATCCACTACAGCTTTTAAATGAGTGGCTACTGGTCGTTGTAGGATTTTTTTCCACCAAGGTACTGGAGAGGCAGAGAGAGATACATCACTCTTCACCCACCATTTACAGAGAGGGGTTCCTCCCTAGACGAGGCTGCCTTGCACACTGAACAGCCCCACAGAGAGTGTGAGAGACTCAACAGAGACGGAGACAGGTCATTGTCCCATGTCGGCATGAGCACAAAGCCATCGCTCGCCGGGTTGCGGAAGAAGAAAAGCAACCCTGCACTTTAAACACAACCTTCGTGCTCCATGGCTAAAATGTTTGCCTGCCTCAGAAATGCTCCTTGGTTATTAGACCAAGGGCAATCGTACATCATCTGAATACAGGAAGGAAATAATTGATGCGCTCCCATTACGGAGCATTTGGTCTAAACACTGGCTCAGCGGCATGCAGCATGCAGACATTTTAGGAGACAGGCAGCCGTGGGAGGGAGACAGACTGCTGCCTCTGCCGCGGCAGGGGTCACGGGCTGCTGCCACAGCTTCCAGGTTCGCAGCAGCTGCACTGATGGCCTAGCATCCCAGGCACGCTGCGTGCTCAATGAAAGCACTCTGCAATTCCTCCTACTTAATAATTAAAATTTCAATCATTCCCTGCAATAATGATCATGATTAAAGAATGACAATACGCTTCTGGAATCCATAAGTGGCAGAAGAGACACTGACCTTCTTCAGAGACTGAGGCGGCTCCACTGGGTTTGTTTATGTTCCTGGGTTCTGTCCCCAAAAATTTTCCTTAAAGGGCCAGCCTCTCCAGCGGTGGGAATGTGTGTGGATGGTGTTCTCTGTCTCTGTCTAGAGTCCTGAGCAGCCCCGGTCTCTACAGAAGCTGCTCCTTTTCCACAGCCCAGATCACTAAGAGCCTACAACCTCTGCAATGCCTAACCACGGCTTTCCCATCTCTCCTGCCCATAATGCTCTCTTTCCAAATCACTACGAAGGAAGGAGAGAAGAAGGCCTTTACTAAACACTCTATATTCATCTATAAATACTGGCCTGCTTAGCTGCAGTTTTAAATAATACTGTAACACACAAAGGGAGCTGCTGATTTCCAATCTCCCTTTTTCTCAGAACCAATATCTCTTCTCTAAGCAACAGTTAAGGCCAACAGTAGGTTTTTAATATTTTTTGAAATTATTTACTTATTGATTTTTATGCGTATGTGCCCAGGTGAATTTTATAGGCACCCAAGTGCATGCAGAGGCCATAGCGGCCAGAAGAAGACATCAGATCCATTAAAACAGGAATCATAGGTGGGTACGATGCACCATGCAGGTGCTGGGAACTGAACCCCAGTCCTCTGCAAGTGGACACTCTTAACCACTGAGCCACCTCGCCAGCCCTTTGCTGTTCTTCTATTCCCTGACTTTGCTGCCTACCATTTTCCTGTTTTAGTTCTCTGCAGTCTTTGGATTCCAGGATATACATCAACTGTTAACCCTGGCACAATGACTTAACTAACTCCATTTATTCCTTATCTGCTCATCTGGGGCTGGAAAGAATCAAAGAAGTGTTTGACAGTTGACAGAGGTTTCTGTCCTGCCTGATCCTACAGCTGTTCAGTCCCAAAGAAACACACAGAGGTCTACATTAATCATAAACTAGTTGGCCTATTAGCTCAGGCTTCTTATTAACTCTTTCTTACATCTTACATTAGCCCATTATTCTTGTCTGTGTTAGCCACGTGGCTTGGTACCTTTTCAGTGAGACGTTCTCATCTTGCGTCCTCTGCGGCTGGGTCAGGACTGCAGACTGACTCTTCCCAGAATTCTCCTGTTCTGGTTGTCCCACCTCTACTTCCTGCCTGGTCACCCTGCCTCTACTTCCTGCCTGGTCACCCTGCCTCTACTTCCTGCCTGGTCACCCTGCCTCTACTTCCTGCCTGGCTACTGGCCAATCAGCATTTTATTATAATACAAGTGACAGGGTACAGACCATTGTCCCATAGCATTTGATGGCGTGCAAGTACAATATACACATGTACATGAAGCACACACACTGAGTCTTTTTCCTTCGCTGTAATGGTTGCAGATGAGAGCGTCTGTAGTGGGATGAAGTCAACTGTTTCAAGACCAGACGGTCTGACTCCAGAACTCCACATTCTTCACCAGTGTCCATACTTGCTGAAATCCTCATGGACCACACGGAATCAGGCCTTTGCATTTGTTAAGTTCTCATAAAATTGATAATATGAATTAAGTAATTTTAGATCTTGTCGCTGAATTATGAACACAAAGCCAGATGCTCCTTTTAAAATGTAGCTAGATATATTTAAATAAGTGAAAAATCTATCTGGTCACATACAAACTATGGCAGGATACATGATATTATTGAATCCACCAAAGATACTTAGATGGAAATGTGTTAACATCTCATACAATGGCGCAAAACTGAACCAAGAGATTTTGATGGAGGAACAATATACACAGGCATCACCTGAAGTAGAGTGGTTTTCCTTGAGATTTTTCACCTTTGCAATAGTACAAGAAGTACCATTCAGTTCCGTAGAAACCATGCTTCAGTGTTTGAAATTTGACTCTTCTCAGGCTTGCCGTCTGTGTGGTGCCATTGCTAGTAGTGTCTGGGGTTGCTAAGCTGTGATCTTTCTAGGGTAGTCGTATTAAATATATTCTTAACTGACAATATTTTTAACTCGTGATATAGTTATTTGTTATCCTTAAGCTGAAAAGCATCTGCCAATAAAGCATGGAGCTAAAGTGGTTAAGAGCATATCCTACCCTTCCAGAGAACCTGAATTCAGATCCCATTACCCATATCAAGAAGCTGAAAACCACCTGTAACTCCAGTGCCAGGCGACTGTCTATAATTATCTGGGTGCCATTAACTGTGTGGGAGTAGCTGTCCAGGGCCACGTCCAAAGTGCCACCTGAAGTTAGCCCTATAAAGATTCTAGTCTATGCCCCAGCAGAACTGCTGCTTTTAATGCAGCCTTTAGGACGTTTAGAAGACAATCCCCAGAAGTATACTGGGACAAAACATAATGCAGTTGTGTGCAGTGAGGTAAAGTGGCTATCCTCAGCTGCTTTAACCCTCAAGAGATGGAGACGCAGAGAAATGTTTACAAGATAGAAGATTTTACATTAGAACAGTACATAAATCTAGAGTGTCGTGGACTTTCCATATTTAAAAATGGGTCAGGCTTTTACTGAGCTGCAAACACTAGCTGAAGAGTTGTTTTAGACTTGGGGATCAAGTTGAATTCTACCGTAAGAACGGAAGCCGTTTTGTCTGTGTATGAAGATAGGAGCAATATGTGTAGGCTAGAAGGGGCTGCTCTTTCTGTTTTGGTTTGCTTTGTTTTATTCTATTTTGTTTTAATTTGAATGTAGATAGACTTTCATATAGCCCAGGCTGGCCTATAATTCACTTTGTAGCCAAAGATACCCTTGAGCTCCTGACCCTCCTGTTTCCCCGTACCAAGTACCAGGATTACTGTGGCACTATGCCCAGTTGGGTCACTCTTTTTAGTAGTCCATTTGCCACAGTGAAAAACTGGTTTGGTGAGGAGGTGGAGGTGATTTCCTGCCGTACCAAAACTTAAGTGGAGTGACATGGGAACAGGGCATATATAGAAGGGCGCAGTGACAGTTCCGCCTCTGTCCCCATTTCTCAGAAAATCAGTTCAATGATACATTGCTCTGATTTCACTCCCCTGCTGTATTTATCCATTTTCCACTGTTAAACCAGCATACCTGCAGCTGCCAAACTTTATAGAAAAGTGGTTTCATCAGTTCAGGTTTTAGAGCCTGAAAGTGCCGGAGTCAGAGGTCCTTTGTTTGGTGTCTGATGACGGTCCCTTCGGCTGTCCTGTGTTATGACAGATGGTATCCATGGCAAAGGGTGCTTCCAAGAGACACAGGTCACATAGTGAACTCAAATAGGAAGGAGCAGTCACATCCTTAAAGAGCAGCCAGTTCTCCTGAGCACTGATACTCCTGAGCACTGATACTCCCCTCAAAACCAGCACCAACCAGCCCTTCAGAGACAGTAATCACATGACCTCAGCACCTTGTGCTTGTCTCCGCCTCCTAAAGGCCCCATCACCTCAATACCACATGCCAAGGGCAAAGCTTCCTGTGCGTGGACCCTTACAGGATACTCTTAAGTCATATCCCAGCCACACGGGCCTTCC
>NC_022034.1:9295928-9304811 GCF_000317375.1 Microtus ochrogaster
AAAGAAAAGAAAAGAAAAGAAAAGAAAAGAAAAGAAAAGAAAAGAAAGTGGGGCTCATGCTGGGTGACAGAGCCCTTTGCCTCGTTAGGCGGCCATCTGGTCTTCAGGAACGGAAAGACAGAGAGCCCTGGAAGCCTGCCAGTTCCCTAACTTGGGTGTCTGATTGAGATGTGGACATGGAACAGAGACAGTTTATCCTGGAGCCATTTTGAGTGATCAGGAACACAGATTTGGGTCACCCAAAATTCCATGTTCTAACATGGAAACAGTTTCATGATTTATAGTATTACAGAACAGAGGGAGTCATATATCAAATTTAAACTATAATGGGGGATGCATCAGAGAGGCCGGTGCAGGGAGACAGGAGAAGCTTGTCTGTCAGCTCAAGATGTTCTATGATGACAGTCTTAGCTACTGGTTTTGAGGAAGCCAGTAGTTAGATAAGCTAATAGATCCCAGATGTTTATCGGTTGGTCACAGGATATTAGTTTAGAGAGGTAGTCTAGGAGTGGCTGCTCTGGAGGCTAGAACTGGTTACCAAGGTAAGGTCACTAGCCCGAGGACCCGCAACATTCCAACCTTGCCCACAGTACTGTGGCTCTATCAGTCAGTCGATGACTGAAGACACAGCTTATTTCCAGATGTTTTCGTTCACAACATATAACAGGCATGTAGCTCAAGGAGCAAATCTTTGTTTCGGAAGGCGAGCAGGGCTGTGTAGTTAAAAGGAAGAATCACAGGTGTTCATTCCCTCGGCATCCTTGTCCTCGTGGCACTCTGGTTCTGTATCGTGTTCTTGTTTAGGATGAATGAATCCCTAGCTGTCTTTGCGGACCGTAAAATGCCACTGGTCATAGCGGTCCCATCCGCACCTGTCTGTTCTGGCTCAGTACAAGACCTTCGCCATCACCTCTGCTGGGCAGATCTTGACTCTGGCTTCTGAGCTCTTTATTACAGTCCAGACACCAATTTCCAACATCTCCCAGAGCTGTTTCTTTGGTGTGTGGGTGTCTTGGCTGGCTTACTCAGCTTGCGCTTTGGTTTCTATGGAATTTGAGTCTGAGAAGAAAGTCCCCATCAGGCACTGGCTGATAGGTCATATCTCAGGGCCCTAAGTGGTTCCAAGTCACTGCCTCTCCATGAAACACACTTGCCCTGGGACACTTGATGAGCAATGGTGACGCACAATAAGGACAGAGGAGGGAATCTTTCCTGTCCTTGAATTAGTCCTCTTTTAGTTTTCTTGTACTTACAACCGTTTACCCAACAAGAAGCAGTGTAAGGGAGGATTTTATTGTTACGGAGTGTTTGGGAGTGCTTGATTGCTTAGTTCATTTGGCGGGAGGGGGGCACTGAATAAAAATGGCCCCCATTGGCTCATAGAAAGTGACATTATTGGAGGTGTGGCCTTGTTGGAAGAGATGTGGCCTTGTTCGAGGAAGTGTGTCACTGGGGTGGTCTTTGAGATTTCAGAAGTTGTCGCTCTCTCTTCCTGCTGCCTGCCAATCCAGATGCAGAACTCTCAGCTCCTCGTCCATGCCATGTCTGCCTGTACATCATAGTGGACTAAACCTCTGAACCCGTAAGCCAGTGCCAATGAGATGTTTTTCTTTTTAAGAGTTTCCAAGGTCATGGATCTCTTCCCAGCCGTAGAACCAGACTAAGACAGAAGGTTTGTTTGCTTAGTTTTTCTTTTTTGCTTTGTTTGGGTTTTTTATTTGTTTTGTCCTGTGGTTTAAATTGATACTGTCCATCGTGTCAGGGAAAGCATGGCGACTGGCCATACTATCTAGAATCAGGAAGCAGAGAGCAATGATTGCTTGTCCTCTCTGGCTTCCCTCTTCCCCCTCTTGTATGCAATTCAGGTCCCTAATCCATGGGACACGGCCACCCGCACTTAGAAGAGCACCATGTAACCCTCGCTGGGGGCACCGTCACAAACACACCCAAAGCCAAGTGCCACCAGTGTCCTGGCTTTTTCTTTGTGCAGTCAAGTTGACCATGTAAATTAGTCACTGGGAGCCTGTCTGGGTTCCTTTGTTGTGTGTCTCTCCCCCTAGTTACTTGTGCTGAAATTGTCTTTGAAGCAAATGACCCAGTTTGGTAATTCTGTGGCCTAGAGTACCTTCCACATCAGGAGACAGCATCCAGGCTGTCAGGGTTTTGAAGCTAGGGCACTGCTGTTTGGTATTGACAGAATTGACAGCACACACAAATTATAAATTGCAGGTATAAATCAGCTGATTGTAACAATCATACATTGAGCTTCTCTTCTGTCAGGTTGGTCGGGATCAATAACCACAAACCATTTATCCAAGATAATGCTCTTGCCCGACCCCTGATGGTCTCATTCATAATGCCACTCTTTGCCATCCAGCAGGGTGACAACTGTCTCCTTTGTATTGACCCCCTTGTCGCTTAATTTTCAGCTGACAAAATATCAAACCCACTAACTTCTTAATTTGACCTTGGGGTGGAAACACTGGGCTCCCTGTGTAAGCAAGAACCCCAAATAGGCTCCTGCCTAAAATGTTTTATTTTAAATTAATAGTGGTACTCATGTGGTCTGGTTAATCTGCACGCTGGGGTGTAAAGATTACCTAGAAAACCAAAGGAAGGGGAGAAGGGCAGCAGGAGGTTCTGTGGCTCCCACAAAATTTCCAATGAATCCAGTGGCAGTGGGGCCTTCTATCCCTTCCTGTCCCTTCAGCTAGGGAAAAAAAAAACAGTCTAAAAGGGCTGACACATTTGTGTGTGCAGAGACTTGGAGACAAAGGTCTGTCGACCATGTCCCCTTCCCTGGAGGCTGCACATCCCCTCCTAGTTATGATTTCAGCACAATGCAAAGTGACAAATTGTTTAAAACACTATGAAGTGGGCGTGAGGTTGCCTCTTGGTTTTATTTTGTAAGCACCGTTCTTCAATGTGAACTATGTAGGTGATGGCATCCATTGCCGTGTCAAAAGGTTGGTCCAGCCTGCAGCCTCAAGACACATGCTACCTCCTGGCAAGCAGCAAGAAAGAATGAGAAAGGAAGGAGAAAAGAAGCAAGAGACCTGGGGAGATGGCTCACTGGGTAAGAACACTTACCCAGCAAGTGTGAGGCCCTGAGTTCAGATCCCCAGCACACCCAGGAAAGGGGAGGCAGGAAAGGTCCTAGTTGAAACAAGATCTCCCTGTTCAGTGTGGACTCTGCCCCAAGGCAAAAAGACAGAAAGAGACAGGGAAAGACATACAATGTCCTACTCTGGCTCCATGTATGAGCACATACACAGGCAGACACATATACCCATACGCTCACATGTATGCACCACACACATACTTTATACACAGTACATACAAACAAAAACACACACACACACATGCACTCACCCAGAAATAGACATGAGAAAAGAGAAGGATCTTCAGCTTCATCTGTTACAGATACATGTGTACTTTTTTCAAGTTAGGGTTTCTCTGTGTATTCCTGATTGTCCTGAAACTTGCCCTGTAGACAAGGCTGGCCTCGAGCTCACAGTGATCCATCTGCCTCTGTCTCCCAAGTGCTGGGTTTAAAGGCGTGTACCACCACGCCTAGCAATCTGTTATATTTTTATATGATCAAAGCAAAAATGACTTCTCTATATCAGCAAGTGCTAAGTCTGAGCAGTGACCACAGAACAGTTATTACATCAACCTCCATATTTTCCATGTAACTGAAATATGTTCATTACATACATACATGCACGCATGCACATACCAACATGGTTTTAAATACATGAGAAGGGAAGTGGAGACAGAATAGGAACATGTGATCTCCCCCACATGATTTCATTCATGGGGAGGGGCCTTTTCTAAACTTAAGCCAGCGCAGAGAAGAAAATTATCCATAACTAACACAAAATGTAAATCTGTTTCCACCGAGTTCAGTTCCGGAAAGGTTTGGGGTATTCTATGTTACTCGGAGGTTAAAAGTGAATTTTAGGTTTTAGCAGTGGGAAGCTTTGGATTAAGCATGTCGGAGAATTGAAGAACTCAGCCCCCCAGGGGTAAAGTGGTCAGTGAGCAGCAGTCCCTCTCCCAGTGAAAAAGAGCTTTGCTCAACTTCACAGGGGGACCTAACTGTCCTAGTGGCAGGTACGGCGTTGCTATAGTAACAGCTCAGTGTGGGGTGAGGAGGAAAATGGGATTTAAAAAAGGATGTTTTCCTTCCCTTAGGTTCTTGCCTTAAAAGATCGTTTAGAAGCCGCCTACCCTGTACTAGATAAACAGAGGTCCTGCTTAGCTGTAAGGGAGGGAAGAGCCTCTGTCCATGGGGCCAGCTCCTCCTGGACCCTAGGGTACAGGGTGTCTTTGAAACAGAATTAGAAATATTTTTCTGGAGGAGAGTGGCATTGTCCTTCCACGGGCATACGGCAGGAAAATCGCTTGATGGATGGAATGAAACTCGAATTGAAGGAAACGCAAAGAGCCCACTGCTCCGCAGCTGCCTCCCACGTGTGCCTCCCTCTCTCCGGCTCCCTGTTCCCGGAGTAGGAGGGTGGGCGGCAATTAGATAAGGATGAATTGTCTCACTCCTGGAGAGCTTTAATTTGATAGCGAGGGAAGGCCTAATAAATCACTGGGAGGAAAGAGGCTCCATTTGGTTTAAATTTCAAAGTACAGTTTAGGTTAACAAGGTTAAAAACAGATTGCCCTCAGAACAGGTATGAATCCCTCCCACGGCCCTCACACACCCAAACATCCTGTTTGCTCCATTCTTTTAAACAGACAGCTGACTCGGCTGTGCACTTGGCCTCCTCCACCTGCCGGCTCGGTAGGCCCCAGGCCTGGACCCTAGTCAGCTCCCCCAGTCTCCCCTGCTTCCCCAGAGACCCGCGGCCCTGGCACCTTCGACGCCCTGCTTCCCTCCTGTGGCCCCCGAATGAGAAAAGGAAATAAAGAAGGAGGCCATGGCCTCTCCTAGGTATGGTGGAGGAGAGAGCTTACTGTAAATATGAGGGAGAGCGTAGCCAGAGGCAGAGACATCTGAGAGTCCAGGGTGGACATGGCCAGTCTGAGCCGGATCACGTAAAGAGAAAGGAGAGAGGAAAGCCAGGAGACCAAGAGGCCAAAGGACCAAAGGGTAAAAAGGACCAGTGTATCGAGAATGTCTGGATTATAGGGAAGAGCAGCTGTGCAGAGGGCAACCCAGCTCCTGGGCTAGAGAGTTGAAGGTAGGGAGGCATATGCCCACAGGGAGGACCCTAGAACACATAGGAGCAGAGGGATGCTGGGAGAACCTGGAAGACGGCTCAGCTTTGATATGTTAAGTAGGTACCTCAACACTCATCCTGGGTTTGAGACCTGACACCCCCAACCTCCTGGGGCCTGCTTCAAGGCAGAGCCTCCATCTAGGAGCTCTTTTCTGTTCTCCTGCTCCACTTTAAAGGGAGAGGAGCCCCTGGCAACTCAACTGCCCCAGCAGACAAAAGAAACACCCCCTACCCCCCACCCCCATAAAGAAGTGCAGCAGGAGCATAGACTCACCCTGCCCTGGTGCTCACACCCTCATGCCCCAGCTACAGGGACACACTGTGCAGTACCAAGTACCCTAGGTCGGCTTCAAGGGGGGCACATCACCCCCTTCACTGCTCCGCAGGGAGTGTGGGAGCCTCACGCTCAGGCTCCCAGCTGGCCACTGAGATGGCCTTCAGGAAACTCTAAGATGTCCTGAAGTCCATGAAACATGGGTCGGGTGTCTTCCATTGAACCTGAAGAAAAGCAGGCTTTCCAGAGGTCTGATCTGTGGGGAAGGTGACCTAAGGCAGCTGCTCTGCCCAAGCCATGCTGCTTAAATGTTAAATGGTCCCGTTCTTGTTGTCAGTGGCCACATAACCTCCTGGTAAGCATCATGAAGGACAGACCTGTCTCCCCATCCTTCCCTGGTTGGCGTAGGTAAAGGCATGTGCACTCAGGCTTTGGTGAGGTGGAAGGTGGGAGCCAAGGGTCCCGGGAAGCTGATGAATGTGTCGCTCCCTGAAGTCAGTTTAGGCTCCCTTACATCTCAGAGTAAAACTTAGAAATAGTGCCAAGCACCCTAATTCGGAAGATCATAGGCTACATAAAGGAAAATGCTGACTAGAGAGATATGGGGCTTTTCTCATAAACTATTACCTTCGCAAAACAGGAATGAATCCATTCAACTGATAGCTTATACAGCTCTCTGGCCAAAACCCCAGGGATGCTTTCTCCAAAGTAATCGGAAAGCAAAATAAATTACTTGTAAGGATCCTGCCCATACAATCTGTCAAGAATGTCCTTCCATCCATCACGGGAACAATGCCCCTCCCACACCATGGTAGCTCTCGTCCAAGCTCGCTCCCACTCTGAAGCCCTCGCTACCCGCAGACAGGCAGAGCACAGTGAATTAGCCTCTCAGGAGGAATTCAGCCTTTCGGAGAAGAACCTTACCACATCAATTAATATTTGCTGATTGAATGCCTGCTGCATAGGCCTCGTTAACTGGACTAGGGGCGCTGAGGGGACTTGGCACTCAGCAGGCACCGAGGCAACCGTCTAGCCTAAACGGACTGGTGGTGAGTGGAAACAGGGATGATGTCAGGGCGATCACTGACCTCAGGCATTCAAGGGGTCAGCACAGACACACGGGTTAGGTTGGTGGCTTGCTTGACTTGACGAAATGCCTGGCAGACTGTGTCTTAATGTAACTCGGAGAAGGAATCTTTGTAAAAGAGGATCGCAGCCATTTCCTACATGTTAGAGATACCACGGACACTCAGTGGTACCCATCACCCAAGCCTGGACTCAGGATAGGACCTGAGGAGGGTGCTCTGGAGCCCTCCTCTGACCTGACGTGGCAATGTCTCAGTGTGTGACCAGATGCTCACAGTCCCCACTGCCCCCACACTGTTTATCTTCATTGACTTAAAGTCCAGTATATGCCTGTAGTCAGCTAATACACTCAGACTTCCATGGTCACAGGTGCCTGGTGCCAGTGTCCATCATTCAGAGACACAAGACTTCTACCAACAGCCAGGAGACCTCTGTCTAGTGCCCAAGCTGGAGATGTTTAGATAATGCAAAATGTTTACCTGCCCTCCTGTTCCCACTGGCCCCGTCATTCAGCTTCGGTGATAGCTGTAAGAGAAACATATTTTTATTAATGCTAATACCAATAAATGATAAATTATTTTTATTTTTTTCAGTTTTAGGGATCTATCCCAGGACCTTGCACATGGCAAACTCTATACCACTAAATTACATCCCTAGCGCGTGAACACTTTATAAAACCAGTCATGTGTATAAATAGCAATTATGGGGTTTTGAGTAGGAATGGCCTCAGAGGCTCATATATTTAAATGCTTAGTCACCAAGGAGGGACACTATTTGAAAGGATTAGAAGGATTAAGATGTGTGCCTTTGTTGAAGTGTATCACTGGGCATGGGCTTTGATTTTTTTGAAAGTCTGTGCCAAGCCTATAGTTTCTCTCTCAGTCTGCAGGTCAGGATGTAGCTCTTAGCGACTTGTATGCAACACACCTACTTGCCGCCATGATCCCTGCCATGGCCATAATGGACTAAGCCTCCGAAACTGTAAGCCAGCCCCGGTTAAATGCTTTCCTATACAAGAGCTGCCTTTGTCATGGTCCCTTCACAGCAACAGAACAGGTACTATGGCAGCAGCGTTCACTCTGACTCCACGCTGTCCCTTTATCGTGTATAACCTCTGTGGTGAGTTTTGTAAAGTCTCTGGTAGGTTCCTTCACTATGACACGACCAAGTGTGTAAAGTGATGAACTTTACCTTCAAGTGTGCATTGACTGCCATGATTCTCAGTACCACAGAGCTCTGTGGCTTTGATTTACTCAATAATTGCCCCTTCCCTGATTCTAGCCTGGCACAACTGTATATAAGACCTTGGGGATCAGACAACATTCTTCCCTGAGTCCAATCCTTATTCATTTTCTTTTTTCTTTTTTTTTCTGGCTTCTTTATTGAATTTTTTCTTTTTCTTTTTTAAATAATTTTTAAGTATTTATTTTTACTTTATGTGCTTTGGTGTTTTGCCTGCATGTGTGTCTATGTGAGGGTGTTGGAACCACTCAACTGGAGTTACAGATCACTTGAGCTGCCATGTGGGTGCTGTGAGTTCAACTCAGGTGCTCTGGAAAAGCAGCCAGTGCTCTTAGTCACTGAGCCATCTCTCCAGCCTCCAAAAAAGTTTTCATGTGATACATTTTTATTATGTTCTCCTCTCTCACAGTTCCTTCCAGATCGTCCCCACATCCCTACCACCCAAACTCATCTCTCTCTCGATCTCTCTCTCTTGATCTCTCTCTCTCTCGATCTCTCTCTCTCTTGATCTCTCTCTCTCCAAAAAAACCCACAACAACAAAAATAAAAATAAATAAACAAAAGAACAAAAAGATGAAAAATGCCCAAACAAAGTTAAATGAGACAAAATGTCTACAAAAGCATCATTAGGTTTTGTTTTCTGGTTTTTGTTTGTTTGTTTTTTAGGGGTTTTGTTGTTGTTGTTTGTAGTTTTTCCTCTCTTATACAACTACTCCTGGGCATGGACCTGGCCCTGAAGTGTGTTTACTATACCCAGTGACACTCCACTGGAGAAAACTGGCTTTCCTTTTGCCAGTGGGTGTCAACTACAGATGGCCCTTGTTAGAGGAGCAAGCTCATGTCCATGCACCCTCTCCAAGCTGGGGCCCCATCTGACTTGAACCCGTGCAGGCCCTGTGCACGCTGCTACCATCTTCGTAAATTCATACGTTCCCCACTCCTGTGGTATCTGGAAGAAAATGTCACGTTCGAGTCACCTCTGACTCGCAGACCTTTCTGCCTCTCCTCCCACATAGGTCGCTGACCCTCGAGGGGAGGTATGATGAA
>NC_022034.1:9305231-9315968 GCF_000317375.1 Microtus ochrogaster
TTCTGTTAACTCTGGGCATTTGTTTCCCTTGAGAAGATCAGCCTCTCAAAGCTCCAATGTCACCCTCTATGAGAGAGAGGATATCATCAGCCTACTATGAAGACACTGGAAACAGTGAGACGTGGCTTCTGTTAAGGGATCACAGAGAGACTTAGACAAGCATTCTATTTACTGTTTGTGTCCATGATTAAAGGGGGGAGAACTCCCCTATCCACTCCTCACATGATCTCCATATCTCTGTGGTCGCCATGTCAGCAGACACCTCAACAAGCAGAATGGGATTCAATTGATAGGCATTGGTGACCAGCTAGGGAATCCAGGTACCTCAGACCAAGCCCGTGGAAGTCACCCGTGTTCCAGGCCACCACCTCCCTGGGGGTGAAGCAACCCACCCCCATGAGTGTGTAACCTGGACCTTAGCATTCTGTTCAACACCCCACTGTCCTCTGTGGAGGACATAGCACCTTTTGAGGCACCCACAAGAAGTGTAGGATTTTTTAAGTCACACTGAGAAAGGGCTTTGAATAAAGGCCATTTGTGATTCTCCCCCAAGTGAACCTTCTTCCCTCCTGTGGACTGTAATAGTATCTTAAACTCAGCCTTTAAAAAGGAGTACTTTATGCCTATTTCACGGTGTATTTCTTCTGCTAATCATTTCATGTTTTTACTTATCGTGGGAGATAGAAAGGCCCTTCAATGACTCCGTTCTGGATTTTGAAGTGGAGAAATAATTCTCCTCCAATTTGAGAGAAATTGAAGTTTACTTAAAGATGATTAAAAATCCTTCTGACAGACGTTGAGATGGTCTCTCTCTTTCCGAATGCTGTAATTTTAAATAATTCAGAGCTAGCTCAGCACATGTATGTTTATTAAAGTCGGGATGAAAATAAAACTCATTAGCACGGCCGCATCACCTCACTGAGCTCCCTGTGATGAACATCCCCGTAGGTTCCACCACTTCGATCAGAAACACACAGCTTCAGATTCCTGGCTGACGGCTCCACTGGGGTGCCTGCTCATCACATTGCACGGAACTGGGACGTCTTTCCTCAACTTCCTTAGTGTCCATTCCTCCAGGGTAGAATCCTCATCAACCATGAGCGCCTCTGGCTTTCCTCAGCTTCTCTTAGTACCCATTCCTCCACAGTAGAATTCTCGTCAACAGTGAGGCTCTCTTCTCTGAGACCAGAAACAACAGCCCAAGAAGCTTTCGATGCAGAACACTGCCTAAACAGCCCTTGGGTTGAGGCTACAGACAACCTTGGCCCTTCTCTGGGGACCCCTGAAGCTTTGGGGTTTCAAGGCTCCAGAATCTGATCTAAGGTCAGCACACTTAACTGAAGAAATCTGGAGCCTCCCAGACTCTCCCCCAAACTCACACATGAATAAAATTAGCAAAATATGTGAGTGCTCACTTAAGACATCCAGCCAAACTCATGAACTGAGACAGGGTAGTGCTAACCTTTAAGCTGAATCTTGAGGACTCAACCTGATGATTCTCTTGCGGAAGTCAGACTGACTCCTTGACCCCGGTCTGCCCAGCTCATCCGGCCTCTTCCGAATCCTTGCTGTGCTACTTTCTCCTGCCTGCACAGCACAGACCCCTTTTCACGTGTTTGACTAACCCCAGAACCTGTGATACTGTTTAGTTAGCTGAGATGAAACATCGCTGTGTAATGTTTTCGGTTCCAGACATTTTGTTGGGAAAATCCTGTTTCCCAGTGAGGTTTCACAAACACCATGCCTCCCATTTCCCTCCGCGTTTCAACTGACATTTTGGTCTTAAACGTTCTGGGGATGCCCTTGACTTGTTCTCTTATCCCTTTAGCCTTCTGTTTGTATTCCATGAGATACCAGTCTTTAACATTCTGGAAGACCAATAAAGAATGTACAGAAAAACTAGGGTCCATTGCACCTCCCCAACCTCAGTGTGGAATGGAGTTAGGGAGCCATCAGAAGCTTCAGGAGACCTTGGGAAAAGCTCCTGGGTTTCAAAAGGGCAGTTCAGATCAGAACAGTCTTGGAATGCATTTGTGATGAACGAATGAAGAATTTGGGTGTCTGACCCCTCTTCTCCAGTCTGAGACAGAAGGACGATTTCATTACTGACAACTCCCAAGACCCCTGGCATGGACTGAGTACCTAAGGCCATCCCTTTCCTCAGGGGTTCTGTTTGTCTTGCATACTTGCCGTGCAAGGGCAAGGGCTCTTCTTTGTACTGTAGGGTGTTTAGCGGGGTCTCTGACCTTTCTCCACCACAAGTGACAGTGAAAAGTATCTCCTGCCACCTGTGAACACACTTGTAATGCCAGCACTCAGAAGCCTGGGGAGGGAGGATCACTGTGAATTCACAGCTAACATGAGCTACATGGTAAATTCCAGACCAGCCTGGTTTGTCATGTGGGACCCTGTCTCGGGGCATTGTCAAGCATCCACTCAGAAGGCAAAATTGCCCTTAGCTGAGAACAGCTGGTGTTCAAAGCAGGGTAGCAACCAGATCAAAGCACTGACATTAGAATCCCAGCTCCATTTGCATACCTTTGACCCGGTCTCTGCACTGAGGAGGTCACTGTGATCACTAACCTACGTGATAGGGTAGGTTCCCGTCCATGTTTATGGAAGCCTAATGTTTCTCATCTGTTTTCCCGTCTCGTGGTTCTGAATGGCATTCGGCTATGTGGTAAATTATGGAAATCGACATTTTTATTTCAAAAGAGGTACACTACCAACCCTTCTGGACAAAGCAGTTGGGTTGAGAGCGGGTTTACCGCTCCGAGATCTTGATCTATCATCAGAACAGAAGGGCTAACTTCAGGTGGCACTTTGGACGTGGCCCTGGACAGCTACTCCCACACAGCTAATGGCACCCAGATAATTATAGACAGTCGCCTTCGGGTAGTAAACATAGCTCTGGGTGACAGCACCCTTTCATTTATCTGCCCTATTTGCATTTCTGCGCCTCCTGCAGCTGACACTTGTGCTTTTTAATTTTGTATTTCCCGAGCACATTTCCAGTGCTCTGAGCCACTGGAAAGACTCCTCCGCAGGCCAGGGAGCACGCAGCCTCCCAGCCCCTCATTTCCTTCTTGTTTTTGGAGGAAGGCCAGTCAGTAGGAGACTCACATCTGCCACAGAGCCCTGGCATAATGAGTCATTGTTCTTCTGAGAAGTCGTTGGCGTCAGCTTCCTCTCAGCTGTGACATTATAGGACCTTGTCTGCCTTTTCCTCCAGATTCCACCTGGGGACCCGCTGCATTACGTTATTATGACAAGGGTCACCTTTCTTTTTCTCTCAGAAAGTGAGATTGACCTTCCTTCTGCTTCACAAAGAAACACAACTTGAAAGAAAAAAAGATGAACAAGAAGAAAGTATCCAGCAATTGGCTGCCATAGCCTAACTCTGACAGGACTCAGGCCAAAAATACCAGCTTCATGATTTAGCTGTTATGCTGAGCACATGCAGAATTGACCTTATTCGAGCCTAGTAGGGCTTACACTTCTTAAGATAAACTCGATAGCCATGTCATCGACCCTGTGTTCTCTAAACATATACTAGTCAGAAGCTAGTGGGATAGCACATT
This sequence comes from Microtus ochrogaster, assembly GCF_000317375.1. Taxonomy (NCBI): domain Eukaryota; kingdom Metazoa; phylum Chordata; class Mammalia; order Rodentia; family Cricetidae; genus Microtus; species Microtus ochrogaster. Next base: position 9,308,813 of record NC_022034.1, read on the forward strand.
GCTCAAGAGCATGGAGTGCTCTTAAAAGACACCCAAGTTCACTTCCCAGTTCCTGTGTCATTCACAACCACCTGCAACTCCAGGTCCAGGGCACTGAATACCCCTGGCCACCTCGGGCACTTGCATGCACATCGTGTACCTAAATTTACATACACACATAACATCTCAGACTGTATTCGTCAATGAAATAAGCATTGTTCGCCTGCCAAACTGGTGTACTGGTAGTACCACTCGGAATAACCACCGGCTTAATGAACCTGTGGGTATTTTTGTAGTATTTTTGCAAAATCCTAATTTTTTTTTAAAGTCATCACTTACCTATTCTGTGTCCTTTTCTCTCTGTTTCCACATGAACGGCATTTTGAAAGTTGCCTGTTTCCTCTTGGTACATCATTGTCCCCACCGGTAGGACTGATAGCAGGAAACCTTCCACACACTGTCCAGACAAGTCAGTGCAGTTCCACAGGCAGCTAGTGGGGAATCACCCAGACAGCCCATTCCATCGGCAAGCCAAGCTCCCCTGTCCCAGATGGGTGTGTGAGGCAGTTTGTCCCATCCCCCTACTTGTGTCTGTAGCATTTCTGACCTGGTATACTTCCAACAAACTCTTTATGGAGGTGTGCAGGAACTGCCTGTGGCTCAGGTCATAACCATATCAACCATAAGACAAGAATAAACGGACTTTCACCAACCTGGTAGGCAGAACAACCTGCTCTGGTAGATAGACTAGTATTCTGATTCAGGAAAAAGCTTTACTGATTCTAATAATCGCTTAGTGGCCTCTTTTGGAAGCTACTGTCTGATACAGTATGCTTATTTCTACAGATATCCTAGCCCAAACTAGCTCAAGTTAATAAGTAGTTAATAAACCGCTTGGCCAAGGTGTTAATTTACTTTACCAATCATTTCAGAACACTTTAATGTGTGATGTCAGAATTAGACGATGCTAAGCTTTTGCATGGAACCAGCTGTCATGAAGTCACAGCCTTACCTTATCCGTGTTACAGGTCAAGGAAGTCTTCCCTGGTTACCGACTAAGTTCAGGCCAGATGTCACATCTTCAGTAGGCTCTCGGTGCTGTTTGGTGACTGTTAGGAGCATGAGAACTGAGTAGCTGACCTGTCACTCTGACAAGTCCTGCTGCCAAACTCTGATCTTTGTCACTGTGCCCAGGGATGATGTGTCTGGAGTTGATTAGCACGCCTAGGTTGGCATCAGGCAGAAGACACCCAGGGAGACAGGAAAGGCCAACCCAAGCTATGGAAATTGTTCTCACAAATAAAGACAGCATAAAACCCAAGGGTCCTGAGAGTTGAGATGCTTGCAGGTGTCCAGCCGGGCTCATAGAGTCATCTAGAGGAGGGATGGGGTTAGAGCAGGAGTTTATTGGGCCCACATTCCCACAATGCCTGTATTTCCCTCCCTTGTTCCCAAGCCACAATTTTTCTGTATCTTGTAAACACAAAGACACATGAGAAAACTTTCAATCAGCTGAAATGTAGCCCTGCCCGAGAATATCTGCAACCTCAAAACAGTATTTCTCCCCAGTCTCTAAGAATTTTTGTAGAGAAAGGGCAAATTACTTCTAGAACATCAATGTCTCAAAGGGTGCTCTCTCTGTTCCACCTGAGGGAATGAAATTCATGTGTCGGCAATGAGTACCAGCCAGACACCCTGCTTCTTACCCTCTTAGATGAGGGCAAGAATATACCAGCACCCCACTGTAAGCATCATACACTTGGTAAGGAAAAGGAATTGTAGGTGAGCCTTCAAATGAATAGTGTTTTCTCTAAAATAAATCTAGAAATGAAGAGATCTGCCTAAATAGGTAACATGTTTTATGGTTCATATGAATCAACTACCATTCCTTGCAAAGGAAGCCGAATGCTTAAAGACCTGATAGGTGATTCCTGCAAAAGGGCTGAAAGGAGCCACCATATGGCCTTGACCTTACTGGACCTCTATGAGGCTCCAGCTCCATCACAGTAAAACGAGAATAATAAGGCCTACAGCACATATCCAAAATTCAAATATTTTATTTTAGAAATTAGTATTTATAAATCCTGCGATTTGTTAAGCTCCTGGCATGAAGTTTAATACTCCATTTACAAACAACATTGACAAGAAGCTCTCATTCCCTTCCCGTCCACCTTTGTGTGGGGACAGCTGTAAGTCAGCAGGACACATGAAAGAGGGTTTGATAAAAAAAAAAGTAGGGCACAACCCTCTGGGAAGATTGCGGAGCAGACGGGAGTGCAGCCACTTATGTATATCAAAAAGATTGCTCATAAAATGTTATCTCATGACATCTTTTATATCGAAATGTTCTTTCTTCTGAAAAAAAAAGAAAAGAAAACAACAACAAAACCCCTCCATGTTCTACCCAATTTACCTTTATTACGTCCAGCCCCACAAAATGTGTTTATTCTTTCCCTTTCCCCTCATGCCGCCTTACCTGACCTGTCAGGTCGCATTAACCTAGTTACTGGTGGAACAAAAATACAGTTGGCCGAAGGTTACATTTCTTTGTCAGGAGCACGGGAGCGCAGAGAACACTCTCCAGGAAAGCGCAGGCAAGAGCATTCATCAAACTACGGCCAAGAAGCTGAACTTCTTCCTGGGCCTCCAGAGACTCAGGCTGGGTTATCCAAACACTTTGCCCTGCCAGGCTCATAGTCTGACTTTATTTTTAAAGCTGCACCTGAAATAGGAAGAAATGCTGCTGAATGAAATTCGGGATGGCTTTGGGGGTAAGAGTGCCCACTGCTGTAAGCAGGAAGGCCTGAGTTTGGATCTCTGGCACCAATTCTAGGCATGGTTATGTGAACATGTCCATATCCCTGGAGTTTATTGGAGACAGGGCGGTGGCCCAGAATCACTGGCTGCCAGCCTAGCCACATAAGAGACAGCCCAGGTCTCTTGTCTCAAGAGAATTGTTCAGAGGGTGTTAAAGCAAGATGCCTCCCTTCCTCTTCTGGCCTCCGCACCTGAGCACACCCTACTCATGTACACACAGGTGCACGCGCGTGCTCGCGCGCGCACACACACACACACACACACACATCAAACACCACAGGAAGTGCTTCATGCATTGTAAGGGCACCTGAAGGCTTCTATATCTGAAGCTGTGCCTTTCTTCCAAGGGCACAGTTCCTCTCCGTGAACTTTCAGTTCTAACCTTTAAAAATAGGCAAAGGCATTTTGTAAATCCTCTTTTCGAGATGCCAACAGCCAGGTTCTGAGAGATGAAATGTTCCACTCAGTGACTACACAGGTGCTCACATACAGGTTCCATGATACGTTCATTCTAGAATGGCCTATGGCATGACCGCTTGTCTGTCTGAGTTAGAATATGCCCTGGCCTCGAGAGGTGTCATCTGGAGTCTTCCGGCCCAGTTCCTGCAGCCTTGGTGAACTGGATAAGAAGAATCCAAGGCAGACACAGAAAACAGTGAATTCAGGGACACAGGCAGCTGCCCACACCCTCCCCAGCGGGCGTTTTCAGCTTGGGACGGTGGCAGAGGGAAAGGGTAGGCAGAGAAACTGAAGCGAGCCTCGCAGGCAGTCATCCTTCTCCCTGTGATTCATGGCAGTGCCGAGCTGAAATAGCAGACAAGCAAAGCCCCCGGAGGACAATAACAAGCCCATGGAACGCTTCCTGCAGGAGTGGTGCGTAGCCGCCTTCCACCGCCCTTACACACCTCCACACACACTCACGAAAGCTGTGCGCACTTCGTTTGTTTTGTGTTGATTTGTAATGGAAAAAAAGTGAGACTTTTGGACTATTATAAATATTGGTTTTAGAATAAAGGACACGATATGGCATTCTTCAGACAATGAAGTAGAATGTAAAGGCAGTAGGGATTTGGTAGCCACATGAATAAACTCTTCTTTGGCAATAGACGAAGTATACAGTATCAGACATCCCCGGTATGTATTTTATTGTTTCCCCAATCCCTAATAAACTATATTTTCATGTTTAAAAGCTTTTTGCTAGTTACCTAGTATATAACTCTGTGAAAAGAAATATTAAAGCGTTTTTATTTCTTGAAAAACACAAGGCTCTAAATACTAATGATTTTCCCGATTAACTAAAGTTCCCAGCAGTCCATCACTACTTGATGGTAGAATGAGCCAGCAGTGCACACCTGCAACCCCAGCCCTTGTGAGGCCGAGGCAAAATTGAAGCCATGAGGCTACAGGGGAGACCTTTGTCTGAAAGGCTGGCAGGGACCAGTGCTGACTCCTCTTATGGTTTTGAATTATGTTAGTGTCGGTACTGAAGAAACGCTTTTGTAGACATTGATGGCTATGCCTTCCTCCAGCAGACCCACCCGTTTCTTATCCTCTTTCACAGACCTCTGCCAAAACACACACAGTGGGCCAGCACTTTCACAGTCGGTCCTGGAAGATGGAGCTACTTCCTAGTGATAACTTCCAGTGTTCGCTGGACTATAACCAGCTTATTTATTCATATTAAAAAAATAAATTGAGTTCGCAAGATTAATCAGTTAATGGTGGTACTTGGCACCAAGCCTGAGCACCCAAGTTCAGTACCCAGGACCCATGGGTAGGATGAGAAAACCAACACCTCAAGTCGGCCTCTGACCTACACACACACACACACACACACACACACACACACACACACACATATACACACACACACTTATATACACACATCATAAATAAATAATTTTACTTGGCCTAATTTTGTGTCATAAAGCACATAATGATCCATTATCAAAAATTATTTTCATTTCCCCCTAACTTAAGAAACAAAGATTTAGAAACACCAGGTTTTTACCCATTAGTTCCTAATTGCCAACATAGTGCTGGCTGCTCGCTTTTGCAATGTCTAAGTACACATGAAGGGATTTATGAGCACTTTGAGCATTAAAAATTATACCTCTGTTTTATGAACATAGAAACATAGAAAACATTCTAAGCATTTATTAAAATCTAAATATATTTTTGCCAATCAGCTATTTCCTGGTAAAACATCTTATTTGTACTTTTTTTTGTTTTTTTGTTTTTTTGGTTTTTTGGTTTGTTTTTTTGTTTTTTTGTTTTTTTTTTTTTTGGTTTTTCGAGACAGGGTTTCTCTGTGGCTTTGGAGCCTGTCCTGGAACTAGCTCTGTAGACCAGGCTGGTCTCAAACTTGCAGAGATCTGCCTGCCTCTGCCTCCCGAGTGCTGGGATTAAAGGCGTGTGCCACCATCGCCCGGCATCTCACGTACACAGAAGCAGCTGCACTACCCAACTTTGTGGGGAAGGCAAAAGGTTTCCCAAACTCTCTCTTCATCAGTTAGCCAATCAGCAAGGCCAGACCAAGTAAGTTTATTTAAAATCAAAGTAAATATGTTAGTGCATTTTGCCAAAGAACATTGTAAGTACCAGGAAAATCTAGATCATGAAACTCAGTCTGGATCAAAACAAGTAGACTCCAACACTAACTTAACCATTTGACAACTTTTTGAAATCAAAACTGACTCTCCCAGCCCTTGGACTTACTTTGGAACCCAGAAGTGTTGCTGAGATGAGGTTACTTCTGAAGACAGGGTGGCCTTCAGTAGGTGGTCTGTGTGTGTCTTGAATGCTGTCTGGTGTTCGTCTACTGTGAATAAGTGACCTGTGTGATAATACAGCAAACTCTATTCCCAACCAAACTTTCTCTGCTTTTTTTAAAAAAGAATATGAAATCCCAGTGTGGGTATAGAATACATGAAATATTCTAATTCAGCAGAGGTGGAAAATACCAAACACTTTATAATATGAAATACAAGCATTGACTGAACTTGGAATAAAAATTTCATGATGCAATTTAATAAAACAGATTTTAACTACCGTCTTAAATAATGCAGGCCAAATATGAAAGGAACCACATAAAACTTTTATCTACTAATTTGATTCGATTTTAAATGTGAAAATTTGGTGGTCTCCAGAAATGTCAAAGTTACCTTTAAAAAAGCGAGCTGCTTTAAGGACTTGAAGTCTCCTTTCTTTCCAGCTAACGATCTACCTGGATGTAAGTACTGAGACTCGCGAGTCACAGTGGCCTAAGTTCCAGGAAGCTGAAAGCTGGATCGGCATTTCTCAGCCATCCTCTCTGCCAGGTCTTGCCAGATTCTCGCCAGATTGTCCCCCCAGAGGGGTATGTTTATCCAGAGAAGCCAGGGGAAAGAGGAGGTGCTGCTGCCATTAGACGTAAACGGAGTCAATGTTCCTATGTCATTTCTACTGCCCACATTCTGATTTCAGTTCTGAAGGGGAGCAAAAATCTCCACGCTCAGTCTTGCTCTGCTCTGTGTCCGTGCTAGGGCAGGAAGGTGTCACAGCTCTCAGAGGAGAGTGCCAATCCCGACCTAATGGATGCTTCCCCCAGATCAGATTTGGGGAATCACTTCTTCGGTTTCCAGGAGAATTTTTTCACCCCCTTACTCAGGCTGAGGTGGGTGAAGGGCTGTTGGTTTTGTGAAGAGAAAGGGCTAATTCTACAGGAAATGCTGGGGAAGGAAGCCCACTGAGGCTTGAGTGAGACTTGGGGAGTGGGTGCCCCGACCGTCTCTGCCCGTGAGTGTCTTTAGAAAGTGTCCCCGTGCATTGCAGGGTCCACGGGCTTGAGTGGCTGGTCTCCACCCCACTACCTGCTCCAAATCAGCTGGTGTCACTGTCTCTGGCTCACTCAGCTCTGTGCCATGAGTCCCTGGCCTCGTCTGGAACACTACCATCTTCCTGTCCACACCTCTGATTTCGGGGAACAGCTGTCCTTCTAAGTCAATTTTCGCCTTAAACAGCTGTGTCTAAACCTAGACTCTAGCAGCCATTCCCATTCCACTCCTTGGTCCTTTACCTCCACATCTGAGTCCTCCCCTCCACATCTGTCCCTCCCCTGCACATCTGTCCCTCCCCTCCACATCTGCGCCTTCCCTTCCTCATCTGAGTCCTCCCCCTCCACATCTGTCCCTCCCCTCCACATCTGTTCCTCCCCTCCACATCTAAGCCTTCCCCTCCTCATCTGAGTCCTCCCCTCCACATCTGTCCCTCCCCTCCACATCTGTCCCTCCCCTCCACATCTGTCCCTCTCCTCCACATCTGTCCCTCTCCTCCACATCTGTTCCTCCCCTGCACATCTGTCCCTCTCCTCCACATCTGT
>NC_022034.1:9316347-9331662 GCF_000317375.1 Microtus ochrogaster
ATCTGAGTTCTCCCAGACTCATAATACTTTTTCTTGGCTCTGTCCCATCTCCTCCATCCCCGCTACTCACCATATGCCACCAGAACTATTTCTGTAACTGCCTATTGGGAAAACTTCACTACAAGCCGACCTCCCTCCAAGCATCCCGCATCCCACACAGTTTCCAGACACACTAGGGCCACTTCCAATCCCTGCATCCTGCAGAGATCCCCCCGCCCACATACATACACCCAGGACTTGGCTCTGTGCAAACAGCCCTGACTCTCTAGAATGTGACCGAACCTTTGTTCGATACCTGTGGACCACAGCAGCCCGTTCCCCACCTGCACTGCCGTATTTACCACACTGATTTGTTAGAACATCTTGCCCACTTGCCCATTAGCTCCTTATGGACAAAACCCTCCCCTGTCTGATCATGGTATCGCATAGTTCAGCGCCTGGTACCCACCCGGCAGCTGGTAAGCACTTACAGGGTGTGTTTATAAGCAAATAGAGGACAAACAATTGCATATTGGGTCTAACATTGTTTTGGGTGACTGGAGCATTGCCTTTCAAGGGTGTTCTCAAAACTACAAAGGCGACACCTAAGGCTGTCCTAAGAAAAACATGGTTTCCCTTGAGTCCAGGGTTATTTCTTGGGAATGAGGAAAACTACCCCTTTCTTGAAGCAGCTGAGCTGAGCAGGCCATCTGGCCATCGTGAGGGGTGTGAGAAAAAGGCAAGGGCCCCTGCCCATGGCTCAGAACAAACTACAAGCCGGCACGCCCTTCTCTTACAGAGTGGCCATAGCCATTCGCCTGAGGAAATAGGGTTTAAATGCTTGCATTCACAGCATATGCAAGATGATGGAGATTTCCACAGGTGGAGGCATTCAAGCAGGAAATAAAAGGGGAAAATAATTGTGAATGAGCTTTTCACTGGTGGCTTATACTTGTGAATCGCTGATTCTTTAGCTGTGTGGTAACAGGTGACAGATTGCCCTTCAGACATGTGGCAAAACACGCTCAGAACACAGCAAATTCACCAAACATCCGTAGGACACTGCCACACACTTAGAGACACAGAGGCCTGTGTGGCCTTCCTGGCCACTGTCCTGTTCATGGTTGCTAGCATCAAAAAGGAAGCTGCCATGTTCTAAGGCATTGCCCCTCTTCCATCTCTCAGTAGGGTTTCAGACACAGGTAGGGATAAATTAACTCTCATATCCTGCTGATTGTATGTGGATGTCAAAGTCAAACCCATGTAAGGATGACATACAGAGATGCTGACATCCCAGCCCTCGGCAGCTGCCGCGTTCATCCCTAGAGGGCTGCAACTTCTGGTGTTTCAAGGCCTTGACAGTGCCAGTGTGCCTATCAATTAATATGGCACTGGGGTGTAAAAGAGATTATGAAAGGATAAATGACCTCGAAACACCACAGACAGAATGTGTGAGGTGTGGCAGCCACACTAGAAAAGGACTATCACCTCTGTCATTTCCATAAGGCCAGAGCTCAGGGTCTCATCTGCACAGTGAGAGCCTTCTAGAAACAGCTGAAAAAATACATTACTTCCTCCACGGGCTTCTTCCCTCCTCCCCATTTCTTTTCTTCTTTTCCCCCTTCCTTCCTTCCTGTTATAGTTTGAGAGAGGCATGTCCTCCACAGACTCGTGTGTTTCAGTACTTGGTTACTGTTTTCTGGGGGAGGTTGTAGACCTTTAGGGGGTGGAACCTCCTGGAAGAAGATTGTCACTGCAGGGCAGGCTTTGAGAGCCTACAGTCTACCTCACTCCCAGTTTGCACTTCACCTCCTGCCCACCTGCTTTCATGCTGCCCCAGGCATTATGGACTGTCCCCACCGAAAGATAAGCTAAATAAACTCTCCCTTAAGTTGCTTTTGCCAAGGTATTTTGTCACAGTTTAAAAAAAATAAAAACATTTCCCTTCTTTCTGTTATCATTCATTTTTGAGAACCTTTTAATCTCTAGAAAGAAATAAGAAAATGAAGTGCAAGCAGGAGAATGCACACAAATACGGAGTTACTCAAAGTCAGACTCACTGGATGTGAATGGGTTCTCTGGTGTTTCATTTGTTGGTTTTTGTTCTGTTCTGTTTTGTTTTGTTTTTCTGCTACTTTAGGTTGTTGTCTTGCTTTCAAGTAGGAAACTGGATGGGAATTCCTGGCTGATATCTCAAATAACAATAAACTTTTTTATTTTGCATTTTTATTTTTTTTTTGAGAATTTCAACCATGCATATACTGTACTTACATCATTTCTACCCTCCAGCCTCCTACCCCACTCCCTCTTGAGTTTGTGGCCTCATCTATAATTATTATGGGTCTATTTGTGTGTGTGTGTCCTTCTGAATTCACTTAATGTTACTTTTACACACATATGAGTTCACAGCTGACCACTTGGGGCTGGAAAATCTGTCAGGGGGAAATTGATTCTCTCGTCCTCAGCAACCATTGAGGGCTCTAGCTGTTTGTCTAAGAATGGGACCTTGGCAAATTTCCCCATTCCCATTGGCGTGATGGCTTGTGCGGTCATTAGACAGGTATCATTTGGGTATTTCATGGTTGTAGCTTATTATCACATCTAGAAGATGTTATCTCACAAAACCCTCCGCATTCTCTCATTCTTTCTGCCCCTCTACAGTGCCCTTCCCTGTGCCTTAGATGGAGGGGCCGGGTGTATATATGCCAACTGGAGCTGGTCACCCCACGGTCACCTATTCTCTGTTTCAAGCAGTTGTGGATCTCTGTCATGGCTTCCATCTGCTGCGAAAAGATTCTTGTTTGGTCAGGGATAAGAGAGAGGGTACGAAAGTAAGAGTTTGAATACAGCTAGCAGGTCTATTGACTTAGGGAGGTAGCAGTGTGGATTCTCCTCTCAAATCTGTGAACTCCCCAGCCATGGGTAACTGGCTAGATTTTACAGGCATGAGTTCCCTTCCATTGAACGATTCTATAACTATTGGTTACCCCCATGATATAAGCCCCACAATTGTACCATTGGGTGTGTACGGCCACGCCAGTCATCGTAGTGCTTCTCAGGCTTAACGTCTGGGTAGGACCGAGTGTTCCTCTCCCTTGGCAACTTTACTTTCCAATACTATGAGGTCCACCCATCAGGAGAAGTATTCCAGGTCAGAGCCAGCTCAGTTCCTCCAAATTCTGTATCCAGTGTGTGTGGCATCTTCACCAGCAGGCTCTTCTTACCTTCAAGTTCTGGGCAGCAAGCACAGCTGATGGCAGCAGCCTGTACTGAAGGGGAGGCCTCCTGGATTGCCTTCACCAACAACTCAAAGGAAGACTGCTATTGCCTCTCCGAATTTTTGCCAGATAGTTTATGGATCTCAAGGGGGTGGGGTAATTATCACTCTATATGATATAATTCTATTTAAACTATATACCCAAGTGAGATAATGCATGGATAAGGGATAGACCCTGTGTCTAACATACTATGCTACATAAAAGATCTCAATTATTTTGTTACCTAAATATTAGCACTAACAACCATCATATGAACAACTCAGCGGGTGAACAAATGATTCTGTGTCTATGGTATAAACGCCGTGCTTACATTTACCTTGTTATTAGAGACTTAGTCTAACATTTCGCTCCAATATCTATGCTGAAATGCCTCCCGTTTCTCAGTAGACAGCAATTAGTAACAGATTTTTTTATTTGTACCAAAATACAGTCTTTCAAAACGCCAGTGCACTTTATAAGCTAAATCAACTAGGAAATGCTTATGAGGCCAGGCAGTCAGGGCTGAGGGACAGCCAGGCCAGAAGGAGCCCTCGCCATGATGCTAAGGTTCTGGAAGCAAACACCATGTGGGAGGCCTCGGAAAAAGCGAGCTGTTGTTCGCACCTCCGCTTTGATTTGGAGGCACCTGCGAGAGAAAATGCTTCTCTCTCAGTGCTTGCTGGTTATTTTATTTCCAGAACACAGGCTTGTTATTCTAGCTGAGGTAATTGCCTGAGCTCCGGGGCATGATTTGTCACAAATGAACAGTGACATCTACAGGTAGAGACCAGAGTAACGCGCTTTTGAAAAAAAGAAAGCCACTGTTCTCGGTCGGTAGGTCAGTTGGGTAGAACCCCCAAAATAATGTCCCTTGTTTTTATTTCAAAGAGTAAAAAAGAACACCCGAGTTGAAGAAAACAATCAGGCCACATAGAAGCAGACGGGTAGATATAGACAGAGTCCATTTCTGAGCAAAGTTAGCCCTTTTCGGCTCTGAATTCCTGGGGTTTCTGATGAATCGGCTTGTCTGTTCAGGCGCTTCTGCACGAGCACCATATGAGCGGGCTGGCTTCCCCCACCTGCTTTTCTTCTCTGCTTTGATTAAGCAGGTCGGCAGAGGCTGCTCCAAACACTGTTCATCTAACCATTTACATAGCGTGATTTCCAAAGTCAGTCTCCCGTTCTGCTTCTGCGCCTTCGTGATTTAAATAAAGGTTTTCATCGATCGGTTCGATGTCCTCTCAGGATGGCACAGGCAGCTTAGGATCCAGCACCCCAGGTTTCTCATTAGAATAAGCGGCTCCAGACACGGAGGCTGCTTGGCCAACCTCACCCTAGTCTCACGTTCACCCTCTGCCCATGGAAATTGACCAGATCCCGTGAGCGGTGGCTGTCGTCCCCAGTGCTTCTGAGGCCCCTGATAGGTCACCGACCTCCGTCTGGAGCAAACTCTGCAGCTAGATTGAAGAAAGAAAGCAGGAGTTTGCTGTGTCCTCCAGCTAAGCTTTGCCTAGGGCCCTATGCCTGGGGAACTGATTGCCTAGACTTTCATCCAGGCAGTCTAGCTGTTAAATGCCAGAGGCGGGAGAACAGTTGATTGACACACAAGGTCTCCAACCCCTGGAAGCTGCCTTAACTGAGTGTCTTCAACGGTAAAGGGCTATGAGGACAGCTTTCTCCAGCCTGCAGGAAACCAGAGCCTAAGCAACCCCCAACACAGAGCCTGGGGAGCAAAACAGCTTCCTCCTTTTCTGCCCCTCTTCTTAGGGATAAATCCCATTCTCAGTTCTGCCTGAAAAGGTAAATTCATGTTCTTTATGTTATGGATCGAAGTGTGGTCATGAAGCCATTAGATGGCTTTTATAGGCGAATAGGCAAAACCTAGTTATCATCAAAGCTGCACCAGCAGGCACAACCCGTCCCTTTGGACTGGGGTCAGGAGAGGAGGTCATAAGTCGCTGGTCACACCAGTTGAATGTGAGTTAGCAGACATGAACCCACTCCTCTTAGATCACCCCACTCCTTCCTAGGTCACCCCATGCCCTCCTAGCCTCACCCCCACTCTCTCCCAGGCTCACCCCACTCCTTCCTAACCTTACCCTACTCCTTCCTAGGTCACCCCACTCCTTCCTAACCTTACCCTACTCCTTCCTAGGTCACCCCACTCCTTCCTAGCCTTACCCTACTCCTTCCTAAGTCACCCCACTCCTTCCTAGCCTCAACCCTCTCCAGAGTCTTCTTGGAGCTTCCCCTCCCACTCTCTTAGCTGTGTCTCCTACAGGCATGGCTTCCAATGGCAAACGTCCCATCCATCTCTGCTTCATGTCCAACACAGGCTGTACACATCAACAGGCAAGACCTTAAAAAGATGAACACTGGCAAGGAGGGTGATGCCTGTCAGCATAATAGTGTACTCCTATCAGAATATGCATAACATTAAAAACCTCACCCACAGCCTTCACCAGACCATGATGCTTCAGACCGTGGGTGTTTCAGCGGGATAGTGAGAGAACTCGGGCAGAAGCAGTTTGATCGCCTTCCTTCTTGCTCATGTCTGTTAGACTGAGAACCAGCAGGCAGCATGTGGCTTTTGATGTCATGAGTTGGCATGGAAAGCTTGTCTTTCATAAGAAAGCAGGCAGCAGTGGATGGAGCAGAGAGGACACGCCGGAAGAGCTGGTCTCTATAGTTGTATGTGTCCAGATGTCTAGGTTTAAATTTGGAGGCCAGAAGCTGTGGCTAGTCACTAGTGACCTTCAAAAGCTCTTCAGCATCTCTTGCCTCATCCATTCAGCCAAGCCATCCTTGCTTGGGTACCATTTATGCACGCAGTACTGGTTCTAAAATTCATTTGAGATGCATGCTTTGCTGATCAAAAGAACCAGATATCACTGCCCTCTGCTGTTCAAACTGCACCAGCAGGAAAGAGCACAGGACAGAAAGCCAGGTGGGTCATGGTGCACTAGGGTTGGCAGACCGCACCATGAAGGGCAAGAAGTGGATCTCTAAGACTTTGTGGGCCATTGGTCAGCTAATGTCACTCAGTTCCACTGTTCTGGTGTTAAAGAAATCACAGACAACTCAAACCACAGAGCGGCTGTGTCCCAAGAGAACATGAAGGAGTTCTTCTGACACTATTGAGTAACCAATGTGAAGAACAAGAGTGGAGGGAAGGGGGCAGCCCTGACAGGAGGAAGGAAAGGCAGTCCTATCAGGAAACCCGTGAACACAGCAGGCTGCACAGTGCAGCTGGAGCACAGCTGGAGCACAGCTGGAGCACAGCTGAAGCACAGCTGGAGCACAGGTGGAGCACAGCTGGGCAGGGTGAGCGAGGACTTGCCAGCAGCACCTACAGAACTCGAGAACATTCCCAGCCCAGGGGTGTCAGGGTGAAGCCCGGGCCACCGCTGAGTGCACAGAATGCTTTGGCTAAAGGAGATGACAGGAGAAAGGAACACAGAGCAATGTTGATTTTAACAAAATCTCAACAGTTCCGTCTCTTTCAATAAGGACTCGGGAGCCAGATGCTAGGGTCAACACCCACTATCTCAGAGAGGCAGAGAAAGTGCTCAGCTGACCTTCCTCCTCTGTCATTGTCTCAAAAGCCCCCTTCTCAAACAAACAAAAAAAAACCTAAGCCCCTCCCTTCTACTTCCTGTGCATCCTCTTTCTGTCTTCCTGACTCCCTCTTGCTCTCCAATCCTGTGTGCACTTCCTGTGAACTGGTTGCTTGCTTCACCTCTTACCCCATTGTTGGCATTGTTTAATCCTGTTTACAGTATTCAAGCAGAAAGCTCTTGGATTAAAGGTGTAAGATAGGGCTAAGCCACACCACAACTAGAAAGCGGTTTTTTTCAGTAAATAACAGAGTCTTGGGGTTCTCAGCAGGACACGATTCTGTCACTCAGAGTGCAGGAGCCCCAGGAGCCCTAGTACAGAGGAATCACGGGGTTCGGGGGGGCTGATCTGGCTACTCTGGTCTGGCTAGACACTGGGAGGCACCAGGGCAAATGACTTGGCTTATACCTGAGAGAAGTGACATTTCCAGAAGATTCCATAAGTAGAAGAATTGACATATCACCGGGTGTCCTCGTGTCCAGCCTCAGAGAACACTAGAGTCAGAGGCCTGAACTTTGATTATCTGTATTCATCTGCAATGGCTCAGTACAGGGCTGAGCGCTGAGTGACTGCATCTTCCCTGCCCAGAGTAGTGGTGCTGATAAAGTCATTTTTACTTGGATAAGGGCCTTGACCATGTAGCTCTCTAGCTAGGTCATCTTGATATGGTCCACGAGCTCTTAAGGAACCAGTCAGGTGATTACATCATCTCCCCACACCCTTTCAGGTGCTGTCTGCTTGAGTGTTCATGGCCCACATTCTCCTCCAGCTCTTTGAGCCTTCTTGTCCTAAAGTTAGACCACAAAGCCTTTCGGTATCCTTAGGTTATAAGAAACAGGCAGCATGGTGACTCCCATCATCCTGCCCCATTGAGTGACAGTCTCTGTGGCCCCTCTCTCAGCCCAGCTACCATCCACATTAGAATAGAGAAGAAAGTAAGACAGTCACATGGTGGCTCCTTCTCATAATGGGCCTAACCTCCTGTGAATGACAAGATTATGTAAAACGAGACCCATAACTTCCCACTTACGTATGAAACAGTCCCCATCAACGAAAGACCTCCCCACCTGTCCCCACCCAGCCCCATGTCCCACTGTACAGAAACCAACCTCGCCTAGTGAAGGCTGATTTGCATTTTATACCTGATGAGTCTTGGGCTTCAAGAGAAAATGACTTTCTCCATTAAAAAAAAAATTACAGAGGGAGAGTGAGAGGGTGTGTCTTCATGAGGGTTTCTACTGCTGTGAAGAGACACCATGATCACAGCAACTCTTACAAAGGAAAATGTTTAATTGGGGCTGGCTTACGGTTTCAGAGGTTTGGCTCGTAATCATCATGGCAGCATGCATGCAATCATGGTACTGAAAAAGGACTTGAGAGTTCTAGATCTTGATCCACAGACAGCAGGAAGTAAACTGTGTCCCACACTGGATGTAGTTTGAACATATGAGACCTCAAAGTTCACCCACAAAGTGACACACTTCCTCCAACAAGGCCATAGCTCCTAACAGTGCCTCTTTCTATAGGTCCAGCATTCAAACACATAAGTCTGTGGGAGCCATACCTATTCAAACCACCACAAAAAGCTGGACGTTAATACATCTTTATAGAGCTAGCCTCAGTAAGAGAAGGGAGACCACTTGGTAGCAGTAATCATTGGTAGCAGTAATCAGCAGCAGAAACTGTATGACCATCAGGGACCATCCAGACAGCCCCACGCATGAGCCTGTGCTTTCTAAATGGGGCCTAGAGTGCCAGGAGCACCCACAGAGTTCCCCAGGGATAGCCACTAGCCACCTGGCTTGTCAAACAGAACACTGAACACTTCAGGCCTGAGATAAGTGTCATCAGGGAAGGGATGTGAGGCCGCAAGCCCGGGAAACTGGGTGCTGTCTTGGTCAGCTGTCCCAATTGTGGCCCAGGATGCTAAGAGCTGCCTCAGTCAGCTGTCCCGATCGTGACCCGGAATGCTAGGAGCTGACTCGGTCAGCAGTCCCGATCGTGGCCCAGGATTCTAGGAGCTGACTCGGGTCAGCGGTCCCGATCGTAGCCCCGGATGCTAGGAGCTGACTCGGTCAGCAGTCCCAATCGTGGCCCAGGATGCTAGGAGCTGACTCGGTCAGCAGTCCTGATCGTGGCCCAGGATGCTAGGAGCTGACTCGGTCAGCAGTCCCGATCGTGGCCCGTCTCACTTTCACAGTGACCACAAGCTAATGAACATGTGTGCTCCTGAGAGCTGTTTGCAGCCAGCAGGGAGAATGAGAGAATTGAAACTGTATGAAGTCCTACCTCACTCACCCTTCCTCTCAATCCCAGGAAATGAGACAAGAGCCCACTTTCCACTCCTCCTGATCTCCCTTCTCAAGCCCCGTGCCTTCAGTGAACCTGGTCTCCACCACTTCATCTCCTGCCATGGACTCCTCTTAAGACAGCAGGAAATGAAGGAACAGAGGGGACACAGGAGGGCCACCCTCTCTGCCTTCACACTGTAAATGTTTCTTGCTCAGGAGGTTTCCTTTTAATTAAAAAGTGCTTTTGTGAATTAACTTGCAGTCCCACCTCTCCTCTGCCTGGCACTCTCCTGGTCTCTAGAAACAACCTCACAGATTCTTTCTCGGTTTGTCTAGTGGGAATGCTAAAACCAGAAAGTCCCTGGCCTTTCCTGGCTGGCCAGGATACATATAGCCTTGAGACCTTCCCAACCTTCCTTTCCCACTCCTAAATCTGAAGTCTTTTTCAAACAACCCTGGCACCCACTTCTGCTACTCATTTTTCTGCCTGGCCTGAGCCCCCTTTGTTCCCATCTTCTCCCTTGGGTCTTACAGCAGTATCCCACCCTGGCTTATAGCCCCCAAAGCAAGATGCCTGGGCCTCTACAATGCTGGTGGTGACATACCTGTTGCTTGTTAAATCTTTCCCTCCTTTGTTGTATGTGTATTCCAGGTTTAAATCACCCGGTGACATGCAGACGAGGGGAAGTGGAGGCAGAAACCTGGCAGTGAAAGAGGGGGTCCATAGTGATGGAACCTTCCATTCTGTGCCTAAGAGGCTGCTGTCCAGGAACTCAATAACTGCACAAATAAATCAGGAAGGAACTGGGGCCTCATTTATAGGCTCCCTTCCTACTGGTGTTGTGTGCAAAGGTTCTTAGAGCCCCCAAAGGAGTCACATCAGAGCTGAAGAGATGGCTCAGTGGTTAGAAGCACTGGCTGCTCTCCCAGAGGCCCAGGTTTGAATCCCAGCTCACAACTATGGGTAACTCCAGTTCTAGGGTTCTGACACCCTCCTGTGGCCTCCAAAGGCACCCAGCACTCACGTGGTACACAGCCGTGTATGCAAGCAAAAGATGTATAAAATAGATTAAAACATGCATAAAATAGATTAAAAATTAGAAGAGTCAGACAGCCAGGTACTCTAGGCAGACATTGGGAGGAAAAGGGAGAACTGTGTCTGATCCCCATCCAGTCTCCAGCTGAAGTCAGTGATGTATAGATGAGGCTTCATAAGCATGCAAGGGATAAATTCATGAGTGAGCCACCATGCTGGCCCCCTCAGACATGCTGTCACCATGGTATCCAGATTCTCTGAAGGAGGGGGTTTCATCAGAGGAAACAAACCTTGCCTCAAAACGAGACCAGAGCTTACAGGTTTCCTGGAAAATCCACCCTGGTTTGTATTGCCGCTTCAGCACCAACTTATCGATCTTACGATGGAGTAAGGTAGAGGAGGCAGCACGGTCATCTGCCTTCTGTCAGGGACGAAAAGGGCATCAGGAAGGGCCTCCGCTTTGTGGTCAGAACCTGTAAACATCCTCATCCCAACTGGTCACGCCCCTTCCTACCAACCTGAGTGGGTGGTAAATTGCACCATTCGTTTTAGATCTTAAATCCTTTTGGGGATTAAACATTTTCTCTGGACTTGAGACAGCTGCTAGCAGTGCCTGCTCCTCCCCTCCCCATCAGCACTGAATCCTCTTGGCTGATTTCTTCCCCACCTTCTGCACAGTGGCCCCCTCCCCATCTGCTTCCTCGTAATGCTCCGTATGGCCCACACTGAGAGCCAGGAGCTAGGCAGCTGAGAGCTGGCAGTGCGGGCTGGAGATCTCCGAGAGTAGCAACCCCCTTCGCCTGATCTAGAGGACCCTAATCGTCGTGGAAGGCTGAGCACAGCTATTCACACTGAGACTCTTGCTGGACTGAGAAATGACCAGGGTATTGTAGGTGAGGGTAGGGCGGAGATTACAGCTGCACCAGCTGCTGCTCCCACACACAGGCAGGGAGAGGACACAGCAGTGGCTGCCTCTTCTGGAACAAGGCCACCAGCTGAGGCTCACTGCAACCACTCCCGCCCACATTCTTACCCCTGGTTGTCCCATGCTGCCTATGTGCATAGGCCAGGCCGGTTTCAGGTATCTTCCTGATCCTCCCCAGCAGGTCTGCAGCATGCTTGGAGCCCACACCTAAGATCTTGTCCATCCTGGCAGAGGAAAGAGAAAAGGTCACAGCCACCCAGTTTAGCTCTCTTATTGGTGATACACATAAGACAGAATTGAATCTTCCCATTGCAAATGCTCACAAAAGAGGTTTTGTTTTTCAGTTCTGCCTCTCAGCTGAAAATCAGGACATGGTAAACTTCATGGGAATGCATCTGCTACTCAGATTTATATAGACACGGAGCCATTCAATTGATCGGACACTGATGGGAAAATCCTAGCAGAGGAGGAAAGGGAGACAGCCACAGAGGCTCCTGGTTCTAGACCTGGTACCAAGAGGAGGGTGTGTTGTGGCCAGAGAGCCAGGCTTGTAGCCTGTGGTTTCAAATGGAGTTTTGAATTGATGTGTGTGAGTGCGTCTGTGTTCATGTATCTACATGCATGTACATGTGTGCTTATGCATACTGAAGTCACGGAACAACATTGGGCCCCATTGCTCTTCGGTGTTGGCCACTTTGTTTTTTGAGACAGGTCAGCAGGCACCAGGACTCTGCTTGCCTCTGCCTCCCCTGCCCTGGGATTAAAAGCACGGTGGCTCTTTGAGTGTGTGCGCAGCGACTGAACTCAGGTTCTTATGCTTGCGTGGCAAGTACTCTATAGACCCACAGTCTCCTTAACCCTTGTTTTAAAGTTTTATTCTGTTAAGTAGTTATGTATGGCAAAATCTCATACTAAAGACTTGCTCTCGTTGCTATAGTGTCAGCCATACGTGCATCCATCGTATCTTCTGGTAGCTTAAACATATCCAGCAGGGTTGCCATTTCACTCTGAACGTGCTGTGCTCCCAGTGCAGAAGGCACTCATCAGTGCCCTTGGAAAAGGCCACACCAGGACTGGGTGGCCCCCTCCATGTGGTTCATCTCTTCATGTCAACACGCTCCACATTTGTGTGCCATTTGGTAATTTAGACTTGAGGATCATACTCTGAGTGCCATATGGCTATTACAAGCTGGCACGGAAGAGGATACTTAAGGACCAAATAGTCTCAAATTGTCTGTCTAAAATGCTTGTGCTACTGACAAGTCTTCCCAGCCATAGAGTTTGAAAGACAGACTTCCTTCATGCTGTGCCTGTGGGGTTTGTGTGCATGTGACCTGATCCTTAGGGTCGAGTGTAAATGAGCAAAGGCCATCCTGCTCTGGGTACCATTGCTTTAGCCATTTCCTAGTACTTCGTTTCATTCATTTATTTTTTTCATTCATTCATTCATTTTGAGACAGAGTCCTGTGTACCTCAGGCTTGTCCAGAACTTGCTACATGGCCAAGTATGACCTTGAACTTCTGATTCTCTTGCTTCTGCCCCACAAGTGCTGGGATCACAGATATGTACCAACATGCCCAGTGGACTCATTGCTAAGGATCAAACCTAGAAAGGACTTTGCGTGCTAGGCAAGCGTCCTATTGACTGGGCTACATTCCCCAGCCCCTCATGTTTCATTCTCCTAAACAATGGAAAGAGCTTTCATTGCGCATGGAACCTCGGGATTCCTTTTTAACACCATGAATGGGTTCAGGTGACACTGTACAGACACAGAAGGTATCCTGCCACATCTGCACCAAGCAATCCAGCTGTGTCCTGCCCTCCCTCCAGAGCTTTGATGAACTCTGTGTGCTTTGTGCTGTGTGCTTCTCCCAGCATCGCTGACCTGAAGCTCACCTGCATGTGGCCAGCTGCCCGCAGCCATTCTCAGCCTGAGAACCAGCCTAAGAGCTCATCCATAGCACCTCCATTCAGTGAAAAATGCAGGAGGTTTGGTTATTACAGAAGCATCCTGTGCTCATCAAGCAGTGTCCGAAACCATAAAGAAACAAAAGGGAGACAGAGACATCAACCCTGCCCCATTTCCACAGGGTGGACCTTGGACTGTACAGGTTTTTATTTTTTGAGCACTCTCTTCCCTCTTGATAATATCACATGCAAGTTTACTTTTCTCTGCGGCCATGATTAATAGCCATCCGTAATGAGGATGTGCCATCATTTGCTGGAGTAATTCATCTTACAGAATGGTGGTCATTATCCTATGGCCTAATTTTTACATTTCTGATTTTATTTTTTTTCTCCAGGAAGAAAAATGAGCTTTTCCCTTTTCTTGCCAAGCTGTTATTAAAAGCCCCTTTTATAATAACATCATTTTAGAGATGAAGCCATCCCCATCCAGTTATCTGGCCTCCCAGACAGCAAATGAGTACAGATCCTCTGGTCATAACAGTGTGCTCCAGCCCCTTCCTGGGGTCCTTCACTCCTCACTGATTCCAAGTGACAAGTTTGAGTTCTTGTTCATAAAGCCGGTGCATATCATAGTTACAATGATTACCTTCGGCAGAATTCTTAGAAAATTACTTTCCTCTGAAGCTCTATTTTCATTGTTTCATATTTATGTTTTAATTTCTAACTAAAGTACTAAGGGAATGCAAACCCCAGGTTGGACAGTCCCCACAATGTTAAAAGTCAGAGAGCCCCTGGCAGGCAGCACCAGCACTTCCACGGTGCTAGCCGCCTTTCCAAAGCCCTAACAACCAGGCCCCCCCCTCCCCTCCTCACCGGGAAGGAAAGAGGCAAATTAACAGTGAACCACAGAAAGCAGGCACTTGTTCGAGTGCAGTCACATCGGGAAGAGGAATAAAGAGGTTCAGCGATCTCCTCGGTCTGTCTTTGTGGTGCTAGCATGAGATTTAGGTTTAAATGGAGGGCACAAAGTGTGCAGAAACAGTCCTTGTCAAGATACAGCCGCACCCAGCTCAGCTCCAGCGTGTTGCACCCATGGGCAGAGCTGTGTGCAATGTAAGGGACAGGTGGCCACTCTGGCTGGCAGCAGAACTTCAGCCTATGAGACTCCCCTGGGAAACTCCAGTTTCTTGGACTCCATTGTTTCAGGAGTCACAGGTCACCATGGAATTCCTCCTTCTTGCCTGGGTGGTTGCTTCCCAGGATGGTGTGGTCAGTGGACACCACAATTGGCTGTCTGGAAGGAATCACAGACTTATAAATTCTAGACCCCTTGACTGATGCTGAATGAAGCAGAGAATACATGTTGCCAGAGTAACACACAGACTGCTGGGTCAGGGGAGTTAGGGACCACCTCTTAACCATGTTGCGCTGCCATGAATGAACATTTCCTTTGGGCTAGTACTGATTAAGGGACAGCTTTGCTGTGCTGTGCCTGCCATTGTGCTAACACCCTGTGGTCCTTGAGATTGTAAAGGGTAACTTAAGGCGCCGGTCAAAGGGACAAGAGTCCCTCCCAAGACACAGCAACTCAAGCCATGGGAAGGGTTTTGCCTGTTGAGCAACTCCTGTCTCCTAAAGAACTAGGAAGCCCCATCTTACATTTTAGATGGCTTTATATCTGACACATGCCAACTGCATGAGCTGCAAGCCACAAGCTCACTATGATACACAGGTCTCTGCAGACAAAAAGGAGGAGCTCATGAGGGTCATCCGGGTCATCGCCTGCAGTCATTTCCACCACTATTACGTGGTGGTGTCCCCATGCTGAGTTCATATAAGATATATTTTTATTACTACTATTATTGTTATTGTTATTACATAGTTTTTTAAGCAGGGTTTCTCTGTATGGCCCTGACTGGAATGTCCAGAACGCCCTCTAAAAAGAAGGCTAACAAACTCCACCGTCCTTTAGCCTCCCTAGGATTAAAGGAATATGCTGACTAAGATAAGTATATTTCTTTCAGAATTAAAGAGACCCACATTTTGTTTGTTCATCTGGTGTTCGGACTACTTCTTTGGTCAGGAATGGGTTCCTGTCTCCTCAACTCCATATTTCCACTTACCCAGAGAAGAATTCACAGGAACCCCACGTGGCCAGCATGTGTGCTTATGGGTCCCCTATCCTGTCCATGACCCCATGTGGCCATGCATGCTCATGGGTTCCCCTATCCTGTCCACAGCCCCACGTGGCCATACATGCTTGTGGGTTTCCTATCCTATCTACAGCCCCACGTGGCCAT
>NC_022034.1:9331937-9344982 GCF_000317375.1 Microtus ochrogaster
CTCACGTGGCCATGGTGCTCATGGGTTTCCTATCCTGTCCACAGCCCCCAGAGCCCAGCAAGAAGACTTAGTGTGACCAACCCACCTCTAAGCTAAGGGACTTAATAGCTGCTACAGAGGCCACCCCTTGAGATCCAGGTGTCCGAGAACATGATAACAAATGACGGCCAATAAATTTAACCCATATCCCACTGTGAATCTTGTCATTGTATGACCAAGCCTGTTTTCCCATTTTTGTTTGTTCTTGGCTTGTAATAGAGACCCATGAGATGTTCAAAGGTATAAATCAGTATTCAGGCTAAATAGCCCCAGACCTGGATGAGATGGGGAAACGCAATTTTTATCACTTAGTCAATCTTCTACCTTCAGGGGCAATGGAAACTAATAAACATACATCAGACCATCCCCATGAGAGAAGGAGTAATGTTTTAAGACTCTATACTTTCTGGCTAGAATTTCATCCCAGTATTTACAGCTATGCGCTCTGGTAAGGAGTTGGGTTTTGGGAGAGGGTTTCAGTTTCTCCGCAGCAAATAAAAGGGAAGTGTGCCTGTCTGCACCATGTGGTGACTTATTTGAACAAGTGTCACAGTCCTCAGAAACAGAGCCTCCCGAAGACCAATATTTCATTTGAACTCACAGAGCTATACAGCAACTGACAGACACCATGATATCTTTCCCTGCACTTCCAGACAGAATCATGGAAATAGGAATCAGGGCAGCTGGTAGCAAAAAGGGAAATACTAATAGCTTTACAGCTTAAAATTGAACCTTAATTGTAATTTGCCAGTGCCTTTGGGGTCATTGACAGGACAAATTGGTGAAGTGAAGCCCCTGGGCACTGCCCAGCTTGGTCCCCTTTGGAGGGCTTTCCTGTCCTCATCCAAATGATCTTGTTTTCATGTCCCCAGTGTCAGATAGGCTATGGAATGAGGGCAGCCCTGATCATTGAGGCCCCTGTGTAGATGCTCAATATACCCCTCCCTTCTTTAATAAAACTTAGTAAACACCTCCCCAGGGGATACCCCTGCACAATGGCACTCAGAAAACATGAGTGAGCATCAGGGAGCATAAGTCTAGCAGAAACAATGGGTAGGAAAACACTATATACAGGGTGCTGGGACTGAGGGTCAGGAAGATCTGAGGTCGCAGGAGCATGTAGGAGACACATCAAACCCAAGCCTGGGTTCAGGAATTCTTATGGTTTCAATGTGTGTGAAATGTTTGGTCCCCAGCTGGTGATGTTGATCTGTAGAACCTTAGGGGCTGGACCTTTGTGGCTGTGCTTCATTGAAGAACAGAAATCTCCTCTTAGGTCATTTAAGCCATGAGCAAACCTTTCCTTATTCTGTCTATGTCTCTGATGATCTCCCAGCAAAGGGGCATCCTCTGTGTTTATCAAACAGCACATTAACATATGATGTGGGGAGAGAGAGGCTAACTTGATCTTAAAGAATCCTTTACCAGAGTTCTATAAGGGATGTAGTCACTCTATTGGCCCAGATCATTACTCAAAACCAGAAACAGAAATTATCTACCTAAACCCACATGTTTTTTCCAACATTCATGATGGTTGCTTTCAACCTATTGCTTACAAGGAATAGTATTATATTTAACCTCTCGCTCTGTGTGTGTGTGTCTCTGTCTCTCTGTCTCTCTCTCTCTCACACACACACATTGTTCTGAGCCATAGTCATAAGGGAAAGATGGGTAATATACTTTAACATCAAAGCTTATAAAAGTGAATTAAATAGGGAGTCCATGGCATGGCAAGATTGTTTAAAGATGGGTTAATTTTGAATGAACTGAGTACACAGCAGAGAAAGAGATTGAGTACATAGTTTTAAGTGATCTCAAAGCATATTGTTAACTTGTTTGTAAGGTTGGGCAAAATTTCAGTTTCTGAAGGAGAGTATTTCCAGAAAGAAAAAAAAGCCATTCCTTAAAAAGTGAGGTGCTGAGGGCAGGTCTTTGGGTTCATCACCTCCAACACACACTTCCTGTCTACTCTCAACTTCCTGACAACAGTGTAGTTTCATGCTCCAGCTGCCATGCCTCCCCATCTATGATGGACGACTGTCCACTCTCAAACTGTAAGCCAAAATAAACCCTTTCTATGATGGACTGTCCACTCTCAAACTGTAAGCCAAAATAAACCCTTTCTCCCTGACGTTGCTTCTTGTCTGGTATTTGACCACAGCAATGAGAAGAATAACAAATACAGGAGAGTTTGACTAAATGGGGTCCTCACTGAGACAGTCAGCCCCTGTCACGATTGGCTGCGCAGCACCACAGAGGATGCAGGTGTGACATTCAGAACAGGTCACCCAGGGAAGCCTACTCCTTCCTCCCTGTTCTCTTTGTGATCAATGCAGATACTCTCTAGGGGCCTCATGGACCCCAGCAGGCAGTGCCCTAACCTAAGAAGAAGAGAAACCTTTGTTTGAAGCACTGCCAATTTTCTGCCCTTGTGTGATGGGGCCAAAAGCTATTAGCAGGGAGACTCTGACTAGGATGACATTTCGCTCCCTCACCTGAGAGCCACAGTTATCTTTGCAGCCCTGAACCTCTAGCTGTTGAGCTGTCACTTAGCTTGTTTCCAGTCCCTTGGCAGAGCAATAAAATTGGAAGAGGAAAAGAAAATTAGCCCTGTGTGTGTGAGGGGGCAGAAGAGGCATCTTGCAAGTCTACAGTTTAGTTTATAATTTAGCTCAAGGCTTGCAAGGGAATGCTGCTGAGAGATAGCATTTTTTTTCTACAGGTCACCGAGGCATTTGGCTTCTTCCCCTGTGCATGACCCCCAGGCAAGCTTTATCTTGTGCTAACAGGCTTCCTGGGGAAACCCCCCCCCAGGCTGGTGATGCACCTCCACAGGAATCAGCTCCCCAAGGGTGCCTGGATTTCTGTACAGTCTGGAGTCAAGGCAGAGATGCATATCAGGACGATGCAGCTGAAAGGACCCACCTTAAAGCAGCCATAGCCAGGAAACTCCTCCCAGAGGCCCAAGGAACACATGTTGCTTGTTCTTTGCAGAGAGATTCCAGGAGAATAAATCTGTCAGGTGCCCCAGTTCTCACACACGCACCAGCTGGAAGAGGTTCTGGCCCACATGCTGCCATGGGACATAGTGACAGTACCTTGGAAAGGGCCGGAGGCAGTTCAAGTGGAATCAAATTGTAACAGACTTTTTAAACTGAATTCTTTAGGTTTTTGAATATTTTTTTTCTACAGGAAGATAAAATTGCATCATTTCTCCCCATTCCTTTTCTTCACATCACCCCCCTCCCTGGACTCAATACTGATTTATCTGGACTGTCACGATTCAAAGTCCTGCCACCGAGACCAAAGCTTTCAGCTTAGCCATTCAAAAGCAAAGGTTTCTTTGCCCCACACTGGAGCGAGAGAGGGGAGTAATACCTGAGTCATTTGTGAAGACTGGAAATGTCGCTCTTCACAAGAGCAACGCTACAGCCCCCAGCAGCAGCTCATCGAAGGTCCACTCTGAGCCACAGTCCACTCCAGACTTGCTGACTGGACACTTACCAAGTGCTGATTGTACCAAGATCAGACAAAGTGGGCAGACAAGCAAGACAGGTACTCAGAGATAGGAGGAGGCTCGGGTGTTCTGTGAGCTATTCCCTGTGTCTTGTGCTTTCGTTGTAGACAATACACCTCGTTTTCGTTAATTGGACTGATTTTTTTTCTTTACCCTTGCAATGCTTTTTCTAAAAACTGAGGATGTAGTTCAGTTGGTAGAATCCTTGCACAAAGCATGGGTAATCCCATGCACACATGATCTGCTCACTGGGGCCAGGCTTGGTGTTTCTACACCTTTAATCCAAGCACTTGGGAAGCTGTGGCAGGTAGATAGATCTCTGTAAGTTCAAAGCCAGCTAAGCTACTAGTGAGACTATGTCTAAAATAAAATAAAACAAAATCTGGGCATGGTGGCACAAGCCTACAGGCTCAGCACCCAGGAAATAAAGGCAGGGGGATCAGGAGTTCAGGGTTATTCTCTACTACAGAGTTCAAGGCCAGCCTGAGGTCTGAGACTTTGTAAAAGAATGAAGGGAGGGGGATATAGAGAAAAAAAATTATTTAAATCTTTTGATTCATTAAAAATCCTCATTGTTAGTGTTTTGTTTGTAGTACTAGAGGTTGTACAGTAGGCCTCTAGCACGCCAAGCAAACTCCGATTGAGCCAGCCCTCTTTTCCGTTTCGACTTCCAGACAAGTCCTCACTAAGTCCACAGGCCAGCCCTGAACTTGCAATTATCCCTGCCTCAGCCTCTCGAGTAGTTGGAATGGAGGCCGCGCTATTACGTTCTGTGGTGACATCACTGGCTACCACACAATCCCAGCTGTTACCAGACCAACGGCTTTTCCAGCATGGCAGCCACTGGTGACGCGAGGGTCCTGAGCACACCTCATGGAGCCAGTCCACACCAAGATGCGTTGTGAATATGAAGTGCAGGGGAGACATGGAAAGTTCCGTGAAAATCGGTCGGCAGCAGCCTTCCCATCATGGTGCACTGACTGTGTGTGTGGAATACACATGATGAGGTCAGCGTTGCGATTAGGCTTGTGCTTCTTTCCCCTCTTCTAATGCAGCCACTAGCACATCTCAAGTGGTTGCTATTTGGGTTGGATAACCTTGGTCTAGACTTTAGACTAAGATGTCCCTTTAGAAGATGACAGTGGGACAGAATCACAACGGCTCTTAGTCTTCTCCAGTGAGCAGTGCATCCTTGCAACCAAATCCAATATCCTGAGTGAGTCTCCAACTCTGTGCCTCCCTGGGATCCTAATGAGCGACAGGGCGGGTGTTCCACCCTGCCCAGCCCCCTGCAGCCACACAGCATGGTGCTGGATTGTCCTGCTCTGAGCCACCTAATTGAGCTAGCCGCCGAACAAAATTCCATGCCATTACAGTGGTCTTATAGCCCTGGCCATGCTCTACAGTTCCACAGCCAGCCTCTGAGCCCATCTCCTGCCCCAACTCCTCTCTCCCGCTGCCTGAGTGCCACCCCCATTCCCTTGCTCTCCTCAGCACAGTCAGGTTCTAAGCACTGCCCTTCCCGAGAGGGCTCCAGGACTGGCGGTGTTCCTGGAGACTGGTTGTGTACTCTCTGAGGACAGCAACACTGTTTCCAGGAAACTCTGGCGATCTCTGTTCACCACCCTGTCCTCTTGCTGATATCCTGCACTCCCATGAACCTCCTGTCATCAGTTAATGTGGATATGGCTCGTTGACCATGGATTCCAGATCTGAGCATGACAGAGGACGGGATTCACACACAAAACTTGTTGAACGAACGCCCATGGAAAGAGGGCTTTGGGATAAGGAAGGACTGAGAGAGAAGAGGTGAGGTTCCTAGACTTTCCCAGGATGATATTAAAACGCAGGTCCGGATGTAGTACTTCCAGGGTGAAAGGTCACTGAAGGTCTGCTCTTCTCGTAAGCGCCCAGCACTTGGGGACCATGTTCAGTCTGCAGGGAACGCTTACACTGTTACAGAATTCATGCTTCACAGAGGCTCAGTAGCGAGTGGCTATCCCAGGCTTCTAAGGATCCCGTTTCCTCTTTACTGGAAAAGGTCCTCAGCTTGTGTCACATCCTCTGATAGGTCAAGTACAAAGCAGGACCTTCTTTGGGCAGTTGCCTCGGGACTTTGTCTTCTTTCTTTACAAGGCATGGTCCTTTAAGAACGCTTGGATTCCCGTGCCCTTGACTTTCTCTGGGCAGTCTTAACATTGCTTCTGCCTGTCCCTTTCTACTCCTTCGCCTTCATCATTGCCTTTTTCCTATTATCAGATCATTTCCAATCCACCATCTTCTCCATCCATCATGCCCGTGAGCTTAGCCTCTGAGTCTGGCTCATCACAGGGTCACCAGACCAAAGCTGCCCCTGACCAAAGGGCTTGGTCCTGACTCCTCTCTTCTGCACTCACCCCTCCCTTCTGATCCCTGAACATCCATGCATTCTTCCTGCCTCTCTGTTCTAGGAATATTCAGCCTGCGCCCAAAACAGCTGTGAATGCAACCCACCACAATTCATAAACTCACTTAAAAACATTATGAGGAATTTCGGGAGCAGCTCTATGGCACAGTTGTCAAGCATGAATGTTATAGGTAATGATACTGTGTCACTATCGTGTCAAAGCTTGGTCACACTCGGAGATTCTTCTAGTTCCTCCTACCTGTTCACCCTGCAAAGATCGTGAGATTTGAGTGCCCATAGCCCATCCAATGGAAATGTACAGTAGGCCGCATGCAGCTTGAAGAAGAATGAAGGGCAAAAAGCCAGTGTCATCCATCCTACGTGTCCTCTCCCGCTGACCTCTCCCGCTGACCCTGTCTCCTTCCTGGCGATTTCTACAATCTTGCACACATGACTACCCAGCCAGGCACACGACTGAGTGCTGTCCCTCACTGCACAGTCACCTCCAGCTTACCCATTCTTCGTAAGGACTGTCTCTCTTATTTGTAAGCCTCTAGACCTGAGCACCCGTAACTTATTCTGATTCCAATTCCTGGGGAGATAAAAATGTGTAAGATTTAAAAAAAAAAAAAAAAAAGCTTAGCTACTTAAAGGAGAAGGTGGATGAAGATTGCTTCGCGTGGACAAGTCTGTCAGTAGCTGTGTGTATACGAAGAAAATAACGGTGATGGGGAGTAAGGGTAAATAGTGGATTGCTTGCCCGCGCTCCATGCTTGAGTTCTCTTGCCAGCAGGGGAGCGGGGAGGAGAGAATGGATATTTAAAGGAAGAACACACTGGTCATCTTGCTTGGAACCAGTGAAAAGAGCCTAGGACAGGCACACGCATTCCCAGTTATACCTGTGAGATCATACAACACCCTGACGGTTTAATATGTATCTGTATTTTTTTTCCAAGATGGAGTTTTACTAGATAGCCTAAACTATCTTTGAACTCATAATTGTCTTGCCTCGGCCTCCCAGGTGCTAGGATTACAGGTATATATCACAGAGATTGATTTAATATGCATTTTGGATTGATTTATTGAGTATTCATGAAGTAAAAAAATATATAAAAACCTCTACAATGTGCTCACAGGGTGCCTCCAGCATGATTGGAGCCTTTCCAAAGCCAATCCTACCCCAAGCTGCCCAGGGCTGGGCTCAGGTGTCCTGGCAGGGGAGACAGTCACCACCCCCCTTTCTGGGCTAGAGAGCATAAGGATGCCCACAGGCATATGCGACATATTTGGCTCAAATCGCCATATGGCTTGGATTTCACATTTTTACTGGCATGGTGTAATCATTTTTACAGAGTCGAGTGCCTTGCTACAGATTGTAAATGATAAGGTCAGGAGGATTAGAGACCAGTTAAAAATTATAGAAGGCATATGCTGCTCGTTTTACTAATGAATGGCCACTTTCAAACATGTTCGCTAATTAATGGCAATATTTGAGTGGGTCCGCTAATGAATGGCAATATTTGAAAGTGTTGTTGGGTCTGATACTCTGTGACCAGTACTGGGTTTCTGAAGGGCTCCAACTGCTGCAGAAGGTCTGGGAAATGCCAGTTGGAAAGCGGAGCTGGGCAGGCCTTCCAAGACGGTAAGCAGAATTCTCGGTTACAGACGAAAATTTGCCCACCAAGAAGTTTGTTTGGAGGAACATGGATGGTGCGAATCTTGGCATGAAAGCATTGTGAGAGTCTCAGCTTGCAACCAAATCCCACTTTAGCCTTTGGAAACAAGGGAAACCCCATGAGAGCCATTATGGCACAGAGACTGTCCCCGTGGAAATTGTTGTTTAAAATGCTCACAGCTAAGACAAATAGGGAGGTGGGCAAGAAACAGGAATCAGTGTCGTGAATGAACTGTGCCTTCTCTCCCCACCCCCACTCCCCAGGATGTAAGGACCCATTCTGCCAAGTAAGCTCAGGACACTGCCTGGGCTGTGGAGCCTGGGACTGTTCCTCTCTCCAGCTCTCTAACCTGGCTCTCCACTGTGCTGGCTGTCAGTGTTAAAATCCACGAAATAGTCCAGAGTCAGACCGGGGTAATCTCAGCAAAAGCCACCGGGAATGGACAGAGTGGAACCGCCACAGGTCGGTCCTCCGGGCCCTCCGTCACCACAGGTCCTCCGGGCCCTCCGTCAGCTATGTGGGTTAGGGTTGGGAGTTGTTGAGGGTCGTTTCTGTAGCCGGGATTGTGTCCCTCCGGTCACACGTGTGTATAAGAAGTCCTCAGCGAAGGTGCTGGCATTTGTCTGAGATTCTTGCTTGAAAAAACGAGGTTTTGTGTCAGCGTGTGGGGGAGGGGTTGGAAGTAGGCTTCCCCCCAGCTTCACCACTGAGTCCACAAACCCCACCCAGCGAGAGCGCTGCACACGCCTTGGCCAAGCGGCTGCAGTCCCCGAAATGCAGCCTACAGATTTTCTTCCGCTTGAATGAAATCAGCTCCGGAAACAAGGGTCCCCGCGGCTTTGTTAAGAATGGCAGACTAGGGAGAGGGCATGAGGTACACGGTGCCCGCTGGAATCTTGCACAGCTGTTGAGGGAGACTGGATCTAAACTCAGCATCTGGAAGAGGCCTTAAATGAAAGGTATTGCCCACGATACATATTAGGATATTTTAGAGACCATCGGTGTTTTAAAAGAGCACTTATGTGTACGTCAAGGTATGATATATTTCCAGAACAGTGTGCACTAAAGCAGATGACCGAGAGTTCTCTGGCAAGCCTTACAGCTGACCAAGAAAGACTGGAGATTATTTTCATGGTGAACCTTTTGTGCCTTTTGAATCTGTGCTAATGTACGTGTGTAGTTCATTCAATAAGTACATGAACTATTTTTTAATTTTTATTTATTTTAGATTATGTGTACGGCTGTTTTATTTGCATGTATGTCTATGCACCCCATCCATGCAGTGCCCACAGAGTCCAGAAGTGGGTGTTGGATCCACTAGAACTGGAGTTATAGACAGTTGTGAACTGCCATGTGGGTGCTGGGGACCAAATCCAGGTCCCCTACAAGAGCCAGTAGCGTTCTTAGCCACTGAACCATCTCACCAGCCCAGATAAACTATTTTTAAAAATCCATGACTATGCAAATTATATGCCAATAAAGCTGTCAAAAAAAAGGAAAAATAAAAAGGCAATAATCATTTTAAGTTTAAAAAAGAAAAAAATGTTTTGAGGTAGAAAGCAAATTGCAAAACCTTTGTGCACGCGCATGAATTGGAAGGGTTAATTCTCGGCAACACACCCTCCACACCTGGAACTAATGCGTTCAGTGAAGGGCGCAGGCGCAGAGATTTGCGTAGGGAATTAGGTTTGGATGCTAGGTCCCCTTAGTCTTGCCCCTCAGTCTAAGGTTCCCTTTCCATTGGTGGCAAGCAGAGTGGACCTGGAGTGCTCACTATGATGACCTCATTCTAAACTGGGTGAAAAGGTTTCCACTCATTCAGCCAGCCAGTGTGTAAGCCATGACTGTGGACAGGCATTCATGAGGTGGGGGGGGGGGACGTCATCAAAGTCCCTTTGAGAGAGCCCATGAATGGAAATTAAATCACGGGCGTGCTTAAGGTCATGAGCCTAAAGCAAGCATGACTCTGGGCGGATCACCGGAAGTCATTCTGCAGGGAAGCAGGTCGCGCTGTTTGGCAGTCCTGGGATCCCTCGCGGAGTCCCGGAAACATGAAGAAACATGGTCCTTGAGCCCCTGAGCTCTCAACCCAGCCTTCTGGAGACTTTGACCTGGCCATTTGGAGCTGAGCACCGCTTCCCTTTTCTCTTTTCAAACCCATGATTTAGCGTGTTATTGCCTTACGCCGGTTCCACCCCGCCACACTATCTTGTCAAGTTTTGCATCTATCAGCACCTCTACCAGAAACCCCATCCTTTGGATAGGTTGTTCTCACGCACCAGCCTGAAACTATGGATCTCTGCTGCCACCTTCAGGATCGTCGAGTTAGGTAGAGGACTGCTTCTTCTGTCCTCAAGGCAAGGAAAAAAAAAACCCGCATGCTTGCTTTGTGCTTTTGATGTTTCCTCGAACCACAGAAAAGGGTCCTGTGGTGGTATTTGATTCTCTCCTATTCTTTTAAGACAGGACTTCAGATCTCCAGGAGAAAAATAGAGGGCACGTAACAGAATGCTTTTACAGATACTTTTGTGACAGAAAACAGATACAAAGAGATTTCGGATTTCATGTAGAGATCATTCATTCGACATTAAGAATCAAAATCTGATTTTAAGAGTCACTAGTTGTAGGTTCCATCTGGCTCTGACCTGCATTGATCGGCAGCCCCTTGAATGTCCAGGCTCCATCAGAAGCTGTCCATTGGCTTCCCTGTCATGTGTCCAAAGAGAAAATGCGCATCTCCCATCTTGAGCGTGTCCATTATGGGCAAGTGAGACACAAGACTTGGACATCAATCAGATAGCGGTTCTACTAATAGCATACTGACGGATTAACATCATGGGAAATTTATTCCAGCTCTGTGGTGGTGCAGATGGTCTAAGGGGTTGATAATGCACCCCTTCGCTTCTGCATACAGGTAGTGCCAGCATCCCTTTCTCTAGGACTCTCATTTATGGCAAAGGCCACTGCCAAGGGGGTCCTAGACTTTCACATTAGAATCAGTGGCATCAGTAGACCTGGACTTAGGAAACAAGGTGCTCACTGCCCCTGTCTATTTCTGAACACTTTTATTACTTACGAAGCATCACAATCATGTGAAAAGCTATTTCCTGTTGTGTTTACTGTGTGCCAGAAACCATGTGAAGTGTTTATCCTCTTGTTTAACCTTCTTTGAAGATGCAAAAATGCAGAACAAAGAAAGGTATTTCTGTGTTAAACCTGAAATTTTCCAGGATAAAGGCCAAAACCGTGATTGTCCACCTGTAGCAAGCGGTATTTTGGGGTGTACCCAGGACTGGCCATTTCTGGCTGCCTCTTCCAGAATCAGAATTTTAGAGATCAGCCCCTATTGGCCTCTTAAGGTCCCTTTATGGTCAGGATAATGTGTTCACAGGGATGAGAGAGTCAGCTGTTCTACATGGTTAGAAAATACAATGAAAGAGAAAGAACCAGAGTTGGAATAGGCACCATGTGAGTGGGGTTGCAAGCAGTTTACATCAGTTCTAAGAAACAGGAACTTACTCTTTTTTTTAAATGGGCCAAGCAGTGTTTTTTGTTTTTTTTTTTTAAGATTTCAATTGAATTTTTTTTTTTTGAGACAGGGTTTCTCTGTGGCTTTGGAGCCTGTCCTGGAACTCGCTCTGTAGACCAGGCTGGTCTCAAACTCACAGAGATCCGCCTTCCTCTGCCTCCCGAGTGCTGGGATTAAAGGCGTGCGCCACCATCGCCCGGCTTGAATTTATTTTTTTTGGGGGGGGGGCGGTTGGTTTTTTTTTAATTTATTTATTTAAGGATTTCTGCCTCCTCCCCGCCACCGCCTCCCATTTCCCTCCCCCGATCAAGTCTTACTCTTAATTATAAATAGAAACCTTAACTTGTGAGGACTTAGCACTGGAACTTATTCTCTAAGCACAAACAGAAGCCTTAACCTGCAAGGCATATTGATCCTATTTTGCTCTCATGATACGTCCAGTGTCTCTGGCTTCAAATCTTTGTGTTTTAAGGCACTAGATTATACCTCTTTTGTTTGTTTGGTTGGTTGGTTAGTTTTGGTTTTTGGTTTATTTTAGACAGGGTTTCTCTGGCTGTCCTGTAAGACTAGGTTGGCCTAGAACTCAGAGCTCCACCTTTCTCTGTGTCCTTAGTGCTGGGATTAAAGGTATGCACCACCACTATCCAGCATTGCATATCTTTTTTCTAACTCTTATTATTTTTGAGACAGGTCTTATTTAAACCCAGCTAACCTTGAAGTCAATATGTCAGCAAGGATGACTTTGATATTCCTGCCTCTTCCTTCTGAGTACTGATATTATAAGCCTATGACACCTTGCCCAGTTATGTGCTGCTGGGATCCAATCCAGGGCTTCCTCTGTGCCAGGCAAGCATTCAACCAACTGATCTACATCCCCTTCTATGGTGTGCTTTGGTTTAACTAACAGGGTCTCACCACAGTACATCCAAGAACTCTCTGTATAGACCAAGATGGCCTGGAACTCACAAAGATCCCCCTACTTCCGCCTCCTGAGGGCTGGGATTAAAGGTGTGCATCACCACACAAGGCTATGTTTCTAAATATAAATTTCTTACACACTATTTTGTGAATTGGAGCGTGCTGTTCTTTCACGTGGTCTAAATTTTAGATGCAGTCATGCGTCCTGCATGATGGGGATATGCCCTCCGAGCATGTCATTAGTGATTTTGTCATCATGTGGAAGCATCATGGTTTGGACTTACAAAACCCTAAGCGGCACTGCCTCTGGCAAACCTAAGGGGTAGGCGGCAGCCTGTTGTGCCCAGCTGCATATCTACACAGCACGCTACTGTGTTGAAGGCCGTAGGCAGATGTCACACGGTGGCAAGCGTTTGTCTATCTAAATGCATGTCAGCATAGAAAGATCCAGTAAGAACACGGTGAAAGATTTTGAAAGAGCGTTTCTGCCTAGGGCGCTGACAAGGAACAGAGTTTGTAGGCATGAAGGTGGCTCTGGGTGGCAGAGTGAACCATCTGGGTGTGAAGACCCAGGACAGCAGACTTCGGGCACACCGTGTGTTTGGGTACACTAAATACACACGCACACACACTCACACACACATGACCCCTGACTTGCGCACGTCCCTTCTCTTTTCAACATTAAATCAACTTCAGCTTAATACAGCTCCCCCTTCATTTAGTTTAATATAAGCATACTTTGTGAAACATTTCCTTTGTGTCTTTATTTATAAGTTCTTTCTCCTTTTGCATTATTTTTTATATTTATTTTATTTATTTATTATGTATACTATATTCTGTCTGTGTGTATGCCTGCAGGCCAGAAGAGGGCACCAGACCCCTTTACAACATTAAATCAACTTCAGCTTAATACAGCTCCCCCTTCATTTAGTTTAATATAAGCATACTTTGTGAAACATTTCCTTTGTGTCTTTATTTAT
>NC_022034.1:9346127-9347993 GCF_000317375.1 Microtus ochrogaster
ACACCTAAATAAACATACAATCAATCACACACGTATGGATATGTACCAACAGGCATATATACATATGTGTTGGTTATACCTGTGCATATATACACACATATATAGCTGTAAAGATGAATACACTTTATATCAAGAGATTTATTGCAGTGCAGTCCAGTGGCTTACTGGGCTGTGGGCTAGATAAGCCTGTCTCAAGTCCACCAGGCAGGGCTCAGGAAGGACCAGATGAAACTGGTGGGCACAGCCTGGTCCTGAGGGCACAGATGGGTCGGCTTCTTCCTCAGAGGGCCTCCATTCTACTTTTAAGACCTTTCAGTGATTCAGTCCAGCCCACAAAGACAGCCTAGGGACATCACTGAAAGCCAGCTTCCTGTCTGTAACGTGTCTTTGGAGCAGCACCTCCCAGTGTTTGATGGGCTCCTGAGGACTGTGGCCAAATTCATACATGAAGCTGCCGTCACAGGTGTTCATGGAGACACATGTTTGAGCCCCTCAAATAAAGGCTAACGATGGGAAGAGGGTTCAGAGACCAGGTACTGAAAGTATAGATTACTTCTATAGCTTTGTGTCAGGGAGCGGAGGTTGAGATAGGGTTTCTCTGTGCAGCCTTGGCTTCCCTGGAACTCACTCTGTAAACCACTACTGGCATTTTGGGTCTTTTTTTGTATGTATATTTGCTTGTTTCAGAGCCGAGGACTGAACCCAGGGTCTTGCTCTTGTCAGGCAAGTGCTTTACCACTGGGCTAAATCCCCAACCCTTGTACATCTATAACTTTTATTAGATCAGGTGGGATTGCACTTGCCTGTGAGTCCAGCTCTTGGAAAGCTTAAGTAGAACCAAC
The DNA here is from genome assembly GCF_000317375.1 of Microtus ochrogaster. Classification (NCBI taxonomy): domain Eukaryota; kingdom Metazoa; phylum Chordata; class Mammalia; order Rodentia; family Cricetidae; genus Microtus; species Microtus ochrogaster. Next base: position 9,346,970 of record NC_022034.1, read on the forward strand.
CTAGGTTGTATACTGAATCCAAGCCCAAACTGTACTACAGGTATGAGGCCTTGTCTTGGGAAAACTATATATTTTCATTTTTAAAAAGCAAATCAAAATTATATAGAAGTTGTTGATGTTTGTGAGATTCTTCTCAAGAGAAGTTAACATGGGAAGGGCAGACTGTATACATGGATGGTAGTAGCCTCCTTTCGCATGACTGACCTCTGCTTCAGAGGCCCAGAGAACAGTGTACACATTCCGGGAGCCGGCAGCTATAAAGCCATGATAACACATGGGAAATGTCTGTGTGAAATGGCAAACTTCCACACCGCTGGTCAGAGGGAACCCCATGAACCCATGTGGGAGTCACGCAGACCAGCACCCAAACACTTTCCCTTCTGAAACAGTTTCCGCAGGTGGATTTTTCTGTCCCACCTGCCAGCTCCCAAATAACTACACAGAGACTCTTATTGATTAATAAAGCTTGGCCCACAGCTTAGGCTTGTTTTTAGCCAGCTCCTATAACTTAAATTAGCCCGTTTCTGCTCATCTAAGTGCTGCCTCTAGTCTCCTTTACCTCACCTAAGTACTGCCCACCACGCTCACTGTGCATCCCATGACAACTCCTCATGACTCCACCCTTCATCCCAGCATACTCTCTGCCCTGAAAATCCTGCCTAGCTATTGACCACTCAGCTTTTTATTAAACCAGTCCAGTGACAAATCTTCACAGTGTACAAAAAGATTATTCCACAGCAAGCTTGAGCAACAGCAGAGTTTTTACCCTGGTCCAAAATCATCCCAAGGAGTTCTGTTGCTGGGTGTGATGGAGCAGTGTCCCAGAACTCTGGAAATAAATCTATAAAGGATGGCATCTCGTTAAGCAGGAAACAGTTATAATGAGTTGGTTTCAATAAGAATGTAAAAAGCATTCAGCTAAATTGTGGTTATTGTTATTGCCTGAGAAAGGGGAGAAGAGGAATTCAAAAATGAAGTCCCTTTTCCATCCATTTGCATGCAAAATTCAAGATGTCATTTTTTT
>NC_022034.1:9348563-9350675 GCF_000317375.1 Microtus ochrogaster
CTAACTAAAAAAAGGAAAGAAAAACCTACCATCACTGAGTTCAGTGTGTGTCTGAGTATCCTCGTGGTTTGGAGTTCTGTGTGTTCTGAGTATCCTCATGGTTTGGAGTTCTCTGTGTATGTCAGTGTCCGCGTGGTTTGCTGAGACACTGGCAGAGATGAGAACCGTTTGTATACAGGATTTTATACCCCTGCAGGAAGAGACCTGGCTTTGAGTGGTGGAGGCAGAGGCAGCGAGGGGGTCTGTGACCTTACAGGAATGACTGAGTTATTATTCCACAGACCTCTCTCGATGTTAGTGATCGCTGTGTCTTCCTCAACTTTCTAAACAATCCCTGTGCATATGAGTTTTTTGTGGCACCCTGCAGTATCTCCGTGTGTAGCATTGGAACTGAATCCCTTTGCGCTTGCCCAAACCCTTTGTTGAATGTCTACAATAATGCAATTAAAAATCCCCCAGATGCTTTCGAGATCAAATCAGATCTTCTAGAGCCGTGGTCCTCCACCTTCCCAATGCTGTGACCCTTTGATACAGTTCCTCGTGTTGTGCTAATCCCCATCCATAAAGTTATTCTTGTTGCCACTTCATGACTGTAATTTTCCTACTGTTATGAATTATAGTGTAAATATCTATTCCCCAATGGTCTTTGGTGACTGCTGGGACCTCAGAGGGGTCATGACCCTCATGTTGGGAACACTGTTCTAGATAGTTCCTTAATGTACACAGAACAGACTCAAGCCGTTAACTGGAAAGAGCCCACTGTATGACCCAGCTACAGTGAAGTGATAGCCTTGGAGCAGAAGAAAATTAACACATGAATTAATGCCGCTGCCAGTATATTTACAGAGTATTTTCTCCTCTCCACGCTGGACATGGCATGGCGGCTTTCATTTGTGTGTGTGTCCTCTTGGGTTTCTCTTTATAGCCGTTTTTTCACAGTAGCAGCGAATTCAATGTCTTTGTGTCAAGAGAGGCCTGTTTATTCTGACAAACTGATCAACCTCCAGGGTGTTCCTGCACCATGAAACTGATTTTCTATCTCATCCCCTGGCTAATAAGATGTGAAACGCTTTTCCTGTCACGTCAGGACATTCAGACTGGTTTCCCTCCAAAGTGGCGGCTGGAGTCACAGCCCGCTCTTTCGGGCTGAGCTGACTGAGCCACCATGCGGAAAGAAGATTTCTGCCCTCGCGCTAAAAAGAAAGGGAAACATAGGAGGCAACACTACCTCACTGCATCCAGGGTGACAAATCATCAGGGAGCAGAGCCTGGCTGTGCTGGCGATCTGTGTGGGGACAGATGCATGCCCTTTCCCACCAACGTAAGCTTGTGGTGAAGCTTGCATCCCATCACTCTGGGGGTCAGTCAGTCTTCTATGAGAAGTACGACAGGACTCCAAATCTAGCATCTTCACATTTGAACCTCTGAGCACTATCATGCCATCAGAAGAAAGTCGTGCACCTGACCCCATGTGATGGGACACAGTCAAAACACAGACATGGGACTGGAGAGATGGCTCAACGGCTAAGAGCACTGGCTGCTCTTCCGGAGGACCTGAATTCCGTTTCCAGCACTCACATGGAAGTTCACAAATGCCTGTAATTTAGTACCAGGAGATCTGACACCCTCTTCTGGCTTCCACAGGTGCCAGGCACATATGTAGTACACAGATACACATGCAAGCAAAATACCCAAACACACAAAATTTTAAAAATTAAAAAGAAACAGACATACTAAAAATGTTGTTTGTAATTTCCTTCTGGCTGCGTGGTTAAGGAGTATATTAAATAAATTTTATGCATCAATTTGTGTTCAATCACCCAAATATTTTACTATCCACACATGTATACATATATGTATATATGTGTGCATATATGTAATGTGTGATTATATATCGATATGTGTATATATGCATATGTGTATATATGCATATGTTAATGTGTGTGATTATGGATGTGTATATATATGCAACCATTTTGAAATCTGAAAAGTAATGCCAATTTTAAATTAAATCTGGTCCCAAACATCTTGTGGTGAAGGATATTCAAACCACAGCTGAGGATTCTTGCTGCATAAAGAAGGTCCTATGGGGGCAGAGCATGTTGGGCTGGG
>NC_022034.1:9350825-9356436 GCF_000317375.1 Microtus ochrogaster
CCCCCCCCCTTAAACCAAGTTGAGTTATGGGTACCGTTTGTGCTGCTCTAGCTTTTTGGTGCAGGTTCGTCTTACCTTAATCAAAGCCATGATGAACGCCTGACTGATTTCCTGGCTCGTGAGCTTGAGAGCTCCCAAGCCTCTGGAAGTCTCCTGAGAATTCTAGGCATTTGGTGGCTTTTGTCTAGTCCCGGGTGTCGGGTGGGATGATGACTCAGTAAGACACAGCGTGGAACCAGTCTCAGCCACTGCAGCAGCAAGGGGGAAACACGATGTGCCTTCTGGAGGGCCCGGGCTACTCAGGGCAGTAACAGGACCAACACAGAGCCTTGGCACTGGGTCAGCTAGCACTTCTGGTTCCAGCTTCCTCTTTGTAACGTGAAGGGTAAGGGCAGCAGAGTCCTTGGGTGTCTTTGTCCCGTGGTCACTGAGTGCTACCAGGAGCATCATCACCCAGTGAAAGGACCTGGTCCAAGGACTGGGATGTGGCTCTATGGTAATGTGATTGCTCGTTTATCCAAGGCCTGGTTTTCTTCCCCAGCATCAGCAACAACAAAAGACCTATATTTGTTTCCCACGTTTGTTTCCTACGACGGCTGAAGCCAACTATAGCCGGCTGGAAGGTGTAAACAACAGAAATCTGCTCTCCTTGTGGTTGCTTCTGGGGCCTCTCTCCTTGGCAGGCAAATGGTTCTTCTCGTTTGTGTCCTCACATGCTCGTTCCTCAGCCCATGTTTTCACGTTCGGATCTCTTCATATATATAGGACACAAAGACACTGACGGGTTAAAGCCATCCTAATGGCTCCTTTTACCCCACTCACGTGTTAGAGGCTCCATGTCCAGATGGAGCCTCTTTCTAAGATACTGGGAGATAAAACTTGCCCTTCTGAGTCTAGGAGAAAGAAGGGGACACACAAAGGGACACAGGCCAGCCCTAAACAGCCATCCCTTCTTTTTATAACAGGCTTTCAGTACAAAACTAAGTCCACTGACCATGTAAGTCTATCGTGTTTGGAAAACAAACTTGGAACAAACATGGAAGATGAGCCTGGAACAAAGTCTTTGTCCTGGCGCCGGGAGCGCCTCTTCTCAAGTCCCCTCCATCACTGCCTCCTCCAGCGGGCAGGGGACAGCAGGATTCATGTTTGTTACCCCAGTGATGTGCACAGAACACTAACAGTAGGCAGCTCCATCAAAATATAAGTTGATTCTGCTTTGCAAACAGTATTTTGCCATAGAAGTCGTAACTCAAGCCAGAGAGATAAAATGCAGAATGCAGCCGAATGTTCCTGACGTGTGGTGTTCTCTTACAGTTTGTCTTCTGCCGGGACTGTAAGGAAGCATACCACGAAGGAGAATGTGACTCGCTGTTTGAAGCCTCGGGGGCCACCTCTCAGGTAAGAGTGATTTCCACATCCTGCAAAGCAAGGCCCGGTGTTCTGGTAGGCAGCAGAAGTTAGTTCCACTGTGAAGGTCTAAGCACAGACAGCCTTGGACCTGGGCCTCTGGCTTACCCAGGATTAACCGTCACTCATAGAGCACTGAGTAGCCTTCCCAATAGCCATTCGGGATATATCCGTGATCCCTGATAGTTTTCCTCCCCGGGGAGCACGGAATAGGGATAAGGCACATCAGGGGAGAGTGGGGTAAGAGTCACTACGCCCCTGCTTCCGTTTTATTTAATGTCTTTGTTGTAAGTCTATCCAACCTGTGGCCCACGGGCTGCACACACATCATAACTATGAACGCAGCTCAGTGCTGAATCATAAACTTGCTTAGACCATTAAGAGGGGTTTTTGGTTTTTTGTTTGTTTGTTTGTTTGTTTTTTACTTTTTTATAGTTTAGGGGGAATGACTCAACTAAGCAGCTCTCAAAGCATGTCAGAGTGTGTAAATGACACCTGTCACAGCTTCAAAAAGTTGGACACACCTGAAAATTACCTCTGTGTGCTGCATGCACAGATGTCCCTTGCCTTATGATAAACCCACCAAGTCAAAACTGCTTTTAAAGACTCTGACCTGCAGAACATCCTAGCTCAGCCACGCAGCACACAGTAGGGTCTTTACTGCTAGCCCTGTCTGGTGATCACAGGGACAAGTAGAAATTGCTACCACTGCCCAGCTTCACCACAGAGGAGGAAACCATGCAGCAACTCAGGGAAGAGGCCAAGGTCCAGAGCCCAAGCGCAGTTTGTACTGAGCATACGTTGTTTTTGCACTGCAGAGGCCGTCTGCATCGAAGGGCTGTAACAGGCCAGGAAACGGCTGCACGGTTTCATCAGTCTCAAGGATGTTTTTCTCAACTGTGTCTTCATCCTGACCGAGTAAAGATCACACTTCCTGAACCCCATTCGCTAATGAGCTGTACACGGCCCAGGGAGATGCAAGTGTGCTTTCTTTTATTTATTAATTATGACCAATCAAACCTTAAGAGAGAGGAATTAAGAACTTCAGCACAGTTGATGGATTTGCTCATGAGTTTTCTCTATATATGGTTGTTGGCAACGACTTAAACACCAAATCTATGCAGATAAACATGCTATTTCATTGATAGGAACCTGATAAATAGACGTGGAAACTTCAGAACATTTCATAGTGGAAACCGTTAAAGATCTGGATGACCTCAGATCAGTGTAAAGAGAGGTGTATCCCTGTAAGGTATTGTGCAGCTGTGTTTACCCAATATTAGCATAACTAAATAACTATAATTAGTGCCCTCGGGTCTTCTCATACAATCCCCCATTGTTGACCACCAGCATATCAGGAGACGCAGGGGTGAGCTGCCCTTTCCACAGCCAAGGAGGCAACTGTGCCTTCTGTTCCTTTATGTCAGCTCAGGGGCGCTCAAGTTCAAGCTCACTGGGTGCTGAAGGCGGGAATAATAAGCCCTGGGACCCCTGCCTTGAGATCTTTGTAGCAGAGGATGATCAAGCAAGAGGCTCTGGGAAATGGGGATAATCGAGCAATTTACATCCATCAGTACGGCCGACATCAAGCAAAGCTTCCAGATGGGAGACTCTATTTGAAGAGGAGGAACAACCTTACTTACCCTACACTGCCCAGGCCCCTGACTTTCCTATAATCCCATTCATCCTTCAAGAGGGAGCAACCAACCTTGGTCATAACATTAATATCTAAGCCATAAAAACGGAGAAAAGAGCATTAAAGATGACCTTAAGCTTATATGACCAGTACCCAGGGAACTGTACCCATTATAATATCAGTACGTATTAAATTGAACATCTGTATGGGTCAAGAAGCCTGCTAGGCTAGCTGGCGAAGGGTGAACGAATGCTTCCCTTTAGAGGGTTGAGTTACATTAACATACCTGCTGGCCAACGCCCAGCAAATCTATAACTTTGTATAACACTTTCCTGGAAGTCATGGAGAGTGGTTCTGAGCTTGTCAAGAGGAAGCTTTGGACTCTCGACTGTGGTCCTAAAGACCACTGCAGAAGAGAGCACTAGCGGGCAAAGGTACAAGCATCTCTCCCGCTGTTCTCCTGTATCCATTCCTGTATCCCCAAGCCCAGTACAGAATAGGTGCATACACATTGGATACATGTACGTTGAGCGCTGGCAGCATCATAACGAAAAGGTATTATTTCATTCAGCAAATATATACTAAATGTGTGTGACAGATGAGGCATTATTCCAAGCCCTGTCAATAAGGGGCAAGATCCCTCTTTGGTAGCAGAATCACTAGATACTGAAAGGTGGTACAGTCGGCAAAGCTTTCAATGAGTCATGACAATCGCCTGTCAGCCTTGATTCTAGAGCCTTCCTCTGGAGCTCCCTGCCTCTAAACACGCCTCCTATGTCTAGCCCTGATCACCCTCCTAGTCCTCCATTTAAAACCAATGCAGACTATGCCACAACTTCAGAAAAACATGTCTGTTGTCCACTGTGGTGGTTTAAATGAAAAGGACGCCCATAGGCTCATATGTTTGCATGCTTGGCTGTTTGAGAAGGGTTTTAGGGGTTGTGTCCTTGTTGAAGGAGGTGTGTCACCAGGGTGGGCTTTGAGATTTCAAACGCCCATGCCAGGCCTAGTGTCTCTGTCTCTCTCCTTGTTGCCTTTGGACCCGGACATAAAACTCTCGGCTGCTGTCTGTCCTTGTCCACAGTCCCCACCATAACGATAATGGGCTAAGCCGCTGAAACTGTGAGCCGGCCCCAGATAAATGTAAGAGTTGTCTCGGCCACTGTGTCCCTTGACAGCAACAGGACAGCGACTAAGACACGCACTGCTGCCAGAAATAGAACTTGGAATCTCTGCTGTCACCTTTCACTAAGTCTTGAATTCAGTCAAGGTCCCAAACGAAGACCAATCAGATGGAAGGTACCTGTGGTGGAGGGATAGGTCACAAGAACCAACATCAATGTGGAGGACTGGATCAGCACTGGTGGGGCCACAACCACCCTAGGACAGAGGCAGGTACTCCATAAACTGTTCTAGAGCCGTGGATGTGTAGGGGGTCTTGGACAGGCATTGCCATGGAGAACCCAACATTAGGCCTAAAACACGGAGGGAACATGATGGGAGCTCTCAGTTTCTCTCTCCCCACTTTTCAGTTCTTGTGTTCTCAGTGGCTGCCCACAGCCGAAAGTTGTCGGGATCCTAAGGACAGAGTCCATGAGAGCCACCCTCCCAGGGAAGAAGAAGGAAATAGAGGTAGACTAGCCTGTACATTCTTGATGGGCAACTCATCAAACCTCCATAGTTACTCTTGGCCATGGGAGGATGAACCAGACAAGCTACTTCAGCAAACCGCAATGGCCAGTCCCCTTCTGCCATAGAATGAAGAGGGCTCTGTTTTCAACAGAGCTGACTTGTTTCCCATTGCCCACATTCAGTAGGAGGGTAGCCCCGGCGGCTTTGCTGGCCTGCAGTCCTGAAAAGGACGACACTCTCCACGCCGAAGAATCAGGGCCTAACTGCAGCCCCGCCCCCTTGAAGCTGGTCTTCAAAGGTGTCTGTGTCCAGATGCCATCAATACTCACAAACGCCCTCACTGGGCCTCTTCACATTCACCCTCCAGTTCCGTTCACTGAAAGCATTTTTTCTATGCGCCATGAACACCTCTCTGTGTTCTTCCTTTCATAGCTGATTGCTTTCTGTTTCTTGATATTGCATTCTCTGAAAGGGGAGCCCATTTCTCCTGGGGCCCAACGAGCTTTTGCTATCTGTTAAACTGCCTGCCCCAAAACTTAATGCATTTTTTTTGATTAATGCAATTTCTTAACGGCAAACTCAAACTTGGTTTTAAATTGGCTTTAAAGTATTGAACAAGCTTGAAGTTGAAACAGCTGGGAGTTTGGGGAGTCTGCAGCAGAAGATGGATCCCTCGTGGTCTGCAAGAGTCCAGCCCCACTCGCTCTTGCCTGGACTTGTTTCCTGGCTGCTCTGCTCCCCTCCACACTCTCCTCCGAACTAAACACTTACTCTTACAAACCACAGAAACTGATCCATTTTCCCAGGGGTCACAGTAGCTGATGGTACTGTACTCTCCCTGGCTAACAGTGAGGCAAGATGAGTTCTTCCCAACATTGTCTAAAGCCACAATGACCTCAGTGGCTCTGATTCAACATAGTCATTCGAGAGAATTCT
>NC_022034.1:9356536-9361812 GCF_000317375.1 Microtus ochrogaster
AAATCCACAATACCCAAGAGGATTCATCCCTGTCTGCTGAGTGCTGAACTCCTATTTAACCTTCAAGGCCCAGATCCTATGTCTCCTCCTCCATAAGACCTTCTGCTCAATGCAGTGCCTCCCCTAAGCCTCATGATAACCATGCTTGTCCATGCTGCATACCCATCCCATGGATGCTCTTCCTGTAGCATCTTTATGCCCAGGTGCCTGACACCTAGCAAGTCCTCCTTAAAAGTTTGTAGAATGGCTGCCAGCTCCCTCCATCTCCGCTCCTCCCCCCTCCCCGGGATGTTACAAAAGCACAGAGAAGAACTGGTCGCTTCCAGGCTGGTTCTTGTCTCTGTCATCTTTGCAGTTGTAGGAGGGAGGAAGATTGCCACAGCTCGCTTCAGCAGGCTTCTGAGTCACAGGAATAAAGCCAGCATTTGTCTGGGCTGAAAATAATTGCATGCACTTGGAATGTGTGCGTCTACAAGTCGTTTGCAAACGCCCGTTCTCGTCTGAGCACCATCACAACTTTTTCTGATGACCTTTATCCAAGGTGGGGGGCAGGGGGGCTAAGGCTGCTGGGCAATTATTGACCAAGCCTTTGGTAGCTGTACCAATGACCGCTTCCTCCCTAGTGAAGCATTGCCTCTCCGTGGTTCTTTGTGCTCACTCTGCACAGAAAGAAGGATACTGTTTATGGGCTGAAGAAATACTCCTCCAGGAATGGTAAACACAGATGCTAGCAGGGAGCAGGAATTGTTTTGAAATGATACTAACTCAACTCAGAGACCTCACAATATTTTGGTGATACAATAATATATTTTATTTCTCTTCAGTTTTTCGTGTGAGGACAAACATAACAGCAAAAGTCAAAGCATTAACCGGCAAGCACGGTCACACACAGTTCCAAGGTCATATCTGTGGCTCTCACCCCAGCGGTAGCCTTCCCAGTAGGGCAACTTCTACATAGCCACACTGTGCTAGCAACACTGCTAGCCACGCTGCTAGCAACACGTGCAGACACATGGGCCTTTGCTGGTCAGCTTCCCGTCGCTACCACCAAATGCCAGAGATAAGTCATTTAGAAAGAACAAAGGTCATTTAAACTTGCAGTTTTCAGTGTTTCTGCCCATCAATTTGAGCTGCTCTGGTAGATGAGCCACCAGGACGCCAAAAGTTCCCTTCCCATTTAATACCCACTCTACTATCTCAACCCTTCCTCCTCTGGATGCTCCATTGTCCTGTCTAGACCGCTGATGCCTTGCACACTGGTTGGTTAGCAAATGGAGCGTCAAGTGGCCGGATTACAGCTATAGTTAGAAGTTTGCTGGAACGCTTAGTGTGTTCTCAACCAGAGATGCCCCTGATGCCCACCACCACTCGTGCACGTGTTGTGGAAATTCAGAGTTCGTATCTAAGAGGCCAAGCTGCACAGGACACGTACTTCCCAGTGGGTCATGATACATGATATGTTGGATCATTCCTGCTTCTGCACCTTGATTCCTGAGCCAAATTTGCTGTTTACTGGAGACATGGCCCCATATGGTGGGCCTGTTGGTTTACAGCGTAGACCTCACCTGAGGTCATTTTAGAGCACAGCTCCTGCCACTTATTGAAAGCGACTCCGTCTCTTTTCCCAGTCCATAGCTCCTGGCCAGAATGATATGGCAGAGGACCAAATTTCCCTGTCGCCTTGTCCCCACTATGACACATCCTTTGTTTCCAGAGGATGTCTTTGGTCCAAGGCAGTGTTGTTCCGGGTTCTGTCAGGCTTCAGGAGGTAGAGCTGCCTAAAGCTACATTGTCAATAAAAGCAAACCCATACTCAGAATAGGAGCAACTTCCTGTCGAGATGGGATGGTGGGTGTCCTTGAGGGATGAAGCTGCCCTCAAGTCTTCACGGATGGCAGCGTGGGTGAAGAACAGTGGCATCCACAGCATCACCTGCCTACTCCGAGTGGATGTCTGAGTGGCGGGAACAGGACAAGGCTCTCACCTTGCTACTGTGTGCCTCGGTGAAGCTCCTGGAGTGGGACTGGCAGGATCAGTAACGAAGGCTGGCCGAGGACAGATAGCTGGGTTCTCCATGCTCCGTCCGGGGAACACCTGGGCTGCGCTGTCCTGTGAACATGGCCGCATGGCAGGTCATTCACATCTCATGTCCCCTGGACTAGGTCTGTCTGCGCACCCCTCCCTGAGCATCCCTTGTCCACTCCCTCTCTATCTTGCAGGTTTTCTTTGTCCAAACCCTAACAAACTGACCCAGGCATTACCCTGCTTCTGAACCTGCATATACTCCAAACTCAGGATCTTTCCTTTCCACACAAAATGTAGACTAAATGTCTCTATCCATTCAGTGCCACCAACTGGCTGGTTTATAAAGAATATCGCTGCCTCAGGGTTTGGTAGGTTGTCACCAGCTCAGTTTCACAAGTCCATCATTTTCAGTGGTGGGACACAGTAGATCATTAGTGAATTCTCTTGCTGTCTCTCCATAAACTCCATATGATTTCTTTCCCGGCCCCAGGCACCTCTAACCCCATAAGGTCTGCCTATTTAAGGTACTCACAGCCCAGCCTGACACTGCTGTTGAGTCCTTGGTTGATCTATGCCTACCCTTGGCCTCCAGGGCTCTGTGTCTACCAGTTATGACTCCATCTAGCAGGATGCATCCAACTTCATCCCTCTTTTAAAGTCTGCATCTTACGTCTATACTAGGTACCATTTGTTGCCAAGATGATGCCCAGGGAAACAGCTTCTGAAGCCTAAAGAAACGTTTTGACACTTGGAAGTATCTTGGGCCCTTTCTGGAACACTAGGAGTAAGGAAAGCAGCAGGGGTGGGCAAAGGTTATCAGCTATTGGCTCCAGAATAGCTCTTGTGGCCCAGGGCTATTTTGCAACAGAACAAATCTTTTCACACAGGCTAAGTGCTCAGTAAACACACCACCTAGAGTCTAGTGGTGTCTTTGGCACTTTTGTGTTAGACTTAGAAACTACTGCAGGTGGTTGCCACAGATGGCTCCAAGGACCGTCAGAGCAGGGAGCTCTCCCACAGGGGTGCTCAGCAGGAACCCAGCACCTCCTGCACGCTAGGTGAACAATCTGCCACTGAGTCCACCCCAGCCCCAGGCTCATGAAGAGTCGCCTTGGCTTATATCAAGGGGGCTAGAGGGCAGCTCTCCGGTGTGAGCCGCACACACAGGAGTGTGGCTGGATGGAGGCTGTCCTCTGAGACTGGGGACAATCCTGGACTGCATCCTAGCCCAGACCATTAGCCTCCAGGACTCCTGGAAACTGAGAAACCCCGGGCCTTGGTCCTAAGGCGAGATGAGGCTACTCACATGGGATGACAGAGACACACAGCAGCTTATGAATGCAGCAGAGAGGGCAGAGCCATGGTGAGCCTGAGGGGGACCCTATAAAATGGGAAGGAACTAAGAGAGGGGCTAGGAGAAGTGAGCACGTTAGGAGGCTGTTCAGTTCTAACTTCACCAGAAGAGGAAACAGTAGAAGCAGGTTTGGGGGGGTCAGGCAACAGTTTCAGTGTGGACTTTTCTACAGAGGTGTCCAGGGGCAAGAACAGCAGATACAGAGCCTCTTGGAGGAGGGAGCGCTCCTGGAGCCAATAACCAGGGTGCAAGATTGCCTGTCTCCAAAGGGTTATCTTGTCCCCACCCCACTGTGTTCCCCCAGTCAAGAGAGCGTGAGTGACATTTCCTAGTCCTGTGATTTGGAGGTGTATTTACTGAGTCACTCGTTGCTTAAATAAACAAGCTTTATTGGTGCTATTCCTCCTGAGCCCTCCGCGCTGGACACAGCCTAAGCGATGTGCAGACAGAGCAGAATGCTGGTGATAGATCTCCATTACAGCCAACGCATCCTCCTGGACCGTCCCTCCATCTCATCTATGGGAGCTAAATAAATGCTGAGGACGCCACCAGACTCTCAGTGGTGCGTTTACAAAGCACTTAGCCAGCGTGAAAAGGTTTGCTCGGGAGCAGAAATGGCCCTAGGCTGGCCATCAAAGGAAGCTGTTTGATTTCTTTCTCTTCCAGGCAAGTCACTCAAACGCTTACAGCTTTTTTCCTCTGTGCCGCATGGGGCCAGTAAGATCTACTGAACTATAAATAATGAAATGAGAAGCTATGTGAAGTGTTTTACAAGTCATAGAGTACCGCAAAATGATAAAATGGTGGGGCTTGGGTTGTTTAAGGCTGGATGCTAAAAATGTCAGGTACCACAGAGGGAAATGGAAGATGCCATCGAAGGGCAAATAGAGGCATGTTGTATCCAGGCACACCCCTTCCTTTATCAACTACCTTGTCCTCGCTGTTCGGTCACGGCAGTAGAAAACAAGTCATAAATAATCTATTCTCCTAAATTGTAATAGAAAGAGCTGCAGTAACAGAATAACGAAGACTAACTGATTTATAAAGAAAGAGGTTTAAATTTGTTGGCTCAGTTGGTTTTTCGTGACAGGGTTTCTCTGTGTAACAGTTCTGGCTGTCCTGGAACTCACTCTGTAGACCAGGCTGGTCTTTAGATCCTCCTGCCTCTGCCCTCCCGAGTGCTGGCATTAAAGGCGTGAGTTACCATGACCGGTTTTTAAAAAGGGGGGTTTATTGGCTCAGGGTTCTGGAAGTCTAAGCATGCACCGTCCTGTCATCTGTTGGGCTTCTGCTGAGGGCCTCAGGGCAGTGCAGCTCCAGGTAGGAAGTGGAGGGCGAGCAGGCCAATGAAGGGAGGGAGGGCCCATTTTGTAACAGCCTGTTCCCCGGGAACTAATCTAGCCTAGAAAGACATTCATCTCTCTCAAAGGGCACACTTCCCAACACTGCCGCACTGGCAGCAGGTTCCACGGGGCACTGGCCTCACATCTACCCTGGGAGGCAGACCCTTCCAGAACACACACACACACACACACACACACACACACACACACGGATCTCTCTACACATCCTCCCTGCGCTTGAGAGGTTGCTCTTCTTCTCTCCTGGCATCTTCAGCAGCCAGCCGGTGCCCTTTTGCTGTATCCTAGATAGGAACACGGGTAGGCAAGGAGTGGCTTGTCCAGTCCTGGTCCTTGGCAGCCTTTGTAATCTAGCTTCTGAGAGTGAGGAGGAGCCGACTGCTGGGAGCCTCGGCAGGTGGCGCCCTCTAGTGTTTCAGTTCTTGTACTATACTTAGGTACAGATAGATGATAGATAGATAGATAGATAGATAGATAGATAGATAGATAGATAGATAGATAGATAGATGATAGATAGATAGATAGATAGATAGATA
>NC_022034.1:9361912-9369112 GCF_000317375.1 Microtus ochrogaster
AGATAATAGATATAGATATATCCTACCTTGACAAGTGTTATAGTCAGGATCCCTCACCCTTTGACAGCAGGGTTCCATCTTCCCAGCCCCCAACAGCCATAGTGTTATAGTCCTTGGATCTGGGCATCTAGCTCCATGGCCCTTAAGGGCTGGCAGCTCCCTGGAACCCTTCTGTTGGCCAACGCCTGTGTTTCTCTCTCTGGTTCTCTCTCCTCTCCCACATGTTTCTTGTCCCTTCCCAGGCTGCTCTCTGAAACTCCATAGCTGCCACCCGCTGCTTCGTCCACTGTGGCAAGTGTTGCTCCTTTGCCTCGGCTGTCCCTTCTCCCACTGTCTTACCGATGTTTCATTGCCCCAACTGCTGTCTTCAGCGCCACCCCACCGCCGGCTCCTGCCGCTCCGCTGCCTCTCTCATGGCTCAGCCACTCCACTGCCTCTCTCGTGGCTCAGCCTCTGTAGCTGTTGAGGAGGCTGCTGGCCACCCCGGCAGCTCTCCACCACATCTGTCTTTATGTCACCAGTTCAGCCCACTCTACGAAAGTAAGAAAGTGTCGATGAAGAGAGGAGGCCTTTTCAGGCTTTTGTTGAAGCACCAGATAAAGCACAAGAGGGTGTCTCCCAGCTGCCTCACAGAGGTGTGCCAAATAGCCCGCTGCACCAGAAAAGGGCTCTTTACACCGGCCATGCACACCTTTGTGCAAACAACTGTGTTTGCACTAATCATGGAACCCTCTCTTCTGTACCAGTTACAGTTGTCCCTCTGCTGACTCATCAGGGGAACTGTCCCCCTCTGGTCTTGGGGGAAAGGCTGCTGGGTCATTAAGCGTTCACCAAGGCTGCTGATGGCAAAACCTCCAGTGTCAAGTGTTCAGAGCAGCTGTAATTGAGTGTTGAAATAAGAGCAGCAGAGCTGCGTCCCCAGCATCCAGCCGCCCGCACGGCTAGCTTTATACCCGAAATAATTACATGGAAACTGTATTCTTTTAATCATTGCCTGGCCCCAATAGTTTTAACCTCTTATTGGCTAGCTCTTACATATTAATCTAACCCATTTTTATTAATCTGTGTAGCCCACAAGCTGGCTTACCAAGAATGATCTTAACCTGCATCTGTCTGGAGTGCTGGAACCATGGCGACTCACTGACTCAGCTTCTTTCTCCCAGCATCCTGTTCCGTTTTCTCCGCCTACCTAAGGGTTGGCCTATGAAATGGGCCTAGGCAGTTTCTTTATTAATAAGAAATCATTCCCACATCAATTGAGGCCACACGTCCGTGTGCTGCAGCAGCAGACAGCGGTAGTTTTTGTGTGCCTTCCTCCGTGAGGTGTGCAGAACAGAAGCACTGGCTTAAAGGTATCCCACCCACCTGTGCAAGGGCCAGTCCTGGCTCCAGGCAGCCGGCACACCAGGGTCAAAAGCTGTCAGTTAAAAGTCAGATTGCCTCATCCTCTGTCACAGTTGCTTATGTGCAGAAAATAACAATCAGGAGTGTTTACAATATTAACTAGCTGCTATTATTGATAGTGATTTAAAAAACAATGCTCTAACATGCTTGGCAGCTGCCCACTCACCCATGAAGCAGCTCTGCCCCCCTCATCCCTTTTCCTGGGATGGTCTGACTATAAAGAGAAACACTAAGCTCCCAGCAGGTCTGTGGTGGGGCTTTCTTCCACTAGAGGCCTCAGTACCCCCTGAGATCCTGCCTGGCTGAAGCTGCCAGCCTGTGTGCCCTGCTTCCTTACCTGAGCTCCAGCCAGAGGTAGTTCCTTTCCAGACATCCTCCTCAAGACCTCATCCTGAGGAAGACTTGGGAAGCGTCCGGTGAAAACAGCTTCCCCAAAGGGGTTTGGACTCTAGAGAGTCTTAGCATCGGTAGTAAGGGGTCAGAGCCACAGTTCTACGCTGCCTCTCTCAGCAGCCCGAGGAGTTCCCAAAACTGTTAGGGATCTCAACTCATGTCAAAGCAGAATTTGTGGTTTTCAACACCAGAAAGAATTCATGTAAAGTCAGTTTATGATGACACGAACTTGGAGATTTTATTGAAGATATTTTCATATAGGCTTAAACACGAGGGTTAAGAGGAAGGGGATGCTTAGGGGAAGAAAGTCAGACACCCCCGAGAGTGTGAGTGTGGACGAAAGCACAGAGAGTAAGACCTGCCTGAGTGTGGTCACGGGCTCCTCAAAGGAGGTCAGCCATTCATTTCATTGTCTTAGTATTTGCCCCGTGTACCAATTTGGTGGCTTTTGGGTTCTTTCACAAAGTGTCACAAAGGACCCCTTGATAAGTAAAGGAAGTGTGGTGGCTCCAGAAACACCTTGGGTGGAACTGTAATCTGACAAGGCAGAATTGGGAACAGTGGGGCCTGCTCAGGAGATTAGCACGTGTCCTTCTCCGCCATGGGTTTCCTGGTGAGTGCCCTAGAAAATGCACGGTTGTGACTGGGAAAGAGCGGTCGTGAGCTGTCAGTGATTGTTCTGGAATTCTTGCTCCACCACTGGTGAGGGGTCAACCAAATTCCAGGGCGAGGGGCTCCTTTCCCCTTCTCAGATCCCCCAAAGTTGCCCTGCCCCGTTAGGACCCTGTAACTCACTAGCTAAAATCCCTGTGTCAACCCGTCACCTGAATCCCCAAGTCTCTCTGCTGTATCCTAAACTTCGTACACAGACTGTTAGAATAGCTCAGGCGTGGGGGAGATGTCTGGGAAAGAACGTCGCCACTCATGTGGAAACTGGAGGAGGGATTTAGACGGGAGAAATTGGTTATGGGGTACACTGCAAGAGAAGAGTAACTGGACAGTAGAGCGTACCCCACACCAAGCAGGGCAGTCCAGACCAGCTGGTTTACAGGTCTGGGAAGCTAACATGAGCCTCTGTGCACGCAATGCCCAGGTATGAAGTCTTAGCTCGGTAGCTAAGAGTCATACAAATCAGGCTGTCCTGGTAAATCAAAGTTCAGGCCCAGTCCAAAGCTAAAGTCCCAGGCATCTAGATGCAAGTCTGTAATATTGGGGCTACTGCCCTCCAAGGCTAGCAGTTGGGGAGTCCTGGGCCAAACTTGTAACACTTCCTTAATGCAAATGGGTTCCATTTCCTGGTTCTATTTTGTGGACTTCCCTTTACAAACACTGCACACAGTCACACACACCCCACTACTAAATACCACACACATCACGGACAAACATTGTACATACGTGTTCTACCACACAAAGCACACCATATGTACACACCCCACATACTGTACAAAACATGTGTACCATACCACACGCATCCTATATAGCATAGATACACTTGGTCATAAATATAGAGGACCATGCGTATGTCTTTCCACAATGTCAGAATGTGTTGAATAGTGGTAACTTCACAAGGTCCAGTGGCCTCAGACTCAGCAATTTGCCAGATAACCCCACTTCCCTTAGTGTTTTGGCAAAGTTGAGCACAGATCTTTCATTCCAATCTGAATGTCTAGCACTAACTGGCACCACACACTATAGCTATATCTGTACATCTCTCAGACAGATACACGTATTTATACAGATGTACTGGTTACAGAGCAGATGCAGAGGGTGAAGAAAGTTCTCAGAGGTGGGATGGTAGAGGTGTCGTTGAGTCTGTGTTGACAAGCCAGTGCAGAAGCAGCTGCCATGGCAGAATCAACCACTGAAGCCAGATGAAATCAGAGACGTCACCATAAACTCAGCTGCAGAGGCCAAAGGGGAAGCGGCTGGATGGAGGCCCTGAGATGGGAAGAGAATTGAGCAGGGGGCAGTTGAGTAGGAGATGGGCATGGAGCTGAGCAGAAGGGCCAGGAGGAGTCCTCTGCTGGTCCACACTGGGTGTCAGCTAACAGGTTGTTGGGGGCCTTTATCACCAAAGCACCAGATGTCCATGGGTTTCAGGTGAGGGAGCCCCACCCTTTCTTTGGTCTGGCATGTCCAGTGAGTTCTTGGGGCTGGTTTCCTTGATATGATTGTGATATACCCATGAGCCTCTGCAGTCTCAATTCACCCTCATGAATGCATAGGGTGCCACCCTCCCTACTGCCTGGGCTAACTCACTTGCCAGAACTGCTGCATGAGCAGTACCAGATAGAAGTTGAAGTCTACCCAGGAGCGCAGTCCCGCTCCGCCCTCTGAATGGACAGCAGAGCACCGCTGTTTCACACAGTGTGGAGTAAAGTACGTAGGACACAGCTGAGTATAATAACACCACACACTGCACACACATAAGTAATACATGTCACACACGTACATACACATAACACACCTCACACCTGCCACACAGCTCACTATACATACAAAGACACACAGAGAGAAAAGAGATTCCACTGAATAACATTGTGCCCCGGCATGGTCTTCAGAGTGGCTTCAGAGCACCTCTGGCCGCCAGAGGGCGCTAAATCCTTAGCCGTGTTCTCAACCTTCCTAACGTTGCTGCAACCCGCTAAATACAGTTCCTTATGTTGTGGTGGCCCCCAGCAGTAAAATTATCTTTGTTGCTACTTCATAACTGTAATTCTGCTACTGTTATGAATCATAATTTAAATATCTCTGTTTTCTGATGGTCTTAAGCGACCCCTGTGAAGAGCCGCTCCACCTCCAAAGGGGTCAGGACACTAGGTTAAGAGCCATTGCCTTAAGGGAAATGCTGTGTTTCCAACGAACCAGAAACCAGATCCCCTCGTTTGATTCTTATGCCATGTATGCATCTGAAAAGCTAACAACTGGATTTCAGCTGTTATTAGCCCTTCATTCCTTGGCTGGTTAAATTCGGGAGTGGTGGGCAGTGTTCCTGACCATTTGCTACGTCGTTACCAGGGAAACTGGTAACAGGTACTTGAGGCTTACCCACCTGTTCAGACCGTCATGAGTGTGCTATGCCAGAAACATGAGTAAACATGTGTGTGTGTTTCCATAAATTCAGAATTTACTGAATAGCAGTAACCTCAGAAGGGACAGTGGTTTCCATGACAACAGACCCGCGGGCACGCCCCCCCCCACCTGTCTGGCTGAGGCAAAGCAAGCTCACTTGTCCTTTCTTCTATTGTTTTACTTTGCTTTTTTTAAAATTTATTTATTTATTATGCACACAATATTCTGTCTGTGTGTATGTCTGCAGGCCAGAAGAGGGCACCAGACCTCCTTACAGATGGTTGTGAGCCACCATGTGGTTGCTGGGAATTGAACTCAGGACCTTTGGAAGAACAGGCAATGCTCTTAACCACTGAGCCATCTCTCAAGCCCCCTTACTTTGCTTTTTAAGACAGAGTCTCACTGTGTATTTCTGGTTTGTCTTGAACTTGCTGTGTAGACCAGGCTGGCCTCAAATTCACAAAGATCTGACTGCCTCTGCCTCCCGAGTGCTGGGATTAAAGGTTTGCACCTCCATGCCAACTGAGGTTCTTTTTCCCAATCTTAATTTCTAATACGGATTTGCACAACTCAGAAATCTATCTATGTCGGCACATATGTGTGCACACAGCTTGCAGAATAAGCACATGTTAAAGAGGCTGCAGGGGAGCTCTGGCTGCTGAAGTGGGGTGATCCAGTGTGCTGTGTTGATAAGATGGCAAACCCAAACCTGCCACGGAAGCTGCTGCTGTAAGCGGGCCACTGGAGAGTCAAGCTTGGGTGCAAAGACAACTCGGCCCCTGGGAAGAGAGGACAGAGCTACTCTAGTCCATGTGGGCGAGCAGGCAGCCCACAGTTAAGTGGGCTACATCAACACTGGGGCACCCTGAGGAAGCCCAAGGACAGCCAAGAGCGCTCTGTCCACCAGTCCTAATGTGCAGTCTGAGTATCAGGGAGTAGGTTGGCGTGGGGCCCTTGCTACCCTCACTCTGTGTGTCTACCTGCAGCCACTGTCTGGGGTGAGGCAAGAGAGTTACCCACTTCCTTGGTCTGGCATTCCTGATCCGCTCTGGGGCCTTGTTCACATGACATAATTTTATTACTTTTCTTTTACTGAAAATAGATTCTTTTCATCTGTCACATTCTAATTATGGTTTCTCCCCACTCTGCTCCTCCCAGTAACCCCATCTCTCCTCCCTTCAGGGTCCACGCCCTTTCTGTCTCTCCTTAGAAAACAATCAATAATAATAAAATAATATAAATAAATATAAAATAATAATAAAATAAGATGGATCAAAAACAAACAAATTGGAATAGGACAAAACAACCAAACAAAAAGAGCCGAAGAAAAAGCATAAGAAACACTTATAGACACAGAGACACGTGTTCACATACATAGGAAAAACATTTATAGACACAGACACACGTGTTCACACACATAGAAAAACACTTATAGACACAGACACACATGTTCACACACATAGGAAAAACACTTATAGACACAGACACATGTGTTCACACACATAGAAAAACACTTATAGACACAGAGACACACGTGTTCACACACATAGGAAAAACACTTATAGACACAGACACACGTGTTCACACACATAGGAAAAACACTTATAGACACAGAGACACGCGTGTTCACACACATAGGAATCCCATAGAAACTAAATATCAGAGGCTATAATATATAAGCAGAAGACCTGTATAGTTTTTTTTAATACCTTGACTTAACATTATGAGACAAAGAACCTCCAGTTGTGTCGTTAGGTGTTGGGGGCTGCGGACTCCCAGACCCTGAATTTCCTGTAAACAACTTGCTTGCAGCTGCTCTGAACAAAACAGCTCATTTTCCTGGGTTTGCAGCTGCTCTGAGCACGAGACCCTGAGACAGGGGAGTGGGTTCTGGTGGCTGCAGCTGAATGATCCCAAGAGCTGGGGCATGGCCAGAGCACTATATAAGCTGTCCCTGAACACAATAAAGTGGGCATTCCTGGCATTATTGTTTCAAGTATGACCCGTGTACCCATTTCTTTGTCTGTGTGTGTCTTTGTGTATTTAAATCTCCAGGCCCCTTTCATGGCTCGCTAACGCGAACCGCCTCATAGTGCAGGCATCACACTACAGGCATAGTACTGTAGTACATGTAGTAGTGCGGACTTTACAGCTGGGTTTGTTTCCTGCTGGCCATTTACTACTGGGCATGCGACCTACCCTTAAGAGTGGTTTATTTCCCCCTGTAAGACTATGTTTGAAAAGCCGATTTTTCATTTGTCGGTGGCTATCCATGGGGAATAGCTTCTGGATGAGGGAGGGTGTGTGTCCATCTCTGTTAGCTCTAGGGCT
>NC_022034.1:9370121-9371781 GCF_000317375.1 Microtus ochrogaster
TGCAGACCATGTGTGCCCTGTGTGTGCTGCCATAGTCTCTGGGTCTGTGTGTGCCCCAGCCAGAAGGCTTTGATTCCTTGGTGCCCTCCATCACCACCGTCTCTTCCATTCTTTCTGCCTCCTCTTCCTCAGATCTCCCTGAACCCTGAGGAGAGGGACTGATGGAGATGTCCCTTTTAGAGGTGGATGATCCAAGGTCTATCACCTTCTGCACATTGCCCAGATGGGGGTCTTTATATTGTTCCCATCTGCTGCCAGAGGAAACTTCTCAGATGATGGCCGATCGAGGCATTGGTCTGCTGCCCTGGCCTCTGGGTTCCCAGGGAGTCCGGATCCCATGTGCTCCCAGTCCCTGTGGCTTTTGTACACCAGTAGAAGGAACGACAGCTACTGTCACCATCAGCAAAAGTGCCGTTCTAAATCGTGTTGTAAAGTCTATTTCTGCAAGTCCGGAACACAGAGTGTGGCGCTGTGTCCGCCAGTCCTCAGCCAGAAACTCTATGGGTCCCATCACCCTGAATTAAAAAAAAAAAAGGACAAGTTTAGCATGCACACATTCTTCCAAAACAATAGTAAGAGCACGTTGTGAAAATAACAAGGCTTCCACTGTTGCCCAAGCGGTACCATTATTGGTCAGCGCGGTCCCTGAAATGTGCTGTTCAATTGCTCACCAGCAGGGGGCGGGCTGCTCATAGCGTAAGCTATGGGAGGATAGCGGGGTTTGGTCACTGTCACGAGGCACTGGATTACAGTGTGGAAGGAAGAATCTAAAAACTGTCACTCACTGGAAGAGAACCCCACTGAAGTGTGTCGAGTATCTTCTCAACAATATGTGGCTTCGACTTTTTCTAAAGAGTAAATTTCAGTTTCACTTTTAGGATTTACTTTCTAGCCCAGGATTATAAATAAATCTCCTAAAACAGGAAAGAGAGCCCTTGTGTCCCTGCTTCTGATAGTTTATGTGTACATTATCGTGTCCCCAGCCACTATTTGAGCTGGGAAAGCCACAGATTTGCTTTCAAAAGCATCATGGGGAGGAGGGGAGTGCTTCAATTGATCTGTATTCTTAAGAGGGCACGAGACCCATCAAGGCTCCGTCCGTCTTCACCATCAGTGCAAATTCTCCGTCTTGATAGTCCTGTCTCTATGGCCTAGAGATGAGGGTGGCAGTGTCAACAGGGCAGCCGAACGAGAAAATACCAACAGTCTTCATGTGACATGCTGACTCCACGCTCAGCTCCGTGTCTCTCATTTCCTCACAGGGTCCCCGTGGTGTACTTCTCACACTTCCTCAGATGGGTGGAGGCTGGGTCTTCTGCCCAAAGGCTGAAAGCCAGGCAGGACACTTCCATGGCTCTGCTCCTAGCCACATCTCATGGTACACACGCTCCAATCCATTCACAGGCAGATCTCCAGGACTGCATACAAAAGATCTGTCCCTTCTGGGGTCATAGGTTGTCGAACACGCAGACACTCGGCTTTGCTGGGGCAGTTTGACTCTCTGCCTCTTCCAATACATATATGATAGATGCATGGAAAGAAAGAAATGTATAGAAAGAGGTATATACAGAAAGATGTATGTGTGGAGATATATCCATGTGCCTTAGAAGAAACTGTGTAGGAAAAGACAGTTCTCCCATATCCATCACCACTGTGCACA
>NC_022034.1:9371976-9385436 GCF_000317375.1 Microtus ochrogaster
CTAGGGTGGGTTCCCCTGGAGTGTGCACACGCATGCACTTCCTTCCTAGGGTGGGTTCCCCTGGAGTGTGCACACGCATGCACTTCCTTCCTAGGTGGGTTCCCCTGGAGTTCTAGCCAACGAGCTGACTCGTCATGTGCCCTCTGGGAGCCACACTATTCTGTGTGGATCTGTGACAGTGCTGAGTCACAGACAGTCCGCTCCTAGCAATGTAATGCGAGTCCTTGCCTTACAGCTTGGTGAGTAGGGCTACGCTGGGGTGGGGGCGGGGGCGCTTACCCTCCCCACAGTGCTATTTCCCCAGGCCCAAAAGTGCACTCCTGAGGAGGAACTGTGACACCCACTCCCAAGCCTCTTGCTCCTCAAACCCGAGGGGCATTGTTTAAGGATTTCACTTTCTGTACCCCACCACATGCCCACTGCATGCAAACCTCAAGAGAGCGAGCATGTGCACCTGCATTGTCTAAAAGCTCCCAGCGTTTAGAGACCCTTCCAGAAGGGTTGTAGCAATGGCATTAAGATGTTGGTTCAGGATGCAAAGCAGAAATGTATCCTTCTCTGTGCAAATTCCCCAGGCGTGCTAGCACATGCATGGGAACTTTCCTCAGTGTCATGTGACCATCAGCAGAGGTGTGGTCCCAAACTTCCCGTGGCTCCTCCTGGACCAGGGTGGGAAGGACAAAACCCTTCAGGACCTTCTGTGTGACTTTTGCTAAAGAGAAAGATCGGCTTATGGTAGGTACCACAGGACAACCAGGGAAGGTAAAGAAGATGTGCTGATGGAAGGTTTCTGAAGGTCAGGCCGAGTCGAGAGCCAAGTGATGGCAAGTGGCGGGAACACGCAAGGGCTGTCACTGTTCTAGCATCCAAGGAAGTAGGCAGATACAACCTAGAGCCAGGGTGAATATCAGAACTTTCCATATTTGTGATCCCGGAGAACCTCTTATGTCCATTTAAAACTAGAATGAGCATCTACTTTGTTTCGTCCGTCAAACCCTTCACAATGTATTCTGTCTCAGCCAATAGGGTTTCCATGGCAGAGTGCCAGAGACTGCATGGCTACACACAACACAGATTTATTCCTCAGAGCTCTGGGGATTAGGGTCAGGCTCTAGCCCAGCTGGGGTCTGGTGAGCACCCTCTGCCAGGTTGCAGACCACTGCCAGCTTGCCATTCTCACATAACAGAAAGTGAGCAAGAGAGCTGCCTGGGCCCTCTAGGAGGGGACAGTTCCACTCAAACACCATCCTGCTATGACTTCGGGAGTTTTGCAGGCAGCATCTATAAGGGGAAAGGTAAAACCGTCAACCTGTGAAAGAGAAAACACTAGAAGCTGCTCGTGGCTTTCCTTTTCCCTCTCTCATCCCAAGAGTCAGAACCTTCTTGGTCCTTCTCTTTCCACTGAACCAACTGGTATACCCAGTAATGCAATTCACACTAGCATGCAAATGGTCACCCAGGCATAGTCTGTCATCCCATTTGCACCATGCTAATAAGAAGACAGTTGGCAGGTCCCCTTGGGGAGATGGCAGGTCCCCTTGCAGGGAAATCCTCAAGGGTACTTGGTCGACCTTGAAGTCACATACACTAGATCCTATGAATTCTGGGATCAGAAATCGGTATTTTAACAGAAAAAAATTTTTTCTTTTCTTTTTTTTTGGCACATTATTGTAAATTGGCAGTGCAGTCTCTGGAAGACATACCCTGGCCCATCTGAGGCTGAGCACATACCCCTGTCATAGTAAACATTTTCCTCACCTGTCTTAATCTAGCTATGCACAGTAAAGCCTGCACATGTGGGCACACACCCTAAGCCGGAGACTTCAATGCTGGGGTGTCGTTCCAGGGAGTGTGCCAGGTAAGCCCAGAGCCTCCGCATAAGCCGGTTCATCTCCATATCTCTGAGGCTGATCAGCACCCCGTGTTCCTACACACTGTGATTAGCTAAGTCAACGAGGGTGCGTGCAGACTTGAGTGTGGGGACGCCTATCTCAGGCAGATCCAAAGGCCTGAGGATCCAAAGGCGACACGGGGAGATGCTTGAGGTGCCTGTGTTTGCTTTTTAATCGGCATGCAAAGCAGTGGATTTCATCATAGCATTTTCCCACAGTCTGTTTTTTGATCCTTCACCTCCCCCGCCCCTCCCCCATCCTTGCTGCCCTGCCCTGCCCCTTTTCAGCCCAGCAGCTCTCTCTCTGCTGTCATATCTCCTGTCTTAGCACCCTCCCTGCGCCCCCAGGACCTCTCTACCGCCCACACTCATACGCCGTGGCCTGAGGTCTTCTGCAGCCTGGCCCTTTTGGAGATCCATGTACCTCTCGTGTTTGAACCTCTTTCTGTAGGCTCTGGAAATTCTCCCAAAACTTAATTGAATATATTGTCTCTGCCTTCTGCTGTTGCCTCAGCCCCTTTGTCTACGCTTTGGACTCTTCGGTTTGGTCTCTGGAACGTGTCCCAGATTCCCCACACCTTTTAGCCGTGTTTATATTTTTTCTTTATATACACCTAGCTGTGTTACTGTCTGGACTTTGTTCTCTCTCTCTCTCTCTCTCTCTCTCTCTCTCTTTTCTCCCATATGGTCTTGTCTATTGACGATGCTTTGTTTATTCGATAGATTACTTCTTTCATTTCCAGAACTTTTATTTGCTATTTTATCAGTGTCTCAATCCCCTCCTGAATTTTTCTTCAGCTGTGCTGGCTAGTTTTAGCTTAGCTTAACACAAGCTAGAGCTATCTAAGGGGAGGGAATGACAACTGAGAAAATGCCTCCATAAGATTGGAGTGTCAGCAAGCCCATGGGGGTACTGTCTTAATTAGTGATTGATGCATGATTAATGAATGAATGATGCTCCCCCAGGGACCAGGACCACCCCTGGGCAGGTGATACTGGGTTCTAGAAGAAAACGGGCTGCGCCAGCCATGAGGAGCAAAGCCAGTAAGAAGCACCCTCCATGGCCTCTGCATCAGCTCCTACCTCTAGGTTCCTACCCTGTTTGAGGTTTTGGTTTGATTTTGGTTTTTTGAGACAGGGTTTCTCTGTGTAGCTGTAACTGTCGTAGAACTCACTCTTGTAGACCACGCTGGCCTCAAACTCACAGAGATTTCCTACCTCTGCCTCCCAGGTGCTGGGATTAAAGGTGTGTGCCACTACCACCTGACTTTGAGTTCTCGTCCCGACTTTCTTCAGTGATAGGCAGTGATATGGAGCTGCTAGCTGACATTCCTACCCAAGCTGCTTTTGGAGTTTTATCACAGCAATAGAAATTCTAACTAAGACATCAGTGTTTTTAATTCTTCCTCCAAGTTGCTAAAGGTTTCATTCACTTTGGTGGCTTCCTGGTTTCATTCACTTTGGTGGCTTCCTTGTCTGTGTCTGACCAGATGACCTTGCTTCATTTTTCTGCTTATTGGGTTCTCCATATGGTTAGTAATCCTTTTTAAAACTGTGAGCCAGGCATGGTGACGTGCACCTTTTGTCCAAAGGGAGACAGAAGCAGGCGGATATCTGAGTTCAAGGTCACCCTGGTCTACAAAGTGAGTTTCAGGACAGCCAGGACTACACAGAGAAATCCTGTCTTGGAAAAAAAAAAAAAGTCAGTCAATCAATCAGTCAATAACCTGGGGGACCAGAGAGAGGGCTTGGCAGGTAAGGTGTTTGCCACCAACCTGAAGCCCTTAGTTCAACCCTTAGAACCCCTGCTGTGGCCAAAGAGAACTGCTTCCTTGTGAGCTGTCCTGTGTCCTCCACACGTGTGCAATGGCACACTCACATGCACGCATGCTACCGCCTCCGTGTCTGTGGACATTGGGACCCTGTGATGAGTCATGATGGGTGTTGTCTCATTCTGGTCTCTTGATTATATTCTGTGTATCCCCTGTGGTGGCTATGTTCTCCAGTTTTAGCTCCCTCCTCCCTTTCCCCACCCTTGTTTGTTTTCCATGAGAGTCCTCAGGAAGTTTCCTCATGAGGAATTTTGTTTTCTGCTCCTTTGAGGGGAGTGTGTGAACCATGGTATCTGGCGGCCTCTCTGATGAGTCAGCGCAGTCCTGGGGTTGAATAGCAGGAGGTTACTCTGCGAGTTCTACTTGTGCCCCAGTAATTTTCAGGCGCTGGCATTGGGGTGGAGATGATTCTAGTGTATAGATTTTCATTCGTTTACTTATTTTATAGCTACGGGTTATCAGTGTTTATTGTGTGAAATAGGGACCTAGCATGGAGGCACACACTTTTAATCCCAGAACTCAAGAGGCAGACACAGACAGATCTTTGAATTCCAAGCCAGCCTGGTCTGCAAAGCAAGTTCCAGGACAGCCAGGGTTACAGAGAAACCCTGTCTGGAAGAGAAACAAAGGTGTAATGGTGAAATGGTGTTGGCGGCCTGCAGGTCCAGACACAGCTCCATCCCGCATCCCACATCCCGCAGCATCCCCAGAGTTCTTTGCAGACAGAATCTGTAGTGATGTAGGATTCTTGACTTCACCGCAGAAGAGAATTCCAGGAGGAGTCAGTATCAAGCAGGATCGGAGTTTAAGGGGAAGAAAGTTTTGCAGAGACTCCAGCTCTGGGGTTAGTAGGCAGCGGGGGAGGGGAGAGCACAGGTCCAGCCAGTCCAGCCAGCATAGGCCCTGCCGAGCCAGGTCTGCAGGGCAGCCTTGTGTTCTGTTTACAGTGGCTTCTGAAGTTACACCTCAAAGGCTGCTAAGGAGCCTTTCCTTCTCATTAAAGAGACCCTGGGCTGCTTCCAGGCTGGCTTGCATTACATCTGATAGGTAGAAGCCCAGGTCACTCAGGGTGCAGGGGAGGCTAAAACTGCTCCTCTGTAAACAAAGCCTTGTGTGTAGATTCCCAGGAAATATCCGGGGAAGGAGTAAGGCTGTCCTTGTCGGTCATGCAGGCTCAGGTCTGGTTCATTGTGAAATGAAAAAGAAACAATCTGCACAATAGAAAATACCTCTGCATAAAAGGAGCGTGTCTGTCAGCAGCCTCCACCAGTGTGTCCCTTGTGCCACTTGTGCCCCGGGTTCGGCCCTCAGCCCTCCCGCGTCCCTTCATTTTCTCACCTATCGGTTATGCTTTGGGCCAAGAAAAGAGATTGTGTGTGGTATGTGTGTGTTTGTATGTGTGTGCTGTGTACGTGTGTGTGTATGTGGTGTGTGTGGTGTCTGTTTGTGTGGTGTGTTTGTGTATGTGCAGTGTGTGCTATGTTTGTGTGTGTGGTGTGTGTATGTTTGTGTGTGGTTTGTGTGTAGCGTATGTGTGATGTGTGTGTGTCTGTGTGGTATGTATGGTGTCTGTGTGTGTGCTGTGTGTGTGTTTGTATGTGTGTGCTGTGTGTGTGCTTGTGTGTGTGTCTGTGTAATGTGTGTATGGTGTGTAGAGGTTAAACAGAAGAGGTGACCACTGAATGAGAGAGCAAGCATCACAGTTGGAGACACGCAGTAGACTGTTGCTGTAGAAATGTAAAATAAGAAAGACATTTGTAGATGAGCCTTGGCGTACTTGGCGTACCACAAATGCAGGTGGCAAGGCAGGAGTTGGTCGGCCCTGTGGTACAGCTGCCTAGCCCTCTGTCTATCTGTGCATCTGCCAGTGAGGTGCAGCTTCTAATTTGTCATCCGCAAGGTAATTTTTTTTTAAGATTTACTTATTTACTTTACTTTGTGTATGAATGTTTTGCGTGCACATATGTATGGGTATTACATGCATTCCTGGTACTGGAGAGGCCAGAAGAAGGTGTTGGATCCTCTGGAACTGGAGTTATGTTTCTGAGACACAGCATGGGTACAGGGAATGAACCAGGGCCCGCTGATGCTCTAAACCACTGAGCCGTTTCTCTAGCCCTGAGTCTTTACAGTGTATCTAGGCGGAGAAAATTAGACAAATGGTCTAGACATGACAAGGGGCAGTGCCTCGTCCTGCTGAGAAATCGAAGCTGGTTCTTGCCTTGGTTTGTCATGCTTGTGTTTCTCAGACGTCAGATAATTCGTGTATGTATTTTGAGGTGGAAGTTTTTGGAGTATATTTAAATGTCAATCACAGTCTTACATCAGGAATAAGAAATTAGGAACTTCATTATAATCTTGACTTTGTACATTTTAAGACTATTTGGTACTTTAACTTGTTCAGTGTGAATAAATATATTTAATATACAATAAGAAACACATAACAGTTCCCTCTTTAAAAGGAATCACAGGGAGTTTATTCTGAGGTAAGCATAAGTAGCCAAGGCTAACAATGGCGATCCTGGGTGTGTCAATTAGCCAAGGCTAGCAATGGCGATCCTGGGTGTGCTCAATGACCTTTGCTGCTATGGGCAAGGTTACGTGTGCTTTTCTAGTCACGGAACAAAAGTATGGCATAGTGGTACACCCCCATGATCCCAGGAGAGAAAGGAGAATCGGGGGTACAAGCAGTGTCAGCTACACGGTGAGTTTGACCCCAGTGTAGACCACATGAGACCCTGCCTCAAAACAAGAGAAAACTAATATAAGTGATTTGTCAACGCGTCTACCAGACATGTGGGTAGGAACATGTGGGAAATCTCTGCCACCGTTTTCAAATGCTGTCTCACAACATGCTTAGCTCTGGACTTGATACACTGTAGTCTGCTCAGAACATATTCTGGAGGTTTATCATGTTGTGGAGTTCCAATCCACAAGGAAAAGTCCACGGACTCAATTTAAATTATAATTAAATGAATTTATGAATTACCGTTGGCCATGCAGAAGAGGCTGGAAGAAGGGTTTTAAACAGTGGGCAACACAGTCATCTCATTTTGTGGCATGCACAGCTTCATTCCCCCAGCTAGTGGGGAGCCACCCCCCCCCTTTATAGAGAGACAACTGGGTTTGTATAAGTGGGAGCAAACGGCCGTTTTTACAACCCTGGGGAGGGAGAAGGGTGGGGGGCAAGGAGCCAGAGTTGCCAGGAACTTATCTTTTAGGGGGTTAGAATGGGTGCCTAGCTCAAAAAGGAGTTTGAGCTATCACAGTCAAATAGTCAAAGCTGGACCAGATACAGAGGCCAGTGATAAGTGGCTATCAAGAAGATTGGCTGCAGCCCATGCTCATTTTGTCTCTGAACCTGCAATATTCTGTCTTTTTATAATCGAGACATTCTGGTTGGCCAATCAGCCTGCAGAATCTTTACTACCAGTGTGACTTCTTCGGAGAACTTAAATTCCTAAGTCTATTGCCAATTACATAGACTATGAAACTGTATGTATAGCTTAATTTTCATACCATAACATATAAAGCAAACACACAGTCCCACCACCTGCTTCGGGAAACACAGGTTCCCACTCTCTCTGAGAGCCTCAGACAGCTAAGGGAAGATTTACTTTGTTATCTCTGAAGAGATAAAGTCAATCATGGTGGTAAGTGCTGGTGTTCGGCCTCCTCCCTCCTTTCTCCATCTTTGTTCGGTCCAGGCCCCGAGCTCATGGGATCGCATTACCCACATGCAGCATGGGTCTTCCGTCCTCGGCTAAGCCTCCATGAACGCACCCTCGCATAAATACGCAGAGCTGTTATTTCCTAGGTGATCCTAATGCCAGTCAAGTTGGCAGTGAGAAGCAGCCACCCTAAACCCCCAATCGCCGGGCCTTAAGACCACATGTGCGTCCAACAGACTGAAGCCACGCGTGTTAAAGTCAAAATGCGGGTCTGGGGTCCAGATCTTGAAATGGTCCTCATCATGTCTGCACGTCTGCTAAGGGACAGGCCCCCGCAGGGCTTGCCTCACAAGTCCAGTTGCTGTCTGCTGAAAACTTGCTAGTGAGCATCTGTGCGTGGGGCTGGCAACATCAGGCCTCCAAGGCTGTTGAGTTTAGTCAGCATTAAAGCTACTGAGTAGCCTTGGGAATTTTTTTTTTAAAGATAGCTCTATCTATCTATCTATCTATCTATCTATCTACCTACCTATCTATCTATCTATTTATTTTTATGTGTACAGTGTTCTACCTCATACCAGAAGAGGGCACCAGATCTCACCATAGATTGTTGTGAGGCACTATAGATGGTTGTGGGAATTTAACTCAGGACCTCTGGAAGAGCAGCCAATGCTCTTAACCTCTGAGCCATCTCTCCAGCCCAAGGGGAATATTTTTTAATCATTATTACAAGTTAATAAAATGACTCAAATGTTTGTATTAAAGCATAGAGTTGGATAGGTAGGTAGGTAGATGGATGGATGGATGGATGGATGGATGGATGGATGGATGGATGGATGGATGGACGGACGGACGGACGGACGGATGGACGGACGGACTGACGGACTGACGGACAGATGGATAGGTAAATAGATAGCCAAATAGATGCCATAGTGGACACGGTGAAGGGACTCTATTTGGATTACCATTTTGAAATACAGTCCCAGATCACAACACCCTTCTACTAAATTAAAAATGATTCATTCTTGCTCTATGTTCTTGCTTTTGCCGGTACTTGATGTTTGAGCAGACAGTGTCATAGTGTCTGAACCAGGCAGGAGCAGAAGGAAGCACCCATCTGGAGCAGCTCCTTTGGGGCCCCTTCTCTAGCTGAGGGGGTCTTAGTCAGTTTTCAACCACATTAGGTTGTCAACATACAAATGTTGGGGGTGGGGAAGGCAGCCAGCCCGTAGCAGGCAGTTAAGAGCCAAGGACGGTCTAGTACTTGATAGCATGAATAGTGATGCCAAGTGCACCATGGCTTTTACTACGCCATAGATCCTGGAGGAATTTACATCATCAGCCAACAACACGAGTCCAACGCTCATCTTAGAACTTAGGGAAACGAACCTCCAGCTGTCAGTGCCCCGTGTTTTATTTCCACCTGAGAGGATTCTCAGAGGGGATGAGTCTTCCATCTGCCTGAGCTGAGCCCAGGCAGCTCTTCCCAGAGCCCAGGGTCCTCATCTCTGCTGTCAGCAACTCCGGAAGTCATCACCACGTTCTCTCTGCTGTGCCTTCTGGGATAGCAGCAGAGCCCCCCACTTTCCAGGGGCAGGGAGCAAGGGGAAGAGATGTAGAAGAGAGTTAAAAGTGAAGACTGTAGATTCACGAGAATCTCCCACTTCCCAGTGTCCGCTCACTGTCTGTGCCTTGAATGCTCTGAAAGGGCAGCTAGTGTGTTCACACACAACAAAGGGTCTAACGAGAGACGTGTGAAGCGTTAATCACGTGCTTACGTATTAACCACATTCTAGGTATCATGTATTACAGTCACATAAATTTCTCAGACCGCCAGCACTCCATTACAACTGCGCAATCTTTTCTTAGCCCATAAGCATATGCCATGTGCCAAGAACACAGTGCTCACACTTGCCCAGTGGTTGTACGGCCCTTGTCAAACAAGTTCATATCTAAGCTTCTTGCCTGAAGGCACTTCCATCTCTGAGAAATATCTGCACCAGCCCTTCAAGGAATGTAGACTTAAATCCCAGCGATAAAGACCCACATTTAAATTCCTTTCGTCTCTCCCAATCCAGGCCTACCGAGTGGACAAAAGGGCTGCTGAGCAAGCTCGCTGGGAAGAGGCCTCCAAAGAAACCATCAAGAAAACCACTAAGCCTTGTCCTCGCTGCAATGTGCCAGTGGAAAAAAATGGTGAGTGTGAGCCAAGAGGAGAGCCAGGCCTGCCTGCACCCTCTGCACAAGGTGGCCTGTGGGGGCAGGGCAGTCGGGCTTGGGGGAGGGTCCACAGCTTGAGGCTGGCTGGGTAGAGTGTAAGTGGCTCAGGTCTTCTTCAGCATGGAATTGCTTAACCTCCTAAACCCGAACCCCACTACAACTACCCCAGCGTCTTTCTGGAGATTTGGGCTGCTCTCATAGCTGATATACTTTAGGAGGCAGGAGACAAGGGCAGTGTCCTAGGTGGTTTCTAGGGGATGAAATTCCATCCTTGGACCGGGAGCTGTGGTGGTAAATGAAACTTTCTGGTGAGGTGGTGGCCAGCAGTGGGTGACACTGAGTGCACCAGGACTCATTCCAATGTCCGTGGAGAGAGAAGACACACAAGGTACGCCAGTGTCCCTTCTTAATGACATCAGACGCTTGGCATCTTCTCACAACAAGAGTCCTCCGTAGGCCCCCAGAGCCCAGACTGAGGGATCAGGAGCACCGCCACGTCAACTGCGTTGCTCAAGTGATGGCAGCTACACCTCCCCTTGTGGATAATTATAACAGAAGGTGCACCCAGTAACTGCTTGTCCAAGTCCTCTGGCAGGATAGAGCATCTGCTCCGGCCAGCATTCCCAGGGCACATCATCGCGTTAAAGCATGTCAAATCTTATTTGGTACAGAACAGGGGTAGGTTTCTTCAATCAGCTTTTTCTCAGACTCTTCTGGCTGTGAATACCCTCTCCCTGCCCTGAGCTTTTTCCCAGACTCTTCTGGCTGTGAACACCCTCTCCCTACCCTGCATTCATGCCCCATCACTCCTGGTAATATCCCTGAAGGCTGGGGCTCCCTTCAGTTCTCGGGTCCCTTCTGCAAGGGAGGCAGTGCCTTAAATGACACTCCTGCCCAGCTCCCCCATTCAGATGCTTTGGAAACATTACTGGACTTTGGAAAGGGACTTTTTCTTCTGTCTCCCAGCAAATCTTCTGTGACTCTCAAGAATCCAAAACGACGATTTGAACATATCTCTGAAGGAAATGAAATAAGAACAGGGCAAGTTCTCCTAGAATGTTCCACCTCGCAGTCAGCAGACAAAACCATACACGTTCATGCTCAAATAGTTCCTCTTTGCTGACCTTCTCTAGTCCAGGTGTTGTCTCACCTGAAGGACTGTCCCTTCCTGACTCATGCAGTCATATCCCTAGCCTCATTAAAGCTGGACCCTCATCGCTGTGGAGAACCCCAGAGCCCTTAGACTGAACGGTGCACCCTTCCCACTCCTACATTCATGAGTCAGAGGGCTTGGCTCTCCAAGAGAGTGGGGATCAGCTCAAATCTGCCATGATCTGTCTCTGTTGGCCATGTCCTCAAAGTACAGATTGGATTGCCCTTGAACATGAAGAGGAACTGCCAAGTATGCTTTTCAAACTACAGACTCCTGGGCTTCCATCCAGACCTGAGTACCTATGTTTTAAAGTTCATAACAAGGTCTCCCAAAGAGGCTCTAGGGCTACATTGGCAAAAAAAAAAAAAATCCTTTAAGGCACATTGGCAAGCATCCTTCAAGGCATATAGCTATGTATAGCATTTCTCCTCCCCTAGTCCACAGCAAGAATATATCATGCAGAGAATGTTGAGCAGGGGAACCAGGCACCAGCATAGTTTAGGACATTGTCTTGCGTGCAGCAGGGACACAAGAACCAAAGCAAGTTTCATACCCTGAGAGCCACTACTGATGCAAAACATAGCTGTTCCCCCAAAGAGAAAAAGAATTTATTCTGAGCCAAACTTGAGTGACCATGATGTAGGAACACAGATTCAAGTTGCTCAGAATGGACACATCCCGCTGTGGAAGAGGCTACATAAACTTTAGAGTCATTGAACAACAGCGACGACAAATCAGAAATCCACACATTTACCAGATAGATTGGTGGGGACATCATATGGGTTAGATACAGCCAAGCGGCCAGCCTTAGCTTGAGGTTCGTGAGAAGCTTGGTGTGCTAAGTTCACCAGTATGTTCTGTTCTGAAGGTTTTGTCTAACAGACACGAAGCTGTTAGACCAGGTACAGAAACCAGTGACAAGGGACTATTAAGGGGCTGAAGACAGACCAGGGCCACTTGGTGCTCAATCTGTAGCATTCTGTCACTCCACGTTCACAAAGTAAAGTCAACAATTCTGCAGAATCAGCGGCACGGAGGCGGGCCCTTTCAGGGAACACTTGTCCGTAGCACTAAGGGCATCATTCTAGTGCCTCTGGAGGCTCCGTCATGCTCACCGGAGAAGCAGTTTCTCACACCTCCTGCTGGCACACTCTGGACTTCCCCTGTGCCTCTGTTCCTTTTCCCCTTATCATTGTCATTGTGTCACTGACTTCAGGGAGGTTCCTGGGAACTGGGTCCCTTCCATTCTGCCCCCCCATATCTGGTTGGCTCCAGAGGGCTCCCGGTGTGCACTGCACTGTGTCTGGAGGGCTGGAGTAGAAGCTGAGCTCTGGTCTGCTTGAGTTCCAGTCCTCATTCAGCCATTGTCACCTGAGTTTCTAGCACTGGATGCTGGTTACCCTGTCATCTGTTTCACCCTCTGGGGCACAGGGGCCATCTGTTGCCCTTGTGCAAAGCTAGGATGAAGGTTGAGTGACATGATGTCTGCAAGGGGTATGCTAGGGGGACTTCTCAGCAAATGCTGCCCAGCATCAGTCTTGTTCTGATCAGACAGATCTTTGGTGAGCTGGTCACACAGCATCTATGTGGCCGAGAAGATAATATATGTAGGAAGTAGGGTGGGGCTGTATAACTTGGGATGAGAGGCTAGTCAGTGGACACTGTGGCCTTCCCTTCTGCCCTGGTGACCAGCTCTTCTTCGATGGCTGTAGGATCACATTGCCTGTTTTTATGGGTATTAGCAGCACCCATGCCACCAGGTGCTGAGAGCTGGCTGGCTACAGAATGAAAGCTGGCGGACCTGTACCAAACACTTGAGCCTTTAAAAAACCATCTTTCTCAACACCAACAAGAGTAGGCCTACTCTTCCAGGGTACCAGAGGCAGGCTTAGCTCAACCAAAGCCCCTGACTCTGAGTCCCTGATGCCTGGGAAAGGAATTCAGTTGGTGACCCCCACTGTTTATTTGCATGTTGGGAGGGCCCTGGAAGGACAATGGTTAACATGTACCTGCAAAGTGCATGAGGGTCAGTAGGGTTAAGAGACCCCACTCCAGTTCTCCAGTTCTGCCCGCCATTCCCAGACTGTGATCACATGACAGGAGAAAAAGAAAAAAGATGCAAATGGCCTTGCCAGAAGAGAGTATTAAGTGCCTACTAACGCCAGCACCGGTTGTATAGACTTGAAAAGCGCAAGCTAAATAGGACAAAACCATTTCTCTGAGGCTGCAATATCCCAGAGAACTGCAGATTTGACCCAGGCAAGGAAGTAGTGAGGACCACATGTGCAAAACAGTGGGGGTACAAACAGCACACATGGCCTGAGCTGGAAGTCCCTTGCTTGCACAGTGTGTAGGGCCACTGTTAGAGCCAAGGGGCTTAAGCTTGATTCCCAGAAACAGGGCGCCATTCAAATGAATTACCTGATGAGATCTGCTGAGATACAGGTCACACCACAGGCATGGAGGTGGAGCTGAGAAGCCAAGTAAGTGACTCACAAGTATAGATGGTTTCCAGCAGGGTCATTTCTATACGCTGTCATAGGCTATAAATGGGAGGCACTCACTCATGACCTGTGGAGTGTTAGCCTCTGACCCTCCCCCCCCACACACACACGTACTCACTAACAATAAATAAGTAAATACTTTTGTTAATGGAGTAGCCCTGGCTGTCCTGGAACTCACTCTGTAGACCAGGC
>NC_022034.1:9385671-9386514 GCF_000317375.1 Microtus ochrogaster
ATACTTTGTTTTGTTTCTCAAGATCAATGTGTGTATTTTTAAGGATAATATTAGTCACTGTGCTGGAATTCACTGATTTGGGTGGCCTAGGCTAAACTGGCTGGCCCCAACAATCCACCTATCACTGCCTGGGATTACAAATCCAGGTCACCATACCTAACCCTCCTCTTAACTTGAGCTCTGGGGATTGAAGTTGAGCCTTCATGCTGCCAAGTTAGGCACTTCACCGCCTGAGCCATTTCCCCAGCTCCGCGGTTACACTTCTCAACACGCGGTAAACCTAGGTACCTCCTCCTATGGTCCCCTCCATCTTCCCCGATCATCTCTGACAGGCAAGGTCATGGCTTGCTTCTCAGATCTGTAAGGGCCTGTGGCGTGGTTGGATCTGCCAGCAGGTAGTTTGGAAGCTCCAGCTCACTGGCTCTATCCAGGGTGGCGCTCCTGCCCACAGGCCTGCCCTGTCTTGGTTGTCAGTCTAGAGACTGAGTTCCCTGTGAGAACAGCCACAGTCTCTTCAGGTCAATATCAGACAGCTGAGGAGCAATCATCAACTCCCCGTTTCTATTTACAGCCACGTGTCCATAATAATGGGACACAATTTAAGAAGTGTGTCACCAGACACAGCTGTCATTGCTCAGACGTCACTTAGGGCAGACACAAGCCTAGATACGAGTGGCCGCTCAGGAGGTTCAGGGAGTCTGGGACAACCGAGGCAGCTGCAGGGAGGCGTGGTGAGAACTCCTCAGGGAACCTTCTCCAAAAGTAGGAGAACATAAGTAAAGCACATGATGAGATGATTATTTCTAATAATAAAAGTGTCTTGATTTAAACCACTCATATAGC
>NC_022034.1:9387000-9397596 GCF_000317375.1 Microtus ochrogaster
ACACATTGAGCACAACTGTATACAGTCTACTCTTCCCTTTCATTTTTTAGTTAGCATACAAAATAATAGGCTACATTCCGATGTTTTTAAGATTTTTTTATCCCATGCTTTTTCATACCCAGGCCAGCTGGCCTTGGTGAGCTCCCAATAGAACATCCCCATTGTCCCAGGGTGGTCCTTGGACTTCCCACAAGTCAGGGAACCCTGATTGCTCTTCGAACTGATGAGGGAGGGGAACTTGATCGGGTGAGGGAGAGGGAAATGGGAGGCGGTGGTGGGGAGGAGGCAGAAATCCTTAATAAATAAATAAAATTTAAAAAAAGAAAGTCATGGCAGAAAAAAAAAGAAAAAAAAAGATTTTTTTATGCATATGGATGCTTTGCCTGCAGGTATGTCTGTGTACCACGGGCATGCTTGATGCCCATGGAGGGTATTCAGTCCTCTAGAACTAGAATCACAAATAGTTGTGAACTGTCACATGTGTGGTGGTAACTGAACCCAGGTCACTAGAAGAAGAGCTGGTAGCACTACCCACTGAGCCATCTCTCAGGCCACTGACATCTTTGTTCATATATGGACTTTGTTTATGTTTGCTCCCATACCTCTCTCCCTCCTCCTCCCTTTCCCACTGGTCTCTAGCCCTTCTCCGATAATCCCCTTTCTGCCTCCATGTCATATACATATATATTACATATATACATATATAAATACACACACAAGAGAAAACCTTTTATTTATTCTCTTCCATCCCACCCTTTCCCCCCCATCACCCTATTTCCCCTGCTTTCTCCTTAGGAGCATTCCTCCCTCCACAGAATCCCCTTCTGCCATTTCTTCCTTCCTGTCACCAGCAGCACAGTAGGCTAGCGTCCCCATATGGGAGTGTAGCACAAACATGGACGTCAGTAGGCGACAGGAGTTTCCAGCTTGCTGTCACATGGGCCCACCACTGTACATTGTTGACCATACTGTCGCGGTCCCAAGTGCGCGTCTACATTGCAGGGTCTAGCGGGAACCAGCCATGTTAACTGCCAGGAAGGGAAGAGCCTCCTGCTATAACCCTCTCTCCCCACTTCCCTCCTTCCTCCCCACAGTGGCGCCACTTCCTACAGACGAGCTATAGAGTTTCAAATGTGTAAGGATTGAAAGAAAAACAAGAAAAGAATTCTTGCATAGCATAACTTTAAGTTCATCAGTTTTAGCTTTTTGCTCAATATCCTAAATGACATTTTAGAGAGACTTAAATGACATTTCAGAACACACTCTGCTGTTGTATTATCCTAAGACATGGCTGTTAACATGTGCTAAAAATGGCCCTATCTTTGATGACAAGTATTTTTTAAAGCTTTTTAAGTTTTCTACTTTATTTTTCATACATCTGTGATCTTTTATAATGCTTCAAACAAATCATAACCAAGTGGAAAATTTTAAATGTGTTATCCCTAGACAAATGCCTAAGGGCATAAAAATATTTTTGAGCAGAGTTAGCTGTCGTGCACAATTTCTCTTAACAAAAGTTAGTCAGTATGAGGCAATCCTTGTATGTTTTGGTAGGCTAACAAGGTAACTGGTAACAGAGCCCACCTAGAGTTGAGTAACATATAAGCAAAGAGATTGCTTTGCCTGGATCTCCGACAGTTCCCTTTAGTGCCCCTGCATCTCCTGGAAGACTCAGTGCCTGAGCCCAGAAGGAACCAACTGAAGGGTGGGGGTGGTGACCCCAAAGTAGAGCCCTCGATAAGGGGCTCCCTGCGGACATGGCAGCCCCTGTTCCAGGAACACTGCGGGGCTCAGCTCTACCCCTGACAGAGCTGCTTCACCTTGAGAAAGTTCTCCAGCAAAGCCATGCTCCAGCCTCAGTGTTGTCAAGATGTAACATAGGCTATGCAGGACCCTTGACAAGGTTTCATGGAAGCCAGGATGACCCAGAACACACTGGTCCTGCTCCCTCTGCTTCCTGAGTTTGGGGATCACATGTGTATCCTGGTGTTTGCAGAGCTGGGGATTGAGCCCAGGGCTCCATGCAGGTTAGGCAAGCACTCTACCAGCCAGGCTCCAATCCCAGCGTGGCAACGTCATACTTTGCTTCTTACCTTAAATAGAAATCTAAATACCATTCAGGAACACTTTTAACTCTGTTAAAAGCAATATACTATCGCAGTTCCTGCTTATACATTTTGCTGAACCAATTAACACCACATAAATATGAGAACTACGAACCCCAGTGTATCACATATTAAATTATTAAATATTTAATACATATTTAAAAGTCAAGCGTTTAATATGACTGCATTCTTTAAATGAAGAATCAACAGTCTGTGGAACATGAGTCCTTTGTGTCTAAGCACACGAGAGGAGGAGAGCTCAAATGTGTGAAGGGGATTTGTTCTAAAGACAGAGAGCCCCACTTCCGGGTCATCATCTCATCCATCTCTCTGGGGGCTGCCCCCTGTGGTGCCTGATTGAACCCCCTGGTTCAGAGTCTTTCTGCCCTTGTTGCTCGGAACTGTTCATTACAAGGGTAATTTCTGGGATGGCACATGGGTATGTGTGCAAGGGCTCTCCCGGCGTTTGCTGCAAACCCACAGCATCTGTATTCTTTGTTCCCACAGGAGGCTGCATGCACATGAAGTGTCCGCAGCCGCAGTGCAGGCTGGAGTGGTGCTGGAACTGCAGCTGTGAGTGGAACCGAGCCTGCATGGGTGATCACTGGTTCGACGTGTAGAAGGATGTCACCCAGGCCCTGGCCCTGGCCACAGCTTCTAACAGAAAAGATGTCGACCCCTACCCTCTTAGTCATTTCGTCCCCTCTATGCATACAAGCACATACATACACACGCACAAACACAGGCTGCAAATTACAGATGCGACCACTAGAGCCTTTCCACGGCACCCACGGCAACCAGCAGTGCCCGCTGGGCACCCAGCAAGAGGCTCTTTCAGGCTTCTGGTTTATGCAAATATCAGAGCTGGGAAGAGGGCACAGCCCCTTGTTTTGGATTCTCAGCCCAGCCCGAATCCAGCTGGATCATCACAGGGGCAGAGGTTTTTCCAGGTTTACCTTTCTGCCTCCACTTTCACTAACTTCATGTAGACGCCACAGGTGAAGCCAACAGCTTTCCGAGGCTGTCACCACGCTCTGATTATGTTAGATGCTGTGTATTCTCAGGAGCACACTCAAGATTTAAGGAGCAGTGCTATTATTTAGCAATCACCTCCTCCCAGAGGGCCCTCCCCAGCAATAGTCAAAACTACTAGTTTATCCCCAAGAATCCTGTCTTTATAAGTGGTGCTGATGAGACAGGTCCGCGGCATACAAATCAGCTCATCAAGCAAGCGAGGAACTGGGAAAGCTAATTTGAGTGCCGGCTGTTTAAATCACAGGGAGGGCGTCGAAGCTGAGCACACTGCCGTCCGTTCAGTTGCCTGTAACCTTAGAAAGAAAGAATTTTTTTCCTCCTGAAATTATTACAAAGTCTGCAATTGGTTTGAAGTATTCTTGTTGCCACCTGGAAGCTTAGCCCATTCGTTTGGCTTCAGTGTAAACTCAATAGAGAAAGTACCTATAAAGGGATATTTTTAGAAACAATCCCGTGATGCTATTCCAACGCCAACAACAGTGCAGGTCGGGTTTATATTTATGGAACATTTACAGAAGGGGCATTTCTAGATCCTCTAAGTGAAAACA
Organism: Microtus ochrogaster; assembly: GCF_000317375.1. Taxonomy (NCBI): domain Eukaryota; kingdom Metazoa; phylum Chordata; class Mammalia; order Rodentia; family Cricetidae; genus Microtus; species Microtus ochrogaster. The sequence goes on from NC_022034.1 coordinate 9,390,689, forward strand.
TGCCTGACCCCTCCATCAGCGGGATACACCTCTGTGCACCTACTCCCTCCCCAGCAGCTAAGCCCCAGGCAGGGCCTTTCGCGCAGGACAATAAATACACACTAGAATATTCTTCAGGTTAATATGCATCACATATGAATGTTAATTTTTCAAAATTTTATTTTTTCCTATTTTTTTATTTTTGAGGCACGCACAACACATAAAAACAATAGCACTAGGTACTGTGAGCCGAATTTTCTACCGCGCCATGTGCGCAGGGGTGAGGCATAGTCTCTGCCTTTCCTTCTCATTTGATATTCTGGCTTCTCAGGAGGCTGAGCTGCTAGCTGAGGGTCTCTTTGGCACATGAGGTCCCTTGGGACTTAAGAGACTTGGATCTTCTGAAACCAATATGAAGGTGTAACCAACAGAAACCCTTGCTGGAGAGAGAAGAGGCAGTGACCTCAGAATTTTCCAGGTCTTATACCAAGAACATCTGCTCCCCTACTCCAGGCAGCCTTACCCAGCCTCATCCACAACTCTCCCCCAGGAGCTTTCTGCCCTCCCCTTCCTCTGAGATGCTAGAACAAGACTGTGGTGTGAGGGGGTCATAACAACGTGAATGACCCCATTTAATATCAGCTACTAGAAAATCCTTCCACTCCTACACGCCCTAGGCCTGCCAGACCCGAGTCCAGAAGCCGAGGTGACATGGAAACAATGGTGTTGGTATCTTGGAAAGTGAGGAAAGATCAGCAGACCCAAGTCCACGCTTGCATCCCGGTGGCCTCGTCTCCACCTCAGCCAGGTCCTGAAGGAGTGCCGCATGCTCACCCAGAGTGGCAAGGCCACCTGTCCTGAGCACTCAGGGTTTTTCTGCCAACCGTCTCTGTTTTGTTTGCAGCATTGCTCTTCCCGTCACATCCTCCCACACCTGTGTGCTGTAATGGTTTGGGAAGCCAGGACAAGGTCTCCTGTCCTGCTTGCTACAGAGACTCCCTGGAGCTCACTGGCTCTCCAGCATGTTCCTTTTTTCTTTCTAGTGATGGCCTATGTTTTCTTCAGAATAGAATAGTGGTTCTGAAAATGGCTTAAAGGGAAAGTATCCACAGTGTGTGAGCAAGAGTCACCGCCTGTGTGTGTGAGCATGAATCGTGGGGAAGAAGTGGATCAGAAGAATGGAAACCTATCCTCTGCAGGGCAATCTGCCTTTTTCTGTGAAACGCATTCAGAAAGATTTGAAGGCTGTGTCCATGGTGGTACCCAGACTGTCAATAAAAGAATCCAAAGAGTGTTTGAGCTTGTCCTTGGAGATATCTCTTTGATAAATGTTGGAGATGTGGGCGAGAAGGTGGGCCACATTTCTGTTTCTTTGTGGTCTCTCATACTGCTTGGTAGCACGTCCTCTGGGGGATCATGGCCCCTTTGCTCTCCATGATTAACCTCAAGGGTTCTGCTTTTTTAATTATCTAAATTCCAGAACAAAACCTCATTCTGAAATGTGATGGCTACTTTCTTACCTTGCTCACAAACTTGCCTGAATAAATGTTTACAAGAGAAACTGGGACTTGGAGAGCCAGGAGAGATGGCTCAGAAGTTAAGAGCACTTGGTGCTTTTGCAGAAGAACAGAGTTCAGCTCCCAGCATCCATGTGGGCTCACAACTGTCTGTAACTCCACCTCCAAGGAGTCCGATGACCTCTTCTGATCTCTGCTGGATCCTTCGGGCATATGCTGTACATAAACACATTCACACAGTGCACACATGTGCATACACACACGCACGCACACACACACACAAATAAATAATGTATATTTTGAGAGAGACAGGAAGAAGCGTGAAACCAGAGAGTTGTCTGGGTCTAGTAAAGTGGTAACTACAAAAGCATGAGGACCCAAGTCCAATCCTCCAGAAACCACACAAAAAAATCCAGGGGCAGCAACACACACCTGTAATGCTAGCACTGAGAGGCCGAGGCAGGAGGGACCCTGTGATGTGGATTCCTCTTTCTATGGTGTGGATATGTTTTATTACCAGTGGTTAATAAAGAAGTTGCTTTGGCCTATGACAGGGCAGAAAACTAGGCGGGGAAACTAAACTGAATTCAGGGAGAAAGAAGGCGGAGTCAAGTAGACGCCTTGTAGCTGCTGAAGAAAGATGCCAGCCAGAAACTTAACAGTAAACCAAAGCCTCGTGGTGATACACAGATGAATAGAGATGGGTTAATTAAAGATATAAGAGCTAGCTAGAATACACCTGAGCTGTTGGCCAAACAGTGTTGTAATTGACATAGTTTCTGTGTGATTTGGGTCCAAGCAGCCAGGAAGCAAAAGTGCATTTTCTGTTTACATCCCTGGGGCTCATTGGCCAGAACTGATGACCTTGTCTCAAAAATAAATGTAGAGAACATAAGAAAACCAAACATTGACCTCTGGCCTCCCCGTACCTGTCCACACACATCAAAACTAAGACATCACGACCACGTGGCAGTGAATTCATGCCACTGTCCATGTGTTTATCAGGTGCCTTCCTCGCTGTGATGAAATCCTTGGCAAAAGCCACTTAAAGAAGGAAGCATTTACTTTGGCTCATGGTTCAAGAACTGCAAAGGCCCATGTTGACCGCCGCATACGCGGGACTTAGAGTCACCTAGGCTTGCTCCTGTCCAGGGGCAGGGTTGGATCGGGTTACTTTAAGCAAGAAGATGCACCTAACTGTGAGCAGACTGTTCTAAGCCTGGGGAAGGTGAGCCAAATACACCAGCATTCATCTCTCTGCCCCCTGACTGCAGACACAATGGGACCAGCTGCCTCAGGTTCCTCATGCCCGAGCCTTTTTCACCATGATGGATGCAAACTCAAACTGCGAGCCAGGACGGTCGTCCCCTTCCTCCTTCTTTAAGTTGCTTTTGGCGGGTATTTTGTCCCAACAATAAAAATTAACCAACACTAAGCTAGGTCCCCTCTCATCTGAACAGACAGGGTAGACGGCAGGGACTGTTGACATTCAGCCAGCCTCCTCCTTTATGTCTCATCTGGAACCCCAGTTCATGGTTTGGCGTTGCCCACATTCAGGTTGGCTCCTTTCCTTTAGTTTTGCAGGTCTGGAAACACCCTCACAGACACGCCCTATGGCACGCCTCCTACATGATTCCAGATCCAATCAAGTTGACAGTGACAATGGTGTCAGAGCTGAAACGTGGGCGCAGCATCTTCTCAGGAACACTACTGTGGTTGTGACTGGCTTGTCTTGGTGTGTCCTTCAGGAGCAACCTAAAGAGACCGTCTCTGGATAATCCTGGGTATCTTCCAGGCCAGCAGCATGGTAGGGACCCCACTGGAGCCGGAAGCCTGAGAGATGCTCTGAGAAAACTCCCAGGGCGTCCACAGAGCAGAGGCTGCAGAGAAAGGCACACGCTTGTGTGAGCTCTGAGTATCGGAGCAGGGGCCCTGGCTCCACCACCCTTGTGGATGTGAGCTCTGGGGACAAAAGCAGAGTGTCCCTTGTTGGATTGTTGTCATGACTCACCGAGAGTTCCCATTGAGCATCCACAGCTGATTAATTAATAATTATTAATACGTGAACAAGTCAGCAGGGGCCACAGGGAAAAAACAAAACCACAGTAATTACCAGGTGTGTGCACATGCTACCATCAAAACTTCATGTGAGTGGCAGGAGGTGGTGTGTGTTGTTTGAATGTGCATTCTTCATACTTCTAGAGGTTTCTTTCTAAGGGTAAGTTGCTAGTTGCTCTTTCTAGCTGTGTGTGGTGTGTGTGTGTGTGTGTGTGTGTGTGTGTGTGTGTGTGTGTGTGTGTACAGGTGGTATCCAGAGAGTGGGCTAAGGAATTCAGATCAGGAATGGAAATAATTGAGTATAAGTAGTAAACACACATGTAAAATAAGGGGAACCAACTACCCTTTTGCCCAACCCCCTATGTCATTTCAGACAACATGGAGATATGAATAGTTTGTGTTTTGAAGGTAATCTTATCTCAGCATGTATTAGTAGGTGTTCTCTAGAAGAACACACACACACACACACACACACACACATGTGTAAAGGGGGTTTTTAGAATGGCTTCTAGGCTGTGATCCAGCCAGTCCAACAATGGCTGTCTACAGACAGAGGAATCCAGTAGTTGTTCCATCTGCACGTCTGGATGGCTCAACTAGTTTTAACTGTACCCTGGAATCCTGAAGAAGTGGTGCTAATGAAGGAATAGACTTGCTATTGAGGGCAATAGCAAGCAGAGGAAGAGAGAGCAAGTCTCCTCCTTCATGTCCTTTACATAAACTGCCAGCAGAAGGTGTGGCTCGGATTAAAGGTGGATCTCCCCTCCTCAGAGATCTGGATTAGAGGTGGGTCTCCCCACTTCACATGATTTAATTAAGAAAAAAAATCTCTCACAGGTGCACCCAGCCATGTGGGTTTTAGTTAATTCCGGATGTAGTCGAGCTGACAACCAAGAAGAGCCACCCCACACTGTAACGCTGAGCCTTCTTTGGGTGAACACCTAGGGATAAACTGTCCAGCCGCAGCACTCGAGAGCTGCTGCTGGGCTTGACTAACCATGCAGAGTTGGTGAGGAGTGCTGTCTGGAGGGTCGGCTGGACTGTACGCATCAGTGGCACTGTCCTGAGGGATGGGTGGTGTTCCCGGTTTGACTGGAACCCAGAAGACCGACTGCCATAATCCCAGTTCATAAGAGAGCTACTGAAGTACCCGTTATCAACTGCTTTCCTCCTGGTCTCCGTTCATGCTCTTCCGACTGCCCGAAAGCCTTTCTTGACAAGAGCTCCAGCACCCCCCTTGACTGGCCAACCTTGAATTCTCCCTCCAAAGGTCCCTGACACAAGCTAACACTCTGGGCCTGCATTGACTTCCGATCCATAGCAGCAACTGATCAAGCTGTGCTACCTCTGAAGGACAGGTGAGTAGAACAGAGCTATTTGCACATAATCTGACAGTCAGATTCCAGCCACTGTCACTATGGGCTTCCATCTTTGAATTCTGAACAACTCTATCAAAATCCCCGCTGTGGCGCAAAGCAGCGTGTGGAGCCTGCCTGATGCTGTTGGCTATGGGCATCTGGCCAGAAGTATCCTGCTACCAAGGTAAAGCCAGGCAGGCTGGCTGGAGAGCTTGTTTCAGATTTGTGTGAGTTTATGCTGGAGTCCCTGAGACATTTGGTCAATGGTGTCCCCCTCCACCCGACCCAGGACAAAGGAGCCAGGTCACCTCCGCTTTACAAAGCCTGCACGCACCGTTTGTCTATTCTCTCCCCGCAGCTGGTGTGTCCCCCCACAACTGCTGGCGCTGAATTTGAAACTCAAGGATGACTCAGATGGCATTTTTGGAGAGATGCTTTTTAGCATCAGATGACTCAGTGTGTTTCCATGCCAAGGTTTTACTCACATTGTTTTTTTATTATAAAAATAATCATCGTGTTATTTGTGCTCATCATAGAAACAAAAGGTAAAATATAGTGGTTTTCACTGTATTCTTACATAGTGTCCAGCCAGTGAGCTGGCCCACTGTAAAGGAGCTAGCCACCAAACCTGACGACCTGAATTCAATCCCAAGAACCCATGTGGTGGAAGGAGACAACTGCCTTCAAAAGTTACCCTCTGACCTCACACATGCTCCATGGGACACATGCACCCCCCCACACACACACAAAATTAACTTTAAAAACATAAGCACAGCATCAATTAATTTATTCAGTGAGAATATCCCCAGGCTTCATTTGGGCCTATATCGCAGGTGCCAATTAATTTGTGTTTCTTTTAAATTTCTAGATCTAATGTAACCATCCAAACATAAGACAATCATTTGAAAGTTGGGAATATAGAAACTTGTGTAACAAGGAAAATTGGTTTACAACAGGCCTGGAGGTGTAGCCCAGATTAGAGCACTTGCCCTGCACACACAGGACAGGACCCGAGGGCCCTTTCCAGGACCACACACCCAGAAGCAAACAAAGAGCCAACATGTTCACAATGTCACTTAACAGAAGGGCGTTTACAAAGGCGTGAGTACACTATGCTTGCCATCGTGGAAAACCCATGGACGGGAGATGGAAAGACTCACGGTCTGGTTGGCCGTGCCCTCTTACACTCCGAACCCTCCTGACACCCTAGGTGACCATATGGGAGGTGTGGATGAGGAAAACAATTAGGATTACGTCATGGGGTAGAACCCTGATGACTGAAGCTGTCTGAACCAAGCTCTGAGAGAGGCCGGCACTCTCTCCACTGTGTGGAACAGAAGGGGACTTGTACCAGACATGGACTCTGCGGCACCTTCGTCTAGACGTCCAGCTCCAAACTCTGAGGAATAACCTCCTGCGGTCCAGAAGCAGCCCTCTTGATGGTATTTGTTACACTAGTCCGAGTGATGTAAGACAAGGTGTACACTAAAATACAGTTTACCCTTAACATACAGTGAAGGAGCCAACATCAAACCTGGGAGCTGTTAACAGTTACATGCGATTCACTCAGTTCTGCTTTTGTTTGTTTGTTTTTGAGACGGGGTTTCTATGTGTAACAGTCCTGGCTGTCCTGGAATTCACTCTGTAAACCAGTCTGGCCTCAAACTCAGAGATCCACCAGCCTCTGCCTCCCGAGTGCTGAAATTAAAGGAGTGTGCCACCATGCCTAGCTTCACTTTATTGTTGTTGTTGTTGTTAGAAAATGTGGCTTTGTAATGAAAAAAGGCTGGTTCTTCTTTGTTTGGGTCTTCTCTAATTTTCTAGTCATTTCCTGTTTTGATGCAATACCCTCTAACACTTTAAGGTTCCTATTTTGTAGGTCAGCTCCCCAGCCCCCATGGTGTACACTGGTGGCCCTGCTGTTCGGCCTGCAGTGGGACCACCAGCCTTCCTGATTGACCCAGGACGACTGGTGTGCACCAGCCTTCCTGATTGA
>NC_022034.1:9397798-9400745 GCF_000317375.1 Microtus ochrogaster
GACTTCATTAACCCTTGAGGAACTTACAGCCTGCCTCTGGGCTGTACGCCTCATCCCCTGGCCACACAACTGATCAAGAGGCCATGGCCACCACACTGGTGCATCCTTCAGGAGTTCGCCCATTTGGAAAACATACGAAGCAGCCCCAGCAAGCCCCAAATCCTCCCCAGGGACCTGCCATGTGGTATTTGAGATTCCCTGAGTCCCGATATACTTTTCTCCATTAGCACCTGGCTTTATCTTCAGGGCCACATGAGCGTGACGCTGCCACAAGAGGTCCAACATTTTCATCCTGTCTCCATCTGCTCCAGCCTGTCTGCCCCAGGTTGGCACTCTCATTGTCCCACTTGCTGGCCTGTCTCCCGCCCCCCCTGGAGCTTTCACTCCCCACTGTCTTCTCACTCAAATAGCCTTCCGGGCTCCTTCGTAATTCTTCTCACCATCCTTTGTGTCTGAACTAGCCCTGCATTTGCTTAGCCTGCTTTTCCAGTGCTGTGAGGACAGGGGACAGGGTAGGCTGTGCTTTCGGGTTGGACAGGTGTCTAGAGGACAGTTAGGGCCCTAAATATCCCCCCCCTCTCTCTCACGCACGCGCACACATACACACACACACACACACACACACTGCCCATTTGTAGCTGTGCAGTCACATGACACTTAGCTACCCTATGTAAATGGAGCCCTAACCTCCAGCTGCCCCTGTGTACCAATCCTAAAATAAACTGTCCTTGTTCCTCTTACCACCCAGTGTTCTTGGTGGCATGTTTGTCCCTTCCCTTTATCCTGCAGCCCACACAGTTTGAGTCACCATGGGTCCCCTAAGCTCAAGCTGCAGAGAGCCTTTCAACAGGTATGCCAGCCCTCCTGAGTGTAGCATGATGTCAACAATAGCAGAAGCGTGGGCACCGTCTGCAGGCTCAGGAAGATTCTACGGAAGGAGTGTGCTCCCGGCCTGGTCTCGGGGCTCAGTCAGCACAGAGTGTGTGGATGGCCTGACTATGCTTTATTGACTCCTGCCCCTGATTGTTATACCAATGGAGGAGGCTATTATGGAAATGATGCTCACAGAGCTGGATGTGACCATGCAAGGGAATCATGCTGGTCTGGAGAACCCCTCAGAAAGTGCATTAGCAAGGATAGTGAAGCTCTGGTGGATAATGAAGACTTGGAGCCAAATCAGCATATTTTCTAGTAAAGGACCAGAGAATGAATGATATAGGCCTTGCAAGACCATAAATCTCTATTAAACTACTATACTCTGACTGTGGAGTATGTGTGTGTATGTGTGTTTGTGCATGTATGCATGTATGTTCATGTATGTATGTGTGTGTGCATGTGTATATATGTGTTTGTGCACCTGTGTGGACATGCGTATGTGTGTGTGCATGTGTGTGTATGTGGTGCATATGTGCATGTGTGTTGCATGTATGTGCACATGTGTGTGCATGTGTGTATTGCATATGTGCATGTGCTTGTGGAAGCAAAAGGATAGACTTACTCCTACCTCAGGCACTTACTATCTTTTTGAGACAGGATCTCTCATTGGCCTGAAAGTTGCTAGGTCATCTAACTTGGGTGGCCGTAGAGCTACATGGGTCCCCCCCCCGTCTCTGCCATTCTGGTGCTGGGACCACAAGGACTTGCTTTCAGGCTCTACTTTTCTTACGGGCATTCTGGAAATCTGGTGTTTGTGAGGCAAGAGGTTTACAGACTGAGCCCTCTCCCCAGGCCCCGAGCACTGGCTTTGCAAGACAAATCAGCATAGATGATACACAAGGTTCCTGACTGTGCTCCCCTGAAAGGTTTAACAAATATGGGTGGAACCAAGGTGGCCTCCTGGCCCAAGTCAGCCAACCCAAATTCCTTCCGGCAACTGGAAATGGGCTGGGTATGGAACTCAGTGGCAGAGCCCTTGCCTAGCGAGCATGAGGCACCAAGTTCTACTGCTTAGCCCCGGGCGGGGGGAGGGGGGACTAAAATAAATAGATAATAACTACAAAACTTAACAGATTCAGATATGAAGTCACGTGAAGGGGAGACGCTAATGACTTTCTGACTTATGTTATTTACAGAACAATAATTACCATAGGACACGTGCCAAAGCTGTAAGAACCAAGAGAAGGATGCCCCACAAAGGCATCTATGCAAAGCGGTTGGATGAGTGCCCAGCAGAAGCTGTGCTAGGTCAATGTCAGTGTGAGGAAGTATCCAGGGACCGGTGCCAGAAACGTGTTAAACAAGAAGGAGGAAGAGCATGCTACAAGGCCTATATGGGGGGACACCCTGCACTCCAGCGTGCCAGAACAGCTACCGCCCATGAGGGCCAGTGCTGGAACACACATCAGATAAAGAAGAGGTCTAAATCTGATGTTCTAGAATGTTCTCTTGAGGGTTATGGGAAGACTCTTAGGATACAGCAAAGGAAGAAGGAAGTGAGGTGTGTGTGTGTGTGTGTGTGTGTGTGTGTGTGTGTGTGTGTGATGAAGGGTGGCATTATAACAGTTTCCTCTAGAGCTCTGGGAGAGAGGAACTCAGGCTAAAAGGTGGGGAGTGACCCAAGAAGCAAGAGACAGGGTGTGCTTTGGCCTTGAATCACTGCCTTCATGATCCTGGAACAGAAAAGAAGCCATTTAAGAAGAAGCTGCTAAAACCTCACTGTGCCCCACATACCAGGCTGTGCTGGGTGGGGCAGCTGTGCAGACCTAACCATGACACTCTCCCCTTCCTCCATGTCTGGGACAGAAAAGTGGAAGCCAAGAACTGGGGACCCAGGTTTTCTTTAAGGTCTCTAGCACAGAAGAGGGAGACAGTAAACACTAAACTCATGCTTGAGTGAAGAACAGGTAGACAGTAAACACTAAACCCTTGCTCGGGTGAAGAACAGGTAGACAGTAAGCACTAAACCCATGCTCAGATGAAGAACAGGTAGACAGTAAGCACTAAACCC
>NC_022034.1:9401348-9403219 GCF_000317375.1 Microtus ochrogaster
TGAAGAACAGGTAGACAGTAAGCACTAAACCCATGCTCAGGTGAAGAACAGGTAGACAGTAAGCACTAAACCCATGCTCAGGTGAAGAGCATAATTAACAAGCCAACCTGATAGAGATTTCAGTCAAAACATGCTGTCTCCCTACCAGGAATGCAGAGATGTATGGATATTTCTATGCATTTTATTCACATCTCATCATAGCTTCCTAAATGAAATTTTTGCCTTTGTCAAACAGCAATAAGGTGGTTTCTGTTACTTTCATTTCTTTCACTTAAACACTTAGGTGTAAAATTGTTTTCTGATAGCATATCCTAATAATACATACATTCAAAAAGAAGCCGAAATCTTGGCTGTCTTTCCTGTAATCCATTGGTACTCAGGGTGAAGACTGGGTACGTCCATTCACCCTAAGTCTGAACATCACTGACTGAGCACTCGGTGTTGGAGAATATTATTTTCAGGTGTGTGGCTTTTGTTTATGCTGCATTGGTTTAACTCTGTGAAGCTGTGTTACTGCTCCTGTCTAAAACACCTGATGGCCATAATAAAGCACCGAACAGCCAATAGCGAGGCAGGAGCAAGGATAGGCGGGGCTGGCAGGCAAAGAGGATAAATAGAAGGAGACACAAGGAAGAGGAGGAGCAAGAGAGAACAAGGGGAGGAGGACATCAGGAGCCGGCCACCCAGCCACCCGGCCACCCGGCCACCCTGCCAGCCAGCCAGCCAGCCACGGAGCAAGAGTGAAAGTAAGATATTCAGAAGTAAGAAAAGGAAAAAGCCCAGAGGTAAAAGTTAGTTGGAATAATTTAAGAAAAGATGGCAAGAAGCAAGCCAAGCTAAGTCTGAGTATTCATAACTAAAAATAAGCCTCCATGCATGATTTATTTGGGAGCTTGTGGTGCCCCTCCTAAAGCCAAAAGAGTAAACAATAAAAACAAACAACAACAGTTCAGCAGATAAGTTCTGACTTCCATGAATTGTGTTTGAGGAGGAAGTGCCTGATCTGGGATGTTTTGAGCTTTCTAAAGCTCATATAGTTGATTGTTTACATTGGTCAGGCACCTTCATGGCCACACAGACCTTACAAATTAGTGAACTGACTGATATCAATGGCAGAAAGCTCTCCCCAAATTCAGGACGAACTTCATTCAGGATTTTAACATCTAGAAAACAGAACCCTAAAATGGTTGTTATGAGTTGTCCGTTGTTCCCAGGGCTTGCTTCCGCTTTTTGGATAAAAAGCCAAGTCACGGCAGAGGGCAGTAGTGGGCACCATAGGTAGAGTGGGGAGACCAGAAGATGGGGGACAAAGCCAGCAGGTGCTGATGCTGCCTGGCAGAGCCTGTGTGCTGCGGATGCAACCGAGAGAAGCAGGCGTCTCTACGCCACTCAGGTCCCGGCTGTGTGTGTGTGTGTGTGTGTATTCCCATTTGATTCTTCCAGCAATCCTAAATGTCACTTACTCTTTGACAGTAAGGACAAGAAGTAGTTCAGAGGTTTGACACCGATTCCAAGACAGTTTGTTACAGTTTGAATGTGAAGTATCTCCCAGAGACTCATGGGGACCACTTGTCCCCTGAGGGCAGCACACTTTTGGGGATAATGGAAACTCTAGGTGACAAGGTAAAAGAAATAGAAGAACCCTGGGGGCAGATCTTTGCCTGTGCTCACTCTGTCACTCTCTCCCCCACCTCCTTCTCTCTCCCTCCCTCCCTCCCTGCGCTTTCCTGGGACTGAACCTTCCCTAGGTCAGAGACCCAGGATTCCATTATCATCAGGGGTTAAATTCCCTCACAGTAAACGTGTGACTTCTTAGGAGAACCGAGGCTGGGTCTGTGTTCCTGCCACCCCCGCGACGTTTTCCATTTCCT
>NC_022034.1:9403544-9409100 GCF_000317375.1 Microtus ochrogaster
TCCCCATTTGTGTTTGTAACGGATACAAAGTCAATATTGTACACTAGGCTGGAAAGCAGAAGAGCAAACAGGAACAGAAGCCGCGTTCTGTCTGTCCCCCAACCCTCTACACAGATCTATGCTCCTGCCTCACTTTCCTCCATTTGTGTACCCTCCCTTGAATGTGAGCCTACTGTGTCATATACTCTGTCCCCTATGATAGAATGCCCTCAGTCGTGATTCCTGCATCTCCCCTGAGCCCATGCTCCCTTCTGCCTCTTTTTCTAGCGCTGGCAATCAATCCCATAGCCTAGCACATGCTGGAGAGCACTCTAAAGCAGAGCCACTCCTCAGTCCCATACTGTTCATTTCGACGCCTCCCTCAAGTCACGAACAAGAAAGATCGTGTAAGCTAATGTTGTATTTTACCAAAGGAATATTACAGCCAAATGCATATACAAATTCTTGCCTCTACTCTTTCCCTTCTCCTCTTGTTATCCAATCTCTCTTCACTTTCTTCCCTCCCTTGTCTCTCTCTCTCTCTTCCCCTCTCTTCCCTCCCTCCTCAGTGGTATTCGGGACTGAACCTTAGGCCTTGTATATTCTATGTAAGCACTGTCAATAGCTGTATACTCAGCTCCCTATTTACTGTGTTGGTTTGCTTTTGGAGACAAGGTTCTAATGAGTGGTTCAGGCTGGCCTTGAACTTGTGGTCCTGCTGCCTCATCCTCTTAGAACATAGGTGACCAAGAAGGAATGGTTAGCGTATGAGTGGATTTTGACCGCTTCACACCTTGATTTTTGTCCGAAGTTCACATCCTCCCCTCACAGTGGGGCTGATGCAAGACTCTATCCAAGTTGGCAATTTTGCGTTGAGGTTTTATTTGTCAAAGACAATGACTATTCACTGGGTGTGGTGGCACAGGCCTTTAATCCCAGCACTCAGGAGATAGAGGCAGGTGGATCTCTGTGAGTTCTAGGCCAGCCTGGTCTACAAAGCAAGTTCCAGAACAGCTAGAGCTGTAATACAGAGAAACCCTGTCTCAAAAAAAAAAAAAAAAAAAAGACAGTGATTACTCAAATAATAGACCCTAATGGTCCAATTAGAAGAGTCTCTTGTCCTATAGGACATTATTCACAATTAAGGTAGAGCCATTGGGGTTTATTATGCACCCCTTTTTAAGGAGTATTTGAAGGGCTGTTGCACAAGAACAATCCTTCCAAACCTAGACCAGGAAGATCTGCAAAAGTTAGCGAGGACCAAGGAAACACACTAGAACAAACAGGGAGTTTGCTGTGCAAAGAGGAAAACCGTGGTTCTCAGCCCAGAGCTGTCAGACTGCTTTTCCCAAATGTCACGGACTTTGGTTAATTCCTGTGAGATACACTCTAGAAGAAAGGAAAACAAAACTGCTCAGAGGGACAATGGGCAGTGTGTCTGGACGAAACTCTCATTGTGCCACACTGGAGCCGAAACTGTGGGTGTGTGACTGGTGACATGGTCACTGTGACCTACAGAAAAAGGGTGGCTGGCTGGTGTACCAAGCCTGCCCCCACCCCAGCAATGAATAGGAGCCCTTCGAAACTAAGATCTCTATCTTAGCATACTGTGCTTAAAGGTGCTGGTCCTAAGAATGTATTTGACAATAGCTGCTGATCTGTCTGTATAAAACTTGAAAGGCAGAGTCTTAAAGGGATACCCAGGAATCATTGAATTAAAGGGGAATTGAGCTGAGGTTGTAGCTCAGTTGGCAAAGAAATTGTCTAGTAGGTCCTGAAGTCCTAAGGTTCATCCCTGGTGCCGTATGCAACCAGGCACGGTGGTACTCAGGAAGTGAAGGTGGAAGGGTCAAAAGTTCCTTCTAAGTCTAATACTGAGTAAAAAGTCCTTCTCTCTGGTAGCCTAACTCTTCCAAGACACTGAGGGTGTGGAAAGAGGAGGCAGCTAAAATGTGAGCATCGTGTCTACATGGCTGCTCATGTATCTGTGATCTCATTTCAAGAGGGCTCCACGTAGGATGCATGCTAGAGGCATCTACTTGTCAGCGAAGAGGAGAGGAGGCTTCCTCTGGTGTAACAGGGTAGCGGCGTCAGTTTGTGTGTGGTGGTGTGGTGGTGTGCCCCGTGGCAGTGGGGACGGTCTCCAGTCCTCACCAAAAGAGCCTCTTTGTGTGATCTCTGGGGCCTATGAGGTGACCACTGCCGAGGCTCAGCTACCACCACACACACACACACACACACCCGCCGCGTCTTAATGAGGAGCTCTTTCTGCTGTGTCCCTTCTTGTCCTGCGCTGCTCTGTGGGTCGCATTCTCTGTCCTTGACCTTGCTGTGGGACTGTGGGCACCTCTCAGCTCCAGGTGCATGACAGCTGGAGATGCCACACTCCTACAAGGCTGTTTTCATGCCACAGGGAGCTAAAATTTTCATCACTGAGAAACACGTGAAGCTGCAGCCTCAAACTGTTCCTGTCAGGTGGAAGGTTTCTGTCTCAACCAATAACAACTTGAGGGTGGTTTGTTTGTTTATTTAAATTAAATCTGTGTGTATATGCACTTATGTGCATATGTATGTGTCTGTCTGTGCAAGTGTAGGAGGAGGGACAGAAGTCAAACTTTGGTGTTGTTTCTCAGGATACTGTCTACCTGTTTTGGTTTGGTTTGGTTTTGGTTTGGGTTTTTAAGATTTATTGATTTTACTATGTGTTACTACATGTATGAATATTTGGCCTATACACACACACACACACACACATATATGTTGTACATGTATACTTGGTGCCTATGGATGTCAGGAGAGGGTATTGGATCCCCTCACACTGCAATTACAGATGGCTGAGAACCACCATGTGGATGCTGGAAGTCAAATCCAGGACCTAGGCAGGGGTAACACATGCTCTTAACCACTGATTTTCTCTAGCCCAGTGGTTCTCAACCTTCCTAACTCTGAGACCCTTAAATACAGTTCCTCACAGTGTGGTGACCCCCAATCATAAGATTATTTCATTGCTACTTCATAACTGTAATTTTGTTAAATATCTCCTTTGCAGGATATCTGATCTGCAACCCCAAAGGGGTCACAACCCACAGGTTGAGAACCACTCTCTAGCCCCTGTCTACAGGGTCTCTCACTAGCTAGCTAGTAGCCCCAGGGACCCATCTGTCTCCACCTCCCGGGGGTTGGCATTATAAGCATGTGCTACTGCCACACCCAGCTTTTCCTTTTGGCATTCTGGGGGTTGAACTCAGGTCCTCATGCTTGAAAGGCAGGAGCTCTGTGGAGCCACCTCTCTGGCCCAAGGCCATTGCTCATCTTTTCCAGGTTGAAGACCATCCTGCTGGCCTTTAGTAAGTCAAGTGACATTTATTTAGGGATTTCTAGCTGCATCGTCTTGTACCAAATGTTTACACAGAGGAAAGTGAAAGAGCTGACTTGGAGATCTGGAGCGTGAGACCTCAAGTATCCTGATACCAAAGCAGCACTGAGTTCTGGCGATGACTGTGGTCTGCAGTACAGAAGGCCATTGTTCTTGAGGTTAGGGGTATTTATAACTAGCAAGCAGATTTTTTTTTAAATCTTCATAGATATGCATATATAGTATACATAGAGATATCCCTTTATCAAATACTTCATCTATACTTTTGAATTTTTCCATATCACAAAAGAAATCTATCATCTCTAACCTGAAGAAATTCACACATTATTAATGAGGTGTGTGTTCCTAATAATATGGGAAAGAAGGACTAAGCCCAGGACTCTACAGTCTTTAACGAGGAGGGTCTTGGTTGACATACAGCTACCGTACCCACAAGCTCCAGTATCAAGAAGGAAGCCCAGAGCAGATCAGCAAGTCCTGCTGACCCCAGCGTCTATATAGAGGCCCATGTTTCCTAAGACCTGGGCTAACCCCTGGGCCATTCTTTGTTCTGCAAAGTGGGGCTTTGGGGAAATCAGCCCCTCAGGAGGAATCCAAGAGGCTGGCTCCAGGTCAAGTCTTAGACCCAAACTGTGATGGATAAAAATGCCAATCATTCTGTATCTCAAAGCTACGCCTTATGCATGAAAACAGAAGGGTCCTTTTGAGACCTGAGCTGTGTTTGGTTACTCTCCCAGCTCTTTATTAATGCAGCTCTGTGTCTCAGTATTCCTCCTGTTGGACCCAAATGGCTCTCCGTGCTTCTTCACCTCATCGGGTGGTCTGGCAGCAGCTTCCCTGCTGGAGATACCCAAGGTCTCTGTCTCCTTATGACGTGACACTTAATGTTCCTTCTCCCATCTGTTATCTCCTTGTCTGCCTCCTTCATCATCACGCTTGTGCACGGAGCAGCCCCAGCACACGCCTCTACCTGAGAGACAGTTTCTTTGTGCCTCTGTATCAGAACCCCTGAGACCAGGTAGTTTATTGCTTACAGTTCTGGAGGTGGGGAAAAGTGTGAGATCCGGGTGCCAGTGTGTGATGTCTGGTGGGGCCATGCTGCTGCATCCTTGAGTGACAGGAGGTGGGAAGGCAGCAGGGACAAACCCCTTCCATTGAGTCCGTTGACAAGAACACTAGTTCCATTCTTATTTAGGGAACCTAGTAGCTTTGTCACCTCTTAAAATGTCTTTTTTTTTTTAACTGTTGCAACTTTTTAACCCTTCGTTGTTTTTAATTGAGCTATACATCTTTCCCCACTCCCCTTGGTTCTTCCTCTTACCTCTTCAACCCTTCCCTCCTGCCTCCCACACTCCCGATTTACACAGGAGATCTTGTCTTTTTCTCCTTCCTAGACAGATCCATGTATTTCTCTCTCTCTCAGGGTCTTCTATATGGTCTAGGTTCTCTGGCCTTATGTACTGTAGGCTGGTTAGTCTTTGTTTAAAGTCTAAAGGCCACTTATGAGTGAGTACATATTATATTTGTCGTTCTGGGTCTGTTTTACCTTACCCAGTATATTTTTTTTCTAGTTCCATCCATTTACCTTCAAGTTTCAAGATGTCATTATTTTTTACTGCTGTGTAGTACTCCATTGTATAAATGTACCACATTTTTCTTATCCATTCCTCAGTTGAGGAGCATCTGGGTTGGTTCCAGGTTCTGGCTATCACAAATAATGCTTCTATGAATACGGTTGATCAAATGTCCTTGTGGTATGATTTAGCATCCTTTGGGTATGTGCCTAAGAGTGGTATTGCTGGATCTTGAGGTAAATTGATTCCTAATTTTCTGAGACATCACCACACTGATTTCCAAAACAACTGTACAAGTTAGTATTTTCATCAGTGATGGGTGAGTGTTCCCCTTGCTCCTCATCCTCTCCAGTGTAAGTCATCAGTGTTTTTTATCTTGGCCATTCTGACAGGTGTAAGATGGAATCTCAGAGTTGTTTTGATTTGCAATTTTCTGATGGCTAAGGATGTTGAGAATTTCCTTAAGAATCTTTTGGTCATTTGAGATTTCTGTCTAGGTCTGTATCTCATTTTTTTTTAAAATATTTATTTGTTATGTATACAATATTCTGTCTGTGTGTATGCCTGCAGGCCAGAAGAGGGCACCAGACCTCTTTACAGATGGTTGTGAGCCACCATGTGGTTGCT
>NC_022034.1:9409975-9418935 GCF_000317375.1 Microtus ochrogaster
CTAGCCAGGCGGCCGGGGTGCTGGGGACGCAGCCCCACCGCTTATATTACTACAGTTAGTGAAGATCTTTCCTGTTCTTTAGGCTACCCTTTTGTCATGTTGACTGTGTCCTTTGCTTTACAGAAGTTTCTCAGTTTCAGGAGGTCCCATTTATTAATTGTTTCTCTCAGTATCTGTGCTACTGGGGTTATATTTAGGAAGTGGTTTCTTGTGACAATGCATTCAATTGTACTTCCCACTTTCTCTTCTATGATCTTCAGTGTGGTTGGTTTTATGTTGAGGCCTTTGATCTATTTGGACTTGAGTTTTGTGCAGGGTGATAGATATGGATCTATTTGCATTCTCTATATGTTGCTATCTGGTTATGCCAGCACCATTTGTTGAATATGCTTTCTTTTTTCCATTTTATAATTTTAGTTTCTTTGTAAAGAATCGTGTGTTCTTAGGTATGTGGGTTGATATCTGGATCTTCAATTTGATTCCATTGGTCCTCCTGTTTGTTTTTATGCCAATACCAAGCTGTTTTCATTGCTGTAGCTCTATAGTAAAGTTTGAAGTGAAGGATGGTGATGCCTCCAGAAGTTCCTTTATTGTACAGAATTGTTTTGTCTATCCTGGGCTTTTTGTTTTTCCATATGAAGTTGAGTATTATTCTTTCAAGGTCAGTGAAGAATTTTGCTGGAATTTTGATGGGTATTGCATTGAATCTGTAGATTGCTTTGGGTATGACTGCCATTTTTACTATGTTAATCCTACCTATTCAAGACCATGGGAGAGCGTTCCATTTTCTGATGTCTTCTTCAATTTCTTTCTTCAAAGACTTAAAGTTCTTGTCATACAGGTCTTCCACTTGTTAGTTAGAGCTACCTTCAAAAATTGTCTTTTTAAGCTGGGCGGTGGTGGCGCACGCCTTTAATCCCAGCACTTGGGAGGCAGAGGCAGGATGATCTCTGTGAGTTCGAGACCAGCCTGGTCTACAAGAGCTAGTTCCAGGACAGGCTCCAAAACCACAGAGAAACCCTGTCTCGAAAAACCAAACAAAAAACAAAACAAAAAATTGTCTTTTTAATATCAATAACTACCAGTGAGCCAGATGAGGGGACCCCAGGGAGAGCACTGAGCAGAAGCTAAGCATTGTTAGATGCTGCTAAGATCTCTGAATGATGATCGGTTTTACAAGTTTATGTCATCAGCACACCTTCTGGAGTTCATCTTCCCATGTGTACACAATGACACTGAGAATGGTGCAGTCTGACCACCCAATTAGCAAGCAACCAGAGCCATGAAAACCTCCTGCTGTGTCCTGGGCACAATGCGAATCAGGAATCAGACTCCTGGCAAACATAGTCACTGTTATTGTAGGAACGATCTGGGGAATGTCCTCATGCCAGAACAGGCTCAGGGAGATTCAGTGAACCAGAGATGTATCTGAGAATAGATCTCAGGAGTCTGCTAGATGTGGTCCCTGGAATCCGGTCTCTGCCTCTCTTAGCACCATCTGCCTCCTGTGCATTCTGTTAGGGGTGATCTCTTGGGCACTGATGCCTTTGAAAACACACACCCACAAATGCACACCAATACAAGAGCATAGCTGACTTGGCCAACACAGAAGTCTGGTGCATCAACGATCATGATAAATAATGGCAAAATTAATTTATGCCTTTTCTATTCTTTATACAAAGGTACTAAGGCAATCAAATCTCCTTTGTGATTTAGACATGTGCCCATATAAACACATTAATGGTTTTCTCAAAATGATCACTCAAAGTTATTGAATCATTTCAGAGAGGACTTTGGATTTTCTCCTGTTCTTCTCTCAGGCTTGGGTGGGTCACTGGCATATTATGTGTAGGTGTGCTCTCCCCTCAGTAAACAAATCCTATATAAAGGCTAGGCATCCTTGGTTTGATGTGGGATTCCCCTCTGTATGCTGTGATTAACATTGATTAATAAAAAAACTGCTTTGGGCCTATAGCAGTGCTATAGGGGAACAGAGCTAGGCGGGGAAAACTAAACTGAATGCTGGGAGAAAGAAGGGCAGAGTCAGGGAGATGCCATGGAGCCACCAGAGGGGAAAGATGCAAGCTGCCAATTTGAACCTTGCTAGTAGGCCACAAGCCTTGTAGTAAAATATAAAATAATAGAAATGGGTTAACCAAAGATATAAGAGCTAATTAGCAATATGCTTAAGTGATTGATTGGCCAAGCAGTGATTTAACTAATACAGATTCTGAGTGATTATTTCGTGGTCTGGTCAGCCAGGAATGAACAAGCAGCCTTCTACAACATTGGTTGGAGCATTTCCAAGGGGAATGAGGAAATAAAAACCTTGCAGAGGCTGGAAGAAAAGCATCCTGGGGTGACGTTAGAATAAGCCACTTCTCACATGGAGGAAAGAGGGATCCAGGAATTGGAGGGTGGGAACAAAGGAAGCTAGGGTGAGAGAGCAGTCAAACTTAGGAGTTAGAGAGGGTATGGAAGACTAGAAGAGAGATGAGAGAAGGTGACAAGCACTGGTGTGGTCAGAAATTTCTCCTGTAGGTTCTTCTCACTATGACCAGAGGCAGGGCTAAGGATGAACAGGAAACAGTTGCGCGAGTTACATGTATGAGGTTGATATGAAATATATTCATATTACTGTAGGATTCCCAGACCCCGCTCAGGAGCTCACAGGGTCTAGATCCTAGAGGAAGCATTGTTCTAGATACGCGAGAAAGAGCCAGTATCGCAGGAAATGGCCAAAATACAAATCCAAGACCTGGTCCTCATTCACAGCATTGGATGATGTCCTGAGAGACCATCCTAGAATTCTAGAGTGTCCTTCTGACCCTCTGTCTTGGGTGACTCGTCTTTGATCTCCACAGATGAAGCATGCATACGAGAGCATTTAGAGTCCAAAGTGACTTTCCTTCTGTATCTCTTCCTAGTGTGATTTCTACAAAGGTGACCAGTGACATCCTACCTACCTTTTTCAAAAGTAGTATTTTTTTAAATATTTATTTATTTATTATGTATACAATATTCTGTGTGTATGCCTGCAGGCCAGAAGAGGGCACCAGACCCCATTACAGATGGTTGTGAGCCACCATGTAGTTGCTGGGAATTGAACTCAGGACCTTTGGAAGAGCAGGCAAAGCTCTTAACATCTGAGCCATCTCTCCAGTCCCAAAAGTAGTATTTTTTAAAACGGTTTTTAATTAAAGTAGAATTACACCATTTCCACTCTCCAATCCTTCCCTCCACTCCCTCCCAGATATCCTCTCATGCCCCCCACTCTCAAGTCAAGAGTCTTTCCCCCCTTTGGTTGTATCTGTTAAATATATGTGTGTATAAATATACATAAACAGAACCTGCTGAGTGGTTTTGTTGGACCATTGTTCCAGTCTTGTCTATTCAGTCATTTCTAGGAGAGACTGGTTCACTATAAGCATCCCAGTATTCAGGTTCTTACATTGTTGTTGTTGTGTTGTGTTTTGTTTTTTTTCTTTTTTACAAAGCGAAACAGTAATTCTGTACCTGTGCAGGACACTAAGGTAAAGGAAATCAGAGAGCAGCATCTATGATTCCCCAGACTTTCCCTAAAGGCAACATTGTTACTCTGAGCTCATTTGGCCAGAGGTCCGGGTAAGCTAAGAAAGCAGGAGGAGGTGGATTGGGAGGGCAAGGAATGAGAAAGAGGAAAGGAGGGCCTGCCTGTAGGATTGAGGGATGGGGTGCCGAGAGGTACCTCTCCCTCCATAGCCAGCGTGGGCATGCAACCTGGGAAGTAGGAAGGAGGAAGTGTTGTTACCAAGTCAGGAAGGACAAGAGAGGTTAGCACCCCAGTTCTGGGCCAGAGGAAGCAATGGCAAAGCTGAGTGTCTAGAAAGCCTTATAGGGACACAGGCCCAGCTGGGTGTCCTCTGTCCCTTTAAGGGCTCTGTCCTCCTCAGGCACAGAGTGCACAGTGTGTGCCTTGCTCTACTGAGCTTTGTTCTTATCTTCCTACCCAGCTGACTTTGGTGTTTTTGCTGAAGAAGAGTGGGACTAGAGACAAGTTTGAGCACAGATAGTCACTGCCAGCCCCAGGGGGCCCCTGAGTGGCCTCCTCCTGCCCTGTGCTCCCTGCTCTGTAGCCTGGGGACCACCTACAGGCTTCTGGTCCTTTAACCCCTGCAGGCCCAGCAGGCAGTCGTCGGGGCTCAGGGCAGAGTCCATCACTGCCCTCCCTGCAGTGATGTGGGAAGAGTGTGGGCCCACCACGCAGTCCTTACCCAGTACTGGTCTTGAGAACTATTCAGATCCTGTGATAACTTCATGAAAATGTGCAGCACATACATACACGCATGCATATATACACTCATATAGACACAACAAAATTTTACTCAGCTGAAGAGAAAAAAATATAAAATTTACAGGAAAATGGATAGCTCTGGAAAGTATTCTATTAAGTGGCCCAGACTCAGAAAGATAAGAATCCCATATTCTCTCTTGTATGTGGATCCTAACTTTTATTATCTTGTGTATGTAACAAACGGGATGAGACAGTGGGTATAGACTATGGGATTACCAAGGAACCCCCTAGAGAGAAACAGGAGGTGTTGAGGAAGAGGGGGGAGGGCAAAAAGTCACTTGAGATAAAAGCAGGAGGTTATGGGAGGAAGGAGGATGTGGGGAGAGGGAGAGAAACAAAGATTTGTTTGGACAGTGCCATAAGAGACTTAACATTTGTATAGTCAGAAGAAAAATTTAAAGAAGTCAGTTGTCTGTTTAAGAGTTATTTATGCATTAAAAAATAAAATTAAAGGTTTTGAAACCATCACCCTGCCTGTCTTCTCTGCCCCGTTCACTGCAACCTGAGCCAGGAAAGGGATAATTATGGGCTGAGTGATGGCCCCACCATCAGACATTGTTAATGTCACTGTATTTGGGAAAATAGCCTTTGAAGCGGTAAATTAAAGGGGTGACATTAGGTTGAGCCAGAAACATGATTGGTGTCACAATAATAAGAGGTTAAAGTGCTGACAGACACAAGAGAAGGACCACATGGTAACACAAGGAGAGCTGTTTGTAAGCCAAGGGCATGTCCACCCTGCAGACATATTGCTCTTGAATAGCTTCCTTCAGGTTCATGACAAATACATTTTAGTTATTTCGAGCCCTAGCTTGGTGGCCAGTCCTAAGTGGGACAGTAGAGGAAAGAAGTTGGGATTCTCACAAGAAGGGTGACATGGTTGTCCCTGGGACCAGAGACAGCAGATAGAGAATAGATCCGGGGTTCACATGCAAAGGCTTCTGGGAGCCCCACAGTGGTATCTCACAGCCATGGGAAGCTCCAGTGGAGGAACACTCTTACTCCAGTCTGCCAGGCATACCCAGCGCTGGAAGTAGCAGGCAGCTGCTGAGGTAGAGAAGTGATGGAGGAAGGTCATTGGTTGATTAAATAAAGAAGCTGCTTGCCCTCATTGGTTAGAAGATAGGTGGGAGGAGTAAACAGAACAGAACTCTGGGAGGAAGAGGAAGTGAGCTCAGAGACTCAACAGCTCTCCTCTCAGGGGCAGAGGCCTCAGAGAGACAAGATGCTCCACTCTTGTGGGCAGAGGCGAGAGCACACGCGATGAAGCTCCGACCCAGGATGGATATAGGCTAGAATCTTCCCAGTAAGACCGGTGCTACACAGATGATAAGAAATGGGCTAGTCCAGGTGCGAGAGTTAGCCTAGAAGAGGCTAGATAGATGGGCCAAGCAGTGCTTAAAAGAATACAGTGTCCGTGTAATTATTTCGGGTAAAGCTAGCCATGTGGGCAGCGGGGTGCTGGAGAAGCAGCCCCGCTGCTCCTATTACTACAGAGAAGCAGGGGCCAGAGCACTGGGGGTAGCCTACACTGCTGAAGAGTGTCTGGCTTGGCAGCACCCGCAGCACAGGTGGGTGGCCAGGCTTCATATGTGGGGATCAGAGCCATGACCGAAAGGTGAAGTGGGGCTTTCCAGATGAGCTCCCTCCTAGTGCACAGCCCATCCTGCACCTTCTCCACACCCTTACTTCTCCAGCCGTGCATCTGGAATGCAGAAAGTCAGAGCGGGTCTCTGAGGCGCCTTTTTGTACTGAAGTTCTATGTTTTTGATTCATAATGGTGATTCATGATGAGTCAACAAGGAAAAGGTTAGAATGTGTTCTGAAAACCCCGCTTAAGCAAACAGGCAGTCATGTGCTCCATTGTACAGGTGCTTCAGAGCCGAAAGCACATCATTGTTGAACCATAGAGCACTCCAGTACCGAGAGACCTGACTTCCGGGGAGCTGTTTACTGCACAGTGCTGACAGATTGACTGTCTGCAGGTTGAGCTGCCTCTGCCGAGCCCTCTGCTCCTGTCATGAGGCTGTGCACTCTGTGTGTATGGTGTAAAAGAGCAGAAGGCATTAGTGCGTGACATAGCCTTTAAGCTTGGCATCTACGTCACTTATTTTCCTCAAAAAATACTTGAAAAACTGAAGCTTCATGAAGGAATGCTTTACTTTAGCTCACAGTCTAGCGGTAGTGTCCATCATGGTGTGGAAGGAGCAGTGGCAGGAGTGTGAGGTGGCTGGTCACATTGCATCCGCAGTCAGGAAGCAGAGAGATATGGATGCTGGTGCTCAGTTTCCTTTCTCATCTTCATTCAGTCTGTGCCTCCAGCTCAGGGAACAGAGCTGCCCACATTCAAGGTGGATCCTTGTGGTAGTTTGAAAGAGAATGGCCCCCAAAGGGAATGGCGCTAATTAAGAGGTGTGGCCTTGGTGGAGGAAATGTGTCACTGTGGAGGTGGGCTTTGAGGACTCATATATGCTCAAGCCACACACAGTGTCTCAGTCCACTTCCTGTGGCATGCCAAACAAGATGTAAGGACTATCGGCTCCTGCTCCAGCACCATGTCGGCTGCTTGTCACCATGTCACACCATGATGATAACAGACTAAATTTCCAAAACTGTAAGCTACCCCATTAAATGTTTTCCTTTATAAGAGTTGCTGTGGTCATGCTATCTCTTCACAGTTAGAAACCTAATGAAGACAGTCCTCCCACCTCAGTCCAATAGAGAAGCATTGGCGATTTGTCCCCTAAATTAATTTAGCTCTTGTCAAGTTGACGCAATATTAACCATCACCATGGTCAAATGTAACTTCAACTTTCCTTCCTTCAGAAATAGGGTTATCTGTGAGAACAAGCTATGAATCTGTAATGCCTCTGGCATTGACTTTCTTGAGAACTTGGTAGTTTCCAAATATCAAGAATCTTTTCTGTAAAAAGCTTATTTCAGAATTAGAAGGGCAGTGTAATACTTGATCATCAACTAGCAGACATGTTTTTGGAGGGCTATGGAGCCAGGAGAATGTGGCCTGGCTGGCAACAATGAGTCTCTAGAGGGAGCCTTAAAGGTGGTACCTGCCTCTGCTGGCACCCAAGCTTTCTGCTTTCTAGTCTGCCATGATTTGAAAAGTAGCAGCCAGGAGCTACAGTGGCATCCCTGGAACAGGTACCCACCGTGCCTTCTCCACAATAATGTGCTATAATCCATGAAACATAGGCAAAATAACCCTCCCTCTTTAGTTGCTTCTGTTGGAAGTGTTTTACCTGTATGTGTATGTCTGTGGACCACATGTGTGCCTCATTCCTGGGTAGACCAGAAGACAGTGTCAGATCCCCTGTCACTAGAATTATAGACGGTTGTAAACCACCATGTAGGCTCTGAGAATCAAACCCAAGTCCTCTGCAAGAGCAGCCAGTGCTCTTAACAGCTGAACCATCCCTGTAGCCCATTCTGTTGGATATTTTGTTTCACAAAGAGAAAAGTAACTAATACAAAGGGTCTTTGAAAACCGCACATCTGCCTCTTTTCTCTTGGCTGAAGATAAAATTTTTTCCCAAAAACAAACCCTTCAAAGTAGACAAAACACCTCCATCTTCCCTCCATCTGCAGCCTCTCTAGCGGTAGAACATGAGTCGACCCAGGAGGACCATTTTGCCTGGGAGTCCCAGTTCTGACTATCCTATCTGGGTCTTTCTGTCAAGCTTTGGTATCCCTATCCTTCCACTGCACTTGACCCCAGGGATAGGCATTCTTGCCGTTAGAACGTGGGTCATTATCTGTGTACATTAGAAACAAGAATTTCCTTCTTGCCCTGAGATTAGGCAATGGAAAATACCTTCTCTGATTTTGTATGAACAGATGTAACAAGTGCCCAGTCCCACCCAGGAAACTCTCCCTCGGTTCACTCTCAGGACATACAAATACTTATGCTTTCTGTCTTCATTCAGTAAACAAGGCTGTTATCTTCTGGTAGATTTAAGAATGTTGGCATTGCAAGGTGTTGAAACCCTGATGTGGTCTAGCGCTTTCGGTCTGTAGCGAGAAAACTAAAGGTCCCAAAGCAGTGAAGGTTGTGAAACCCCATGGTGACAAAACAGGACTGGAATCCAGTTTTCCCAAGTCCTAGCCTGAGCTTGTTAGGGTTGGCATCATCTTCTGTACACTGTAGCTTCAAAAGGGGTGAGGAAAGGGCTGTCAGCCCCACGCCCATGAAGACACTGTTTCCAGGCAAGAACGCACATCCTCTCCCACCCAGCACCCATGGAGAAGCTCCCAATGGAAGGATACACGGACTAATTTTCAGGTATCAGCAACACAGTGGTAAGAGACTGGGGCTTTTCTATCTGGTCATTCAGAACAAAACACCCAAAGAATCATTGCTTTTACTGCATTTTCTTTCTATTTGCCTGCCTGTCTGTCTGTTTCCCTACGTACCTCTGTCTGTCTGTCTGTCTGTCTGTCTGTCTGTCTACCTGTGTGTGTTACATGTATGTGTGCAGTATGTGTACACTTGTGTGTGGGATGGTTTGACAGAGGACATCACGTATCTTGATGTGTCGCTTTTTGCTTTATTTCCCTGAGACAGGGTCTCTCCTTCAAGTAGAGTTCATGGTGTTTTGTGTTTTTTTTTTTT
>NC_022034.1:9419035-9423011 GCF_000317375.1 Microtus ochrogaster
GCATGTGTACAGCAACATCCAGCTTTTTACATGGGTGATGGCAATTTGAACTTGGGTCCTCAAGCTTGTGCAGCAAGCGCTCTTCTTAAACCATATTTCCTGCCCACCCTACCCCCAATCGTGATAACAGGTAGCATGTTCCATTTTCACCGCTGAGTGTTCAGTGTGTGACATTTAAATACGTTCACATCATTATACAATAGTGTTGCTATTGTTCAGTCCAGAACTTTTGTTTACAGACACTCACTCTGAACCCCACGTGCCCTAGGCTGAATTGCGTCTACCCCCGCATTTCATGATGAAATCCCAATCCCCATACCTCAAAGTGTCTTTCCATTTGGAGACGGGATCTTTAACATGGTAACTAGGATCAGGTGAACCCTAATCACTGTGGATGTGTTCTTGTAAGAGGTGGGGACGGGTACTCACCCAAAGGCTAGACCATGTGAGAAAAGAGGGGTATCTGGGATCCCTGGAGAGAGGTCCAGGAAGAAACCCACCTGCAGACACACTGAACTCAAACATCTGTCCCCAGACCTGAGAGAAAATGGATTTATTTCGTTCAAACCTCCTGGTTGTTGGGACTTTGTTATGGACGTTCTCACAAATTAGTGCGTCATTAAATCAAAGCTTCCCATTTCTCCCTATGTCCAGTCCCTGGCAGCCTCCCTTACACTGCCTCTGTCCATCTGCCTATTATGATATCACATGTAAGTGCAATTATATAATTTTTGCCTTTTGTGTCTGTTTTTTTTTCTATTAAGCATGTGTCCATGCTTCATCTATGCTATATCATGGATCAGAATTTAGGTTTTTATTTTATGTGTCCAAGTAATATTCCATTGTGTGTATGTTCCTGCAATGGTTTGCTTCTAGAATGTTCTCCACAGGCTTCTGTTTCAAGAGCTTCGTGCCCAGCTTGCAGTGTGTTTTGACGGCTGTGGAGTCTTAGAGGGTGGGGCCTGACTGATAAAAGTGAGCCCTAAGGGTAGGCCCACTCTTTCTGCTTCCTGATCAGACACTATGTCACCAACATCTGACACCCTGAACCAGGTCAGTCTGCTATGACAGTCCGCAATTGTCTTAGTTCCTTCTCTAGTGCCCTGATCATACACCGTAACCAAGGCATCTTATAGAAGAACGAGTTTATTTGGGGCCTACAGCTTTAGCGAGTTAAGAGTCTGTGACTATCACAGAGGGGAGCAGGGCAGCTGACAGGCAGGCGTGGAGCTGGAGCAGGGTTAGAATCCATGACCATCACAGAGGGGAACAGGGCAGCTGACAGGCAGGCATGGCGCTGGAGCAGTAGCTGAGAGTTTATGTCTCAAGACAGACTCACAACCTGGGAACCTTCCAGAGAGATAAATTCTCAGGTTCCACCCACATACTGAATCATAAGCTCCAGTTGGGGCCCTGGGCTCTGGGAGCTGACAAGTCCCACAGGTGGTTCTGGTACACTCTTCAGTGTGAGAACAAGTGCCCTGATGGAAATCGAAAGGCTGGGTCTGCAGGGCGGTGGAATTCGGCCCCGCCGCTTTCCCTCTGCGAAGATGAGGGAGTGTGAGTGGCATGTGTTCAAAACTGGTTGCATGTTGAAAAGAATAAAAAAGACTCAGCACACAGCTTCTGCACCAGGCTGCACTGATTATATTCTCACAAATAATTTATAACTACGTATTTCCCCATTTATTGTAATGCAATAAAATACTTTATATTTCCTTTAGAAAAACCAGCAGCATGGTTGACCAGTTATCCCCACTGATTAAATTCTGTCAGAATAAGATCTGGTTATGAGTAGCTTGTAGGGATTCCAGAAATTGTTTTCAAGCCACGTCGTTGAAATTTTCAGGAGGATTTCTTAGGAGAGTAAGATGAATAAGATGTAAGGCTGTGTATGCCTAGCCACGAGGTTGTGATAGTGAGGGTCATTCTTTTAAGTTATGATGAGAACCCTTACCACTTGTCAAGGGTGCAGAAGTGGGAGGTTTCCAGCCATGACGTGGTTTAAGTGGACCAAAAGATGAGTTCTGTGGCATCAGATGGGAACGGGAATGCTTTGAGCTGCAGCCTTAGTTTGTTCAACGTGACAAAATGCCTTAATCCAGGCCGATGTTACACTGTGTGACAATTGCCTCTTCTCCCACATCCTCCGTTGTTTACAACAGCTGAAGGCCAAGGTACGTTTTGTCTTTATCTTTTTCGGCTCTAAAATGAAATCCTGCTGGCTGGAATCCAGTGTTTTTCAAGTGCATATGGAATGCTGCTTTCCCTTCAGTTACAGCTTACAGCTATGTTTAAAAAGGTGTATGGGGCAGGTGGTGGTGGCACACGCCTTTAATCCCAGCACTAATCCCAGCACTCGGGAGGCAGAGGCAGGCAGATCTCTGTGAGTTCAAGGCCAGCCTATGTTGGAGGAGGTCACTTGTTGGTTCCTGGCTGCCCAGCCCCAAAATAATCACACAGAAACTGTATTAATTAAATCACTGCTTGGCCCATTAGCTCTAGCTTCTTATTGGCTAGCTCTTTTTTTTTTTTTTTTTTTTTTTTGGTTTTTCGAGACAGGGTTTCTCTGTGGCTTCGGAGCCTGTCCTGGAACTAGCTCTGTATACCAGGCTGGTCTCGAACTCACAGAGATCTGCCTGCCTCTGCCTCCTGAGTGCTGGGATTAAAGGCGTGAGCCACCACCGCCCAGCCAGAAAACTGTATTGTTTGTATTCTCCAGGAACAACTTCAGAGAATCAGAAGGCAGGTGTGAACCACAAAATGAAATCCATCATCAACGCCAGATATTCATTTGTTTATTTGTTCATGTGTGTAGGTGTGCTTCTGTGTGGGAATGATGGGGACGGGGACAAAAGAGGACCCTTGCAGAAGTCAGTTCTTCCCTTCCACCATGTGGGTCGTGGTGAGGATCGAACTCAGAGCATCGGAGTAGTCAGCAAGTGACTTTATTTGTAGAACCATTTTGCCCACTCCCTCTTCAACACTCTTCTCAACTGAGGGTGAATGATAAAACCGAAATTTAACAGCCACGGATTTGCCAGATATTCTTGGTCTGGGAAGCTCCTGCCCCTAAGTCCCCAACGGCTGCTCCATTTGCAGGGACAGGTTAGCTGACATCTTTGTCCCACTGGAGACCTGAGGATCACATCCTTTTCTCTGATGACCTTTATCCCCAGGAGCCCCAGGCCACTGCACACTGGGCATTTCCTTCTACCTCATTCACCGTTCGTTCTTCTTCATTTGTTCCTTCTCTCTTCTAAACTCTTTTTAAATATTTTAAGTTTTATTTTTAGATGTATGGGTGGGTGCTTTTTCTGCATCTCTGTCTGAAGAGGGCTTTGGATGGCCTGGGACTAGAGTTACATACATTGTAAGCCACAGTATGGTTTAGAAACTTGAACCCATGTCCTCTGGAGGAGCAGCCAAGTCTCTTAACCACTGAGCCATCTCTCCAGCCTTCATCTGAAACTCTTATTACCATAGGACCCAGATATCGGCTTTAGCCCTTTCTCTCCCCCAGTGCTGCATGGCGGCATTTACTGAATAAAGGGGCACTTCTCTGCATTAAATTTAAATTGCAGATACACGACTCATTTTATAGTGCAAGCATGTCTCAGCCATCACCTGGCTCCAAACATTTACCTGCCAACCAACTTTAAGAAGTAGATATTGCATCAAACGGGCTGGCAATTGTTCCCTGCTTATCTGATTGAAATGTAATTAGGTGTGCTGTGCTTCACCTGTCAACCCTAAGGTGGCAGCTGCCAGTATTCTGCTGATGCCATCAAGATGCTTGTCTCCAGTTTAGATCTCTCTTGCTTCTCAGACTCCTGCTGCCCAGGCCCTGTCATCACCAAGTAATGAATGGGTGCTTAATCTTGAGATATCATAACTGTATAAGCTGGCCTCATGATTGCTCCGTGCTGTGGCTTTAAAGGGAAGATTCTTACTGTAGATATCACACACACACACA
>NC_022034.1:9423204-9431228 GCF_000317375.1 Microtus ochrogaster
ACTGTGAAGATGTATCTTTACCAAAGGACCTCCTTATTGGTTTAATAAAAATCTAAACAGTCATTAGCTAGGGAGGAGGTAAGGGCAGAACATCCAGACAAAGGATGCTGGAAAGAAGGCAGAGAAGCCAGCCAGAAGTGGAATGAGTTGGACACACAAAATGGGATAGAGATAAAAAGTCACACGGGAATATTGTAAGAAGGCTGTTTACTCATTTCCTGGCTTCCCAGACTCCAGAAATAATCACACAGAAACTATATTATTTAAATCAGTGCTTGGCCCATTAGCTCTAGCTTCCTATTTGCTAACTCTTAAATCTTAATTTAACCCATCTCCATTAATCTGTGCATCACCACAAGGTCATGACTTACCAGCAAAGTTTCAGCACATCTGTCTCCGGCAGTGGCTCCATGGCTTCTCCTGACTCTGCCTCCTTTCTCCAAGCATTCAGTTTAGCTACCCTCACCCCATGCCTAACTAAGTTCTGTTTTCCTATAGGCCCAAAGCAGTTTCTTTATTCATTAACCAATAAAAGCAACACATAGACAGAAGGACCTCCCACACCATGGGAGAACATAGATTAATAAAACTATGGATTAATTTAAGTTATAAGTGCTAGTTAGAAACAAGCCTAAGCTATTGGCCAAGGAGAAGTCTCTGTGTGGTTATTTGTGATCTGGTTAGTGGTACAGAAAAGGTCCTGCTATGGCCAACAGACTAGACCTGGTCATGAGAGAAGCAGGGGTAGAGCATAGGGAGAGGAAAAGAGGAAGAGTGAGAAGGGATGAGGAAGATAGGTGGTGAGGGGAGACCAAGAGAGGAAGACCCAAAGGGCAAAAGAGAAAGCATAGCCAAAACAGCAGACTGTAGAGAGAGCCAGGGGAGGGAACCCATGTGGTGGAGAAGTTCAGGGGAGAGGAGGAGGTACTTGTGATACCGAGGTAGCCTTGAGGCCAGCATGTACTTTGTGAGCTAATAGGCACCACAGATAATCATTTGTCCCTTCTGCCACTGATAAGGAAAATGACTCCTCTTGGTACAAGGAAACTGGCTTCACAAGTTTCTGAAAAATGCTGACTTTCGCCTAACTGCCAGAATTTGGGGAAACGGCATTTCCTTTGGACCTGACAATAACCAGCATTACCTTTCAATGCTGTCTTAGTTTGGGTTTCTATTGCTGTGAAGAAACACCATAACCAAAGCAACCTGGGGAAGAAATGATTTATTTGTCTTACTTATCAGAATCCCAGTTCATGGAGCAATGGAACTCATACAGGGCAGGAACCTGGAGCCAGGAGCTGATACAGAAGCCATGGGAGGGATACTGCTTAATTGCTTGCTGACCAAGCCTTGCTCAACCTTCCTATAGACTCCAGGACCACCAGCCCAAGGATAGCCCCACCAACAATGTGTTGGGCTGACCTGGATTGATCACTAATTAAGAAAATGTCCTATAGGTTTGACCACAGACCAATTTTCTAGAGGCATTATTTTTTAATTGAGATTCTTCACTCTGAGATAACTATGGCTTGTGTTGAATTGGTATAAAATAACCCAGCACAGCCCAAATCTTTGCAGAGAATGTCCTCCAGTTGTGCCTCCTAAAACCATGGACTCTTCTGTATTACCTTGTTTTTTTCTTTCTTTTTTTTTTTTTTTTTTTGCTTTGTTTGTTTTTCCTTGCTACAAGTCCAGTGTCAGCCAGTCTTTTGGTCCATCCTAACCTGAACCAGCAGGCTATCTTCCCTGGCTGGATGGATGATTTTGGAAATATCTATCAAACCCATCTTTAATAGTTACTACTTATTAGAAGCTTTCCAGAACTACAAAAGATAATAATAATTACAAAGCTATGGGGTGTGTCTTCATGTTACAGAAAGGAGTCAAAACTAATGCCTGTGGGATAAAATAAACAAATCTCTCTCAATAGATTCATTATAATGTGCGCCAATCCTATCCAGCCACTCTTCCTAAAATATGCTACCTGAAGCCCTTTTCATAAGTCAAAGCTAAAATCAGCTCTGCTCCACTGTACCCCAAACAAATAGAAATTTACTTTCCAATCAGTGTTGGCCTTTGGGAGACTGAAGTCAGCTAAGTTGGAAGGGAGGTAGAAAGGAACAACACAGAGTGACTTCAGAGACCCGAGAACTTCAGAAGCCCCAGGAAGGCTGCTGGCCCTTCCAGACTCTGACCTCACAGACACACAATGACATCTGTCCCAGCATCTGGGCTACAGGCAGGCCATGCTGAATGTCAGAAGGGAAGGAAGCCCCATCTCAGTGGGGACAGTGTGTCCTGAGGACATGGAGGACAGCAGGTGCAGCCACAGCATCTTTAGGGACGAGGTCTCTCTGGGATGTGTACAGCCTGTTGACTTAGCATGTTGACCTTGCTAAGATTATTTACTGATTGATTCTCGTAAACTGCCGTAGATTCCTCTGGAGTTTTATGGATTCAAACGTGTCTCCAGAAATGCTGTGATTTTAGCGCTGCTTTATTCTCTTACACTTGGCAGCACACGTTTTTCTCATTGGCCAGTGACTCTATTAGAGCATGGTGGCTCCTTGTTCTCTCTTCTCAGCCTGTAATTGTCTGGAGAATATGCTATTCAAGGTGAAAAACCAGAGAAAGGTTTCAAAGAAAGGATGGAAGGGAGAGGGTGGTGGGTATCGAAGGGGTGGGGGAAAGGTAGGAGGTGTTAGGGAGGGAGGAGACAGGCGAAAGGGAAGACATGTTTTCTTCCTAACGTGAATGTTTAAAACTCTGTTGATTTTTTTCCTTCCCTCCTAGGCAAAACTAAATAATTAGTTTGGACAGTTTATTTCATAATTTGGACAAAGCCTGTGCTGTTAGGGATCCCTAACAGAAGGACCAGGAGGGGCACTGTCTCTGACTCTTCCCTGCTTTGGGGGCCCTTTTCCTCCTACTAGGTCGCCTTGTCCGGCAGCCTTGCTATAAGGGAATGTGCACAGTCTTACTGCAACCTGATATTCCATCTTTGGTTGCTGTCCTCAGGAGGGCTGCTCTTTTCTAGAGGGAAACTGGGGAGGATCTGGGGAACAAGGATGAGAGGGAGAGGGACTGGGAGCCGAGGAGGGATGGGAAACCGATTATATTGTAATATATGAGAGGAAAATAAATACAAAATAAAAGAAATCCACTAAGGGGTTTCTCCAAGAAATAAATGACTCGGACCTCTCTTCATTTTGGCAAAAATCGCCTTTAGAAGACTCCTAGTTGTTGGGACCATTTGGAGTCCTGGCCTCCAGCTGCTCTTCCCTGCTAGAGATCTTTACTTTCCTTCTGATTTGAGTTACTAAAGGCTGTGTCAAAGTTGTTTACCAGCTCTGCTTCACGAGCACGTGTTGCCTTGGCCTTGAGGATCAGGGGATGAGGTTTTCACCTGTTGGCCCACCTGACTGTTGGGTATATAAGCCTCCATGGTGTTATTGAATAAAGGGCTTCTTACCAGTGACTAGAGGTCTGTGTGTGTTTGTGTGTTTCAGCCTCCAGCCCCCTTGCCCGAAGCTCCCGAACTGTATGGTAGCACATAGAGTACAGACAGGCATTGTGCGCTGCACCCAATCTTTGCGAGGCCACTCAGCGCAGAGCTATCAGAGGGCTATGGGGTGAGGACGTGCAGTCTGGAGACCCAGCAAAACACACCTCTACACCTAGTGTTACAGCTCTGGGCCTGCAGCACCTAGAACAGGAGACACCAGGATGTTCCCAGAGAAACAACAGGATGTCACAGTCAGAGCCGAAATGGATGATGAAGCCCACATTGTCCTTGCTCTTGGGAACTGCAAATATTACAGGCAACCAGAAACAAAGAAAGCACCCCAGGGGCCCTATGCCCTGGAAGAGGCCAGGGAATGCATAGCTAATGGGGTCTGCAACAGGCTCTGCCACGGGAGCAAGGGTAGAACAGGCTGAAGAGTCAGGTTCAGTCCTCTGGGCCCATGGGGACTACAGTCCAGGCTCATCTTTATCTTTGTATGTGTGTTTATGTGAGTCAGAGGGCAACTCGCAGGAGTTGGCTTTCCTTTCTTCTTCCACCATCTACACCCAGGAAATAAACCTCCTCTCCCCATGGAGCCATCTCCCTGCTTTCTCTCAAGCAGTCCTGCTCAGCTGTCTCAGCTCTTCCCATTGCCCTGGGCTCCTCACTTCTTGGCCACATTCTTGGCCTGCCGCTTCAACCTGCAGGCGTTGCTTTTGTTCCGTAGGCATTGCTTCTGTTCTGCAGGCCGGCTCCACTGGCCTGTGGGTGAAGCAGGGGAATAAGTCTGCTGATCCCCTCTGTCCTATATTCCTAAGCCCGGAGGTGAGTCAGCAAGGCATGGGTTCTGTGCATGCGAGTCTCCGCAGCCAGGATACTAGGAGATGCTTTTCTTTAAAGTCCTACGATTTCAGTGGTAAAGCAAATTCTCTAGTGTGTGCGAGGCCCTGGGCTCAATCTCCTGTACCTAAGGGGAAAAGAGTGTTAATGAAAGATTCGTTCTGGAGCCGGGCAGTGGTGGCACACGCCTTTAATCCCAGCACTCGGGATGCAGAGGCAGGCGGATCTCTGTGAGTTCGAGACCAGTCTGGTCTACAGAACTAGTTCCAGGACAGGCTCCAAAGCCACAGAGAAACCCTGTCTCGAAAAAAAACCAAAAAAAAAAAAGAAAGATTCGTTCTGACAGGCTGGTACATGTTTAGGTTGTAGGACTACAGACAGAAGATTTATTCTCTGTATCAAGCAGTTGATAATTATTTTATACTCTCTATCTTACATACACATACACACATGCACCTCTCTATCTTACATACACATACACACA
Organism: Microtus ochrogaster; assembly: GCF_000317375.1. NCBI lineage: Eukaryota > Metazoa > Chordata > Mammalia > Rodentia > Cricetidae > Microtus > Microtus ochrogaster. The sequence goes on from NC_022034.1 coordinate 9,428,034, forward strand.
TACACACACCCCACACACACCAAGAATGTGACTAGAAAATGGGCCTTAAGTTCAGCTGAGTTGCAGGAGCAGCAACCAAGAGACCCAGCTAATTTTTTTCATTAGTTATTGTTTGTGGAGCCCCGCTGTCCCAGGTCTCAGAAAGCGTGACTCCTGCTTTCACAGGCTAGTATGGAGTAAACATGTAAAACAACCTAGTAGATTGCACTTCGGTAGTTGCATGAAGGGAAATCGGTCAAAGGTAACTCTGCCTTCTGGAGAGTGAGATGAAGCCAGAGATAGAAGAAGACAGCCCGCTGGAGAAGGCTGAGGGGCAAGGAAGTCTCTGAAAAGTGAGAGGAAAAAGCCTTGAGAGACCGGGCCTGATCCTAAAGGAGCCTGAGGAGCCTGAGTTCTGTGCAGAACTGAAATATCAAGGGATTTCACAGCCACCTCACAATGACAGAGGCCTGGGCTGGCCCAAGAGCAACAGAGTGAGGAGAGAATTAGTCACGAGTAGCTTAAGAAGTGCTAGGAGAGTCAGGCAGAAGACAAGCAATGGTGGCAGAGAAGAGAGACTCACGGCAGCAGTGAGTGCCGTCAAAAAGACCTGATATTCCAGAGAGAGGCAGCGGCCCAGCTCAGGAGCCAAGGTGGCCTTCAGAGGGCTTGAACTTGCTCAGCTTGAGGCCTTTAGACTTTCTACGTGAGAGCATCATCTTCTCGAATAAACAACTCTGGGATATGAAGAGCTATGTCAACCACATGGACAAATTTGCCATGAATGATTGGTTTGCAGTTCCACCACAGCACGGAGGCTTCACAAACACTTTCCCATCAGGCTCCCCAACCCCCAGAGTTATGCGAACAAGCAAAGCAAGGGGCCTGAAGCTTTAGGAAGGAATCAGTACTCTGTTGCCGGCAACAGAGCTAGCTTCGTGGTAGAACTTACCTAAGGATACCAGAGAGCAGCGTCCCCTCTTCTGTGCCTGATCTCCCCATGGCTGGCTGGCCAGTCGAGCCCTGGAGAACAGCCTGTGAGTGACCAAAAGCCCCTCTTGCGTGGCTGGTCTTCCCATGGCCAGCAGGCTGGCCAGGCTGTGGGGAGCAAGCCCGTGACCAGCAGCCTTCTTCCATGGCTTGCCTTCCCATGGCAAGCAGGCCGGCCAAGCCACAGGGAGCAATGGAGGCTAGAAAAACACTTTCCCCTGAGACTTATTTTGATTTTTAATTGTGTGTATATTTGGATCTGTGGGGGGTGCGGGTGCCCACAGAGTCCAGAAGAGGGTGTCATGGCGTCAGGAACTGAAGTTACAGGCAACGGTTGTGATTTCTCCAGCATGAGCACTGGGAATGAACTTGGGTCCTCTATAAGAGCGGCGGTAAGATTAACCGCTGATCATTTATCCAGCCCCAGGATTGTTTTATTAGCCACAATCTTCAGGTCATATATGTATATTGCAGAAAGTGCACATTAGGCAATAAATATCGAACAGCAAATGAAAGGCTGCCATTTCCTCCTCTGGGAGAGGTCACCTTGAGCAGCACAGCAACCTTCCAGTGTGCCCTGCTGGCTTCTCCGGGTTCTCGTGGTGAACGGCCGCATAGCATATGCCTGGAAACCTGAAGAGTATATGCTCTCATGGCCAGGATGGACCCGAGGAGTCAACAGGGCTGGTCCTCCCGGAGGCCACAAAGACGAGCCTGCTCTGGTGTCCCCCAGCTTTGGGTGGTGTTAGCAGGTCTAGGTGTCTCTTGACTGATGGCAAAGGCATCCACCCTACCTGTCTTTGCTTGTGCTAGGTCTCTCCTATTCTCACAGACTCACTGGGTCTTAGGGTACCCTCATCCTTAGGACTCTCTCCCAGCTCCTCTAGGGTACAAATCTTCATTTAACCCAATCCCCCAACACCTGGTAGTTCTGGGCAAGAGCTAGACCTCTGAGCTACATGCCCAGCGCATCATGGCTAACTACATCTAGAGACCCTGTTTCTAAGTAAGGTCATATTTTGGGGTGCTTGAAATTACCTGGCACAAGTGAGAAGGAGACATGGAACACCAACAAACCCGCTTAGGACTTTATTAGAGGGGGTGCGTACAGGCCTGGGGATTGGTGCGCAGAGAGCGAGAGATGGCGCGTCCAGCTTTGAAAAACTGCCCAGCACATGTGCACAGGGGGTTGGCATGACTACATCACACTGATGACGCACAAGGGTTAGCTGAGTCATACGTGGATGTAACCACACATGCACACATGGGTCATGCGGGGCCCTTTGTGCCCGAGGGCCTGTCTGCACATATCTGCCTTTAAAACTTGGAAGCGCAACCTTATCTGTGGCTGAATAATTACATTCCACCCTTGTGTTTATTATAAAAATCTGGGGGGTTGGGAGGTCTTAATGGATGGGATTGGGGTGTCATAAGGTCTCTTGTGACTGCTTCACGCTGACTTTGTGGGCGACGAGAAGTTGAGACACGTGACCATGTCCTGGGGTGGCTGATTCCTGTTGTATTTTCCGGGCCCTGAGGAACTGGCTGGCTGGCAGCTTGGACCTCACAAGATGCTGGAAAGGCAGAAAATTATGTCTGGAAAAAATTTTAGATCTAGGTGATTAAGAGAGGAGAGTCCCAGGATTTAAGATGGGGGGGTCTTTTTTGGGGGGCGTGGAGGAGGGAATTTCCCAGGAGTTCCCAAGACCGGGAATGATAAGGGAAGAATTAAACTATACTTATTCTGGGTGAGTCTGGTCTGTTCAGGTTGGTCCAATTGACTCCCTGGAGCTTATGAAAAAAAGGTTTAAAAGAAATAAATTTTAGACATATTAAAAGTTTATGATTATGACGATAGAATGGAAGATGGGGGGGGTTAAGAAGAGGAAGTTATTGAAAAGGATAAACAACCATAGATCCTGTTGTAGCTCTTAGCTACTGCTCCAGCACCACTCCTGCCTGCCACGATGCTTCCTTCCACGATGATAATGGACTGAACCCCTGAAACTGTAAGCCAACCTCCATCATATGCTTTCTTCTGCTATAGTTGCCTTGGTTATCTCTTTACAGCGACAGATTTGCTTAGTGGTTAGAAGCACTTTCCGCTCCTGCAGAGGACTTGAGGTCAGGCAGCTCAAACCACCTGTGACTCCAGATCCTATGCTGCTTTTGTGGCCACCTGTCATATGTGGCATGTACTCACACAGATACACAGATACACACACA
>NC_022034.1:9431417-9437067 GCF_000317375.1 Microtus ochrogaster
AGATGGTTATGAGCCATGGTGTGGTTGCTGGGAATTGAACTCAGGACCTTTGGAAGAGCAGGCAATGCTCTTAACCTCTGAGCCATCTCTCCAGCCCCAAGAAGGGTTTCCTTTAACGGTTGAAGGTTCTGTCCCTCATGACAGGAAGCCAAGGCAGCAGGAGCTTCAGCAGCTGGTGACAGCACATCCACAGTCAGGAAGCAGAGGGGGATGGATGCACGCTGCTCCTTATCTCCCTTTCTCCATTTACCTAGTCCAGGATCTGGACTAGTCATTCTAGGGAATGACTCCACTCACAGTGGTCAGGTCTTTCCACCTCCATTAGGGCGGTCAAGATAACCTCCCAAACAAGGCTGTCTCTTGTGTGACTCTAGATTCTGTCAAGGTGACAACAGTTATCATCACAAGGTGGGAAAACCCACCCTAAATGGAGGCCGTGTTATACAATGGGCTGAGAGTCCAGGCTGTCTAAAAGGGGAAGTGAGCTGAGCACCAGAACTTACCATTTTCTTCTTGCTGACTGACTGTGGATACAAAGTAGCCAGCTGCCTCCTACACCTGCCACCTTCCTTGAACTATGGGGCTGCCGCTGACACTGGGTGGAATTCAACTCCTTTAAGTGGCCTTTGTTAGGTATTTTAACACAGCAATATGAGAAGTAACTAACACAGAAGGTTACATTTTTACATAGCCTGGTTCCTTTTCCACTTTTTTTCTAGAGCATGAAAATCTCCCTGGTTTTCAAAGATAGGATTTTCAGTTTTTATAAAGAGGCTCACCTGGCCGGGCGATGGTGGCGCACGCCTTTAATCCCAGCACTCGGGAGGCAGAGGCAGGCGGATCTCTGTGAGTTCGAGACCAGCCTGGACTACAGAGCTAGTTCCAGGACAGGCTCCAAAGCCACAGAGAAACCCTGTCTCAAAAAACAAAACAAAACAAAAAAGAGGCTCACCTGGTGGCCAAGCCATGGTTTATGTAACTGGCCTGCAACTTCCAATAGGAATATACTCCCAGGCGGTCACTGAGCTGCTCCTAACAGATGGGCATTGCACAAGCCGCCAGGTTTTCCCTGCCTACTCCTAGGTATAGCTACAGTGAGTGGTATAACTGGGGTCGGGAGTACAAGTATTTTAGGGGCTCATGACAAACCTGTTTAAATGAATTCCAGAGCTTGTGTCAATTGCTAGAGGAGAGACCCATGACATTCTGTCTAGTTACACTGCATGTGTGTTGTCTGCAGAATTTGGAAAGCCCAGGGAGAGAAGCGCCTCTTCCCTGGACTTGTATTTTGGTGTAACTTTGGCTTTTATAGTCTTGTTTATTAGCCATTTACGTGGATTTTTCTGAATTACTACTTTTTTGCCTTGAATCTCATTCTAAATTTGTTTCTTCTTTCTCCACTGGTTGACAATCCCTTACCCAAAATGTGTATGGTCAGAAGTGGTTTAGATAGCTTTTCCAGATTTGGGAATATTTGACTATACATAGTGATTGAGGATCTTGGAGACAAGACCCGAATATAGGCATAAGAAGTTTCATTTATTTATTTTCTTGTGCGTGCGGGTGCTTTGCCTTCACGTATGTACGTACCTGGTGCCTTCAGAGGCCAGAGGAGGGCTTTAGGTCCTCTGGAACTGGGGCTACAGATGGTTTGAAGTGTCTCATGAATGCTGGGACTCGAACTCAAGTCCTCTTGAAGAGCAATTGGTGCTCTTAACTACTGAGGCATCGCTCCCGGTCCTTGGTATGAAAGTTTTAAATTTTTTTTCTATTTCTAAGTACCTTATAAAGTAACCTAAAGTTAATTTTATACAATATTAAATAATTACCATGTCTGTACTTTGACAGAGGCCTGGAACAAGAGGCAGGTGGCACACAAAAACTCTAGAAGTCTAGATTTTGGAAGGTTTTAGATTTTTAGGTTAGGAATTCTCAGCCTGAGTTGACGTCTTTGTAATAATCACTTCTTACTGTCATGATGACGAAGATAGTGCCCTTCCTTCTCCGTAGAGTTTGAAATGAGCTGAGAAACTTTGCTGACCCAACCCCTCTGCTTCCTTTTCCCATTCTCCAGCCGCTGTGGCACCCTACGCCCTGGAGTCTTGTGTCCGTCTGTATCACAGCTGTTTACATGTCTCTTTCCGCTTTAAGAATGAGCACTCACGGCTTGTTTTTGTGGCATGGATTCCCAAGGAATATTTTCTGAACTAGACTGTTACATTATGACAGAAATTCACAGTCTTTTGTGAATATGGGCATATAAAGCAGACTCAGACTAGAAACGGGACTCAATAAAATGCCTAGAATTCAGCCCATTGATGTTGTGATTCCACCTTAAAGAGTCACAAATGGCCGTTTCCTTCCCTTTCCTCAGATATGTTTCTAAGATCCTGAGTTCTTAGCAACATTGGCTAATAGACAAAGTTGTAGTGATAGCAAGGGTCATAATTGAATCGTGATAATGAAATAAACACATTAAATATTGAACTTGGGACAAGAGTTGTAATTGTCAAATGTTTAATTTCCTGTTGTTTCCACCAAAATCATTTACTGTACCTGTAATCAACATAGCATAAGTTTATGTAAGTCTCAGGTATTATATTATTATTATTAGGGTTTTTTCAGATAGAGTTTTCCTGTATAGCCCTGAATATCATGGAAGTAGTTCTGTACACCAGACTGGTCTCAAACTCAGAGATCCATCTGCCTTTGCCTCCCAAGTGCTGAAACTAAAGGTGTGTACCACCATGCCTGGCAAGAATTCCCAAATTTTAAAATTTAATTCCCGTTCAAAATATAAATATGAAAAAATTTAACTATTTGGAAAGCTTTTTGATTCCCACCAATGAGGTCATAAAATAACAGCTTGAAAAGTTTTATGAGAATTATTTTGGGGCGAGGGGTATTGAGTCATTTTTCTAGGTAGCCCGGGCTGGCCTGAAATTGTCAGCCCTCACTTAACCTTCCAGGAACTGGGGATTACCAAGAAGTTTTAAAGATTGCATTGGACGCAGAAAACAAACATTTAGACTAATTTTTATTATTTATGTGTTGGTGTCTGCTTCTGTGCATCACATTTATGCAGTGCCCCCGAGAGCCAGAAGGGGGTGCTGGATTCCCTGGTGTTGAGGGTGGTTGTGCCTTGTCAGATGTGGATGCTGGAAACCGAACCCTGTCCTTTTCAAGAGCAGTAAGCACTCTTAACCAGTTAGTATCTCATTTCTAGTACTTACAGGAAACTTTACCAACATCCTTTTATTACTAGCCGATCAAGTTGATTTTTACACCCCACCTTTTCTTGGTTGGTTTTGTCTTCCACTCCCACCCCATTCTGCTTTGTTCTTCACACATTCCAGATGATTTCCTGGACGTCGAAGTAGAAACCCTGTTTCCTGTTTCTTGAGTGCCTTCCCCCTCTTGGCCCCCGTCTGCATCGTGCTGCTTGCCTTGAGGTTCTACAGCATTTAGAAACTCCGCAATACTGTGAACGCATCCAGAGAGCAGAACGGACCACCGGGGCTTTCTTTCTGTAACTACAAAAACATCTGTGACAGTGGCTGGGACAGCCCGCTTTTGAAGGGCACTTTAAGCACCTTGTGATTGAAATCACCTTTCTAAGAATGTCACGCACCTGGCCTTTGTTCGCTTCCCAACCGTCCTCCCTCCTTTAAAGTTTCACGATTCTATTTTGTTTAAAAGGTCTGCTCAGACCCTTGCTAACACCTGCGTGAAATGTCAAGTGCATGTGCGGGTTGCTGCGTGTGCGCAATTGCAGGGGTAGTTTGCCCTGGTGCCTGACTTTGGAGGAGAGCATCCATCCACTCGAGCTTCTGGCATCCACGGTCTGCGCACCTCGGTCTTGGGAGCGCTGGATGTGATCTTGGAAGGGGCTTCCGGGCTCAACGAGTGAAAGAGTCACAGCCTCACTCTAAGCATGGGGCGGAGGGGGGCAGAAGAGGTGAGGAGGGCACTAGGGTGCTCGGGCTTTTCTCCCTCATCCTCTTCTCTCTGAACGAAACAGGAGGGCGATTTTCCAGGGCAGGAGGCCGAGGTTGCTCAGGCCTTTTCTGCGCGGGGACGCAACAAGGTTCGTGAGCTGGGCAAGCGCCGCCAGGCCACTGGGCTGGCTTTGTTGTCCACGCGGGAGACTTCCCGATCCCATCTGAATCCAACAGGAGGCCGAGCCGGACACTTCCTCACACCCATTGGAAGGAGAAGACAGTGACTCAGGTTACACGGGTCCAGCTACCCTCCCCACAGCTAAGTCGTAGCTTTAAAAGGAAGTGACATGGGTGGGGAGAGACGTCAGCCGAGGACCACCTTTTTTTCCCCTCCCCGAAGGGTCCACCCCTTTGGGTGGAGTCTCGCTTTTTCTTTCGCGTGTTGGCTGACTTACAGCTTCTCTAAAGTAGAGGCAGTTTCTGAACCCTAGGCAGCTGCCTCGCAGTTCTAGCTGGTGAGCGCCAATGCTCAGCGCTGCCGGGAACGAGGTAGGTGGTGTCCCTGCGATTTCCAAGCACCTTCTTCTGGGGTGGGGCGTGCAATGGTCAGATGCCCTTCTCTAGCAGGGTTTCCTCAGCTCGGCAGGTTTTCCTCAGACTTTGGAAGGGATGGGCTCGGGGCAGGCTGGGAGACTGGTGTGGTGGTGGTGAATGATGCCGGGTGGGGAGCGGGGTACAGGGGCTCCGCCGAGGACCACTGCTTTGTCCCGGGTGGTGAGGTGCCTTTTGGGGCTCTGCGAGCACCCCTCCCAGGGTGGAAGCGTTTGTTTGGCCACCAGTGAAGCTGTAGAGACTCCTTTTGATACATATACGGGCTCTCTTTTGTGTTCGTGCAACACGTTCTTCTGTCTCTGGTGTTTCTATGGCAACCACAAAAATATACTCCACAAAATACAGTCCCGATCTAAATTGATTTATTTGTATTTCCTTCCTGGGCTTGGCCTGGCTGGGCCCCGCTGGAGCGCGGCATGACTCTGTAGATACCCCCTCCTCGTTTTCATTTTGGTTTTTCCCTATCGCAGAAGGGCTGGGGGAGGGGAGTTGTCAAGGAAACAGGCATTTGTAATCACCGCGGTATTTACTTAATTTTATGCTATTTTATGCTTCTGGGTTCTCCATCAGATGTCGAGATTTTTAAAGGGTGTGCGGTTGATGTTTATGAAGCTTTCCGGCGTTTGGGGTAGTTTTAAAAAACTTCAGTATTTCTTAAGACGTGCTACTGGACAAGCTAAGAGGGGAAGGAGGGTTTAACCCTTTACAGGCCGGGAGGACTTTGAAATAAAGTTTCAGAAAGTACCTGAGAATTCACAATGGTAAATACAGTTATCAGCTGCACAGGCTTGCCCACAAGTCTAAACATGTATGAGTCTTGGCTCTGCTCTCAACTTCATTTAGCCACAAATCAAAGTGCGGTTAGTGTAAGGCATGTTAACTACCTAGCAGGATCCCTAGTGACCTCCTGCTTGGATCTGGCCTCCTTTACCCAGTATGTGTTACCCAGTGCTCACCCTCCAGTCTTCCCAAACCTGGAAGGATCTGTTCATCTGAAGAGTAATCAGCCAGCATCCTCAGCTAGTGTAAAAGTTACCTTAAGAGAAGGGAAACCGAGCATGCTTGTCTCTGTGTGTAGGAGGCAGGCTCCAGTGCAC
>NC_022034.1:9437954-9444029 GCF_000317375.1 Microtus ochrogaster
GGGGCAGGGTTCCTGTTTGAAAAAAAAATCAGGAGTCCCAAGTTAAAAGCATGATATCCTTCTGATCCACCTGGGGAGATAAATAAACCTTCAGAAGAAAACGAAGATGTGAGAGAAAATTACCACCTACCTAGTGCTAAAAGGGTAAATAGTTCATTGCCCCCAGGCAGGCCCATTAGCAGGTGTGGCTTGAGTTGCTCCCTTTCTTCAGTCCCTCAGAAGAAAGCCTTGGTGATGGACCCTCCTCTTGCTGACACCAGAATTATCTCTTTAATGGCACTGAGTAGAGTCCTGAATTCCTGAGGTTGTCTGTAGGTAGAATTTCAAAGGCCTCCGGATACCTCTGGCTATGAAAGCCCAAACTGTGGCTTTGAACCCCTGTCCCCTGACTACGTGGAATCAGGAAGGACCAGGGGTTTCTTGAATGTTCCTTATCTAACTTCTGTTACCTCTATCTGAAAAGTTGACCCTATAGTGCCAGAGGTCTTAGGCATTTCAGATAGAGAAGTTCTCTGCCAATGGGAGCTGAGCAGCACAGCACAAAGTCAGAGGGCTGGGTGTTGCTCAGTGGTAGAAAACTTGCCTAACATCCTTAGGAGCCCTCAAAATGAACAAATCATCAAACTAGTGAAAAATGGGGTTAAAGACAAGTGAACTAGGTGACGGGTTCAGAGCATAAAAACGTCTGCTTTCCTTTTGCCAAGCACAAGTTAGCATACTGCCTGACAATGGGCTTACCATGGCCTTCCACAGCCTGTCCCTCTTGAGTTTCAAGACCCAGGAATTTCACAGCAAAAACCCAAACCAGAGAGGAAGCAGCAAACACCCAAACAGACAAAACCCCTCTCTGATATCCAGGTAGAGAGGGACACGTCTGACCTGTGGAAGACAGGTGGAGCTTTGTGGGAAGCAAGGAACCCCAGGATGACCCCCAGAAGGCCAGCCTGTGGTTGGAACCTGGGGTGGGGGTGGGGGAGAAGTGGGGTGGCATCTTGATCATCCATCCCGGCGGCCATTGCTTTAAATCACGAATGCTCGGAACTGGAATTGGCTAAGGTAACATTGTAGCACCTACTGTGTACTGAAGGGAGATCTTGTGGCAGGGGAGAAAAGTCATGCGTGTTTCTTGATGGGTGATGGCTAAGCCTGCTCAGTCATCCTCTGACATTGGGAGACCCTGTGTCGGTCCAGCTCAGCAGTTTTCATCCGCACTGAGTCAGTTTGGAAAGCTAGCATTAGACCAGGAGATTCCATTTTCTGGGGATGGCAAGCCAGGGCTATGGGGAAAAGGGGTTCCTGCTCGGCCTCTTTTGGGATGTGTAACTATTGTGTATCTCCTATGTGTCAGGGGCTAAGGACACATCAAGTTAAGCATTACAGTTTTAAATCATGCGGGGAGAGTTTTAAGAGAGTTTGAAGGCTGACCAATCTCTTTTTTTTCTTCTAATGGCAAAATAAGAGAAAATGCCATAAAATAAGAGTGATTTTTGTTGATGCTGCTTCTACCCTACCCAAGAATGCACTCTTGTATCACAGAGATTTCTTGTCTGTTTTCTCATTCTTTTAATTCGTTCTAGTACCTTCCTGGACCCTGAGCCCTGTTAGTGCCCATTGACTTGTCCACTTTTGTACATACGTCCACCCGTGTCCACCAGTGTCCGTTGTCCAGCGGCCCTTCATATAGTCGTTCATACATAGCATGTTGCAACACTGTGTTCTGGGTTCGTGCTCAGGAACTGGCGCATGGAAAGCACCCTCACCCTGAGATACTGATAGAAACGCCCACTAGCTGGTGACCCTGACTGTTGTTTCCACAATTATTTTTTATATATGTAGGTTACACTGGGCAGTGGGGGAGGAAGTGGTCAGCTGTTGACTGCCTTGCCTCCTTGCTTTCTCTATTGGTTGAACACAAGGCTGGGAATCATCTGTTAATTAACCTAAACAGGAGGGAGCGGGACCCTGAATGCAGGACCCTTTCGAGAATAGAGGCCATGCGGAGCAGATAGTGTTGCTGCCGGGGGACTGTGGCTCTTCCCGGCAGATACAGAATATAGTTTGCTGTTTTGTTTTTGGATCTCTCATGTTCTTTGGAGCTAGCCCATGTGGAGCCAATAGAAACCAGAGACCCCTCATCACCTCAGGCAGGCAGTAGGCACAGCAGCTCACCTCCAGACCCTGGAACATCAAACAGCCTCCTGCTACCTCAATGTATTTCCTGGGGTCAGAGGTTTTCTCAGCAGACTGATCTTACCCTACAGACGTCACCTCTGCCTGGAAGTGACTTGGCGTCCTGACGAAAGATTCCCAGGAAAAACACCCTCTTCTGCCTGCCTGCTTGACCTTGGGAGGAAACTTTTAGTCTTCCTTACCGATTTCTTTGTTATTTTAATCTCTGAGGAGATTAGCCTCAAAGGAATCTGCTGTCCCTCCCCTGGGTTAGACTGTCACCTAAAGAAGAGTTAGGGAATTTGAAGAGCTGTTCTGCCTCCCTCAGTTTGGGTGTGACTGGTGACCCGCAGAGACGCTGAGGGACTGGCCATCGTGTAGAATCCCTGAGAACGCTAGGGGCCCCTCTTTGTTGAGGGCTTCCTTTACGTCAGCTGATTGGTGGACTTCACGGGGAATCAAGTTTGTTTTGTGCTCGTAACAAATTTGCATGTAAAATCTATCGTCACTGCCCATTGTTCAAACCCAGATTAGTAAAGGGAATCCTCTGGGTCTGTGACTAGCTACACCGGGGTTTGAACTCTCACTTCCCAGAATCTTGCCTTGGAGTGACCGAAGAGGCCTCCTCTCCTGGTCTGATGACTTCTTTCTCTGTGTCTTAGTCCCCAGTACACAGCCTAGAGCCCTGGTTCTCAACCTTCCTGATGCTGCGACCCTTTAATGCATACAGTTCCTCGTGCTGCAGTGACCCCAACCATACAATTATTTTCACTGCTACTTCGTAACTGTAATTTTGCTACCATGATGAGTCATAATGTAAATATTTTCAGAGATGGAGGTTTGCCAAAGGGGTTGAGACCCACAGGTTGAGAACCGCTGGCCTAGAAGACAATGGACCTGTGGGACATTTATTTATATATTATTTATTTATTTATTATTTATTTATTTGTTCTTGTGGGGTGGGGAGGCTTAAGGGGGAGACAGGATTCATATATCCAGAACGGGCCTTTAAACTCCCTGTGTAGCTGAGGATGGCCTCGAACTCCTGATCTTCCCCTCCACATTCCAAATGCTGCAGCTTCAAGTGGGCACTACAAGGATACCCTTTCTATGCAGTCCTAGAGGGGGTGATTAAGGTGGTGCTCAACCACCGGAAGTCCATCCCCAGCCGAAGGAGAGAAACAATGTTTGTGTTTTAGGCGGCAAATCTCTACCCTCTGGATCTTCCCCCAGGTGCCTTTCGTATTTATTTTTAAGCCTGCAGAGGCAGAGAGACATTTCAGAAGTTGGAGAAGCAGAACGGTGCGGGGAAGACAAGCCGTTTTCATTCTGGGGAGTGTTGTAGTTTTCTGGGAGACAGTGTGGGCAGGGAAAGACATTGCAGGGCACACAGTAAAACCGGGATGAACTGCAGTCAAGACCTGTGTTTACCCAAGGAGCCAGCCTGCCTGAGTCACTTCTAATTAAGGACCCCTGCTGCTGCCCCAGTCCTGCCGGCCAAGACAGATGGGATGGAGCCCTGGAGCCCGGCTTTCCTCACGTTCAAAACCCAGTTTAAAATGCAGATTATCATCTGTGAAGACGCCGCTAGGCTTTAACTTGGACAAGCTTTGAAATGCGAATGGCAGAGAAGAATTGACAGGGGTGCAGTCTGGTCTGCTTCACCTCTCTCCGGAGGGGCAGGGCGTTGTGAACAGTCAATTCCCTGTGGGCAGGAGGCTAACCAAGGCTGATGAAATTTTAAAGAACCAAGCTCTTCTTCCCAGGACGCGGTAGCTCAGCACACACAATCCTTGCTACTGTCAAAACTTTTGCCGTGGATCCTGGTTGGCTGACAATCGCCCTAGCCCCTCCTTCCTTCCCTTCCCTGTTGTGAGGAATGGGGAGCACGGGTAGGAGGGTTCAGGAGAAAGGCTAGGCCACGTAGTAGGTGTTAGTTACTCTTGGTGCATTGATAAAATCCCTGAGGAAAGTGAGTTAAGGATGGGAAGGCTTCTTTGAGCTCACACTTTAACTGGGCACATGGCAACAGTGCAGGAAACAACCGGATTTTCATTCAGAAAGCAGAGAGAGATAGAGACAGTGAAGTTTGGAGTGTCCCTCGCTTTCTCCCTTTTATTCAGACCAGAGCCTTATGCACGTGGAAATAAGTTGGCCACATTTAAGCTGGGTCTTTATGCCTCAGTTAACCCTAGCCACAAACTCTGTCAGAGAGTAGTCTCCTAGGTTAGTTCTAGGTCCTATTAAGTTGACAGCCCATGTAGACTATCACATCTTCTTGGTAACCCTGAGTCCATCTCTCTCTCTCTCCCTGATGTTCTCTGCCCACCCTTCTAGAAAGAGTGGCGGGGCATAGTGGTGCCATGTGGCATTACTGAATACCATGCCAGGTTCTTATGGACAGTGTGGGCTTCTCAAGGAACCATAGTTGGCACAGAAGAGGGCAACATGCACGAAAAGGGAGTCCTTGGTTGAGAAAAGATGGGCACAAGGCTATCTGAGGAGCTGCCTATCTGTGTGCCTCTCAGTCAGGCTTCCCACGTGTCCTTCCTTAAAGGCAAGACTGCTCTGCCACATCACAGTTGACATTTGGGGACAAATAGCTCTTGTTTGTGGGGCTGTCCTGAGCAAAATAGGCTGATAACTCCATTCTGCCATGAGATGCCAGGAGTAGTAAGGCCTCCCACTGTGGCCCTAACAATCTAGAATGTTCCAGAAATTGCTAGATACATCCTTCAGGGATAAATTTTCCCGCCAAAGCTGAGAGTCACTGTGCGAGAGAATTTCTGCTTATGACTCTAGGAATTCATCTGTTTGCTTCCTGGCTGGAAGGAAACAATCTTTTAGGGCTCATATGCATAAGTCCCGCCTGCATAAATTTTGCCCCTCCCCCCAAGAGGCAACAGCCTGATTTAAATTCCTAGATACTTGCTTAAGAATTGAAAATACCAGCCAAGTAAAAAGTAGACATGGAGTCAACAAGCCCATATTGAAAGAGTTCATGCCATCTGTCCCGATCAAGCAGCTTGTAGCATTAGGCTGGGTGGCACTGCCAATGACTTTGAACCGTGCAGGTAGATCTGCCCCTGATGGAGTCAGGAACCACTCCCCTCCAGTTATAGATGAGCATGTCAGAGAGTTGGAGAAGCCACTCTGTAAACTGGCCTCTGCTCCCTTCTGCTGAGTTGGTCTCATGCCTCCTTTGACGTACCAACTAGCTGCCAAGTGCCATTGCAATGCCTATCCAACCACAAGTCTTTCCCTCCAGCTCTGACCCTGTGTCTCCCACACAAGGACCTCCCTGACTGCCTTCCAAGACCAGCCTTCGGGTCGGCCTCAGCTTCCAGTCACTGGGAGGCACAGAGATTCTCTGACGAGCTCTGGCAGATCCAGGGTTCCTGTCTTTTCACTTCCCCATCCTTCAATCCAGCCTTGCACATCCCTGTGAGCAGTGCAAGTCCTGCATTCTACTGTCCCGTACAAGTCAAGCCTCTCACGACATTTCTGGGCTCAAGTCCTTGTACTTGCCTACCACAGGGGGTCCAAGAAGGAACCAGACATCTCTAGTGCCCTGGAGGAGGGCAAGAGCCCATATAGATCATTCTAGCCCTGTGAGATAAGAAGCTGGCCTCTGAGGGCCCGCAAGGCCTGCCAGTCCACCCCTGCCCAGCCTGCTGCCTGGGAAAGCTTCCTGAAGACCCCACTCCATCTCATCCGAGCATGCTTGCTCTTCCTGAACAAAGGTAGCTGGGTTTAGCTGTCTGTCACTGTGGTAAGATACTCGGACAAAAGCAGATTAGAGGAGAAAGGGTTTATGTTAGTTGGTTCACAACTGTAAGTGTAGTCCCGTCGTGGCAAGGGAGTTAGGGGAGCAGGAGCTTGAAGCAAATGGCAGTCAGAAGAGGA
>NC_022034.1:9444239-9458328 GCF_000317375.1 Microtus ochrogaster
ACCCTGCTCGGCCTCCATTCATACAGTCCACTATCCCAGCCAGGAAGAAGAGGACGATGGACGCACACCCTGCTCGGCCTCCATTCATACAGTCCCCTATCTATCCAGAAAAGGCCTTCAAGCATAGCCGGGCAGGTCTTTCCAAATCAGTGCCATCCAGATAGTCCCTCGTGGACATACTCATGTCCGAGGTCACTCTAGATTCTGGCAGACTGTTGTCATTTACCATCATAGAAATGAAATCTATGTTTCTGGGAGAGGAATGTAGCTGGGAGGTCTAGGGGGCTGCACAGCAGGCAAGCCTGGAGTGCTGTGGCCTGGGGAGAAACACATGGACTGTCCAGTGGGAAGCGGAGACCTCCCCGGATCTGCGGAGGAGGAGAGGACGCAGGTCAGAGAATCCGGGAGCTGGTGGCTGGTTGTGTTGAGAGCCTCTCCGACACTGGAGGAAAGGGAAGGTTTCCTATGCTGTCCTTTCCAGCAGTCCCTTGTCATGTGAGGCTTCATTCTGCCACACAGTCACTTCTCGAAGCCACGTCCCTCTGTCAGCAGCCACTAGATGTTGAGCGTTTTGCATAGTGCATGTCCGTCAGCCTATCCCTCCTCTGGCTGTGGAGGTTATAGATTATCTTCTCTGGTTGGATGGAAGCTGCAGTCTCAGGGCTAAGAGTCCTCAAGCACCCCGAGTGGGCTGTGCATGGGATGATGAGATGATTGCACACACAATACACTGCCCAGCCTCACCTTTCTCCGGATTGATGTAGATTTCCTCTTGCTGTGGAAAAGACTTCTTAGATTCAAAATGAAATGGACAGAGACTTTTTTTTTTTTTCATTCTCACACCAGTGACTCAGGGGGAAAGACTGGAAAAAAAAAATCACACAGACCAAATTATATAACGAACAGTGTGTGATCCCTTAAAGCCCAGTTTGGCCTCCTGCTGTAGAGGATGAACGCGGTTCACATTTTTGTGAGGTTGGGAGAGAGGACAATGAAAGGTTTCGAGTATGCCCAATCGTTTGATTCTTTATTCCAGATTTCGCATCATTGAGCCTCCCCGCCCCCCTCCCTGTTCCTTCTCTCCTCTTCCATGTCTGAACTGTGGTGTCTGGTCCTTGACAGCTCCCATCTTCTTCATCCCTTTCCTCCCTTCACTACTCTGTCAGGTCAGATCTGCCTGTGTCCTGGGGTGCTGAGGCAGCTTCCAGCTGACTGTTGTTTCCTATCTTTGTTACTCAGTTTCCACCTGCCAATCAACCGTGCCCTATCCTGGTCAACACTAACAGGGACATAGGTATTCCATCCGTGAGAACCAAGAATGCCACCTGCTTTTTGATTTGGTCGCTCTCGGAACAGTGTACACACACACACACACACACACACACACACACACACACACACAAGTGGGGAGCCTTTTAGGGACCATGAGGAGAGCATGGTGCCGAGGGAAACAGGGTTGGGGTACGTGGTCTGGGTTTGGCCCAGAACTTAGTGTCTGTCCATGAGACCTTGAACACGGACCAAGAGCTGCTTCCTGGCACATGCTGCCCCTGGCACAAGGGGCTGGCTCATCTGATGTCCCTGTGAGTGTTGCCTTTGTTTCCTTTGTGGTCAGCAAGGCGTCCAGGGCCAATGCAAACTTTGTAACCAAGGCACCAGCTTTGGGGCCATCTGTGGTGGGCCGACTGAACTCGGTCTTCCCTCTGAGGTCTCAGTGGTGCTGAAAGAGCTAAGGGAAGGCTTTGGAATGTGGAAACAACCAGATGTGGCTGTGTTCCCAGTATTCTGGAGGCAGAGGCAGAAGGATCAGAAGTTCAAAGCTATCTCCGAGTGCACACAGCTTTTGAGGCTGAGCTTGGTATATGTGAAATCCTGATTTGCAAAACCAAAAGCAGTCTGGTGGGATGTCTCAGCGGGTAGCTACTTTCTGCCAAGCCCAATGTGACTGAGGAAGAGAACTACCTTCTGTAGAGGTTTTCCTCCTGACACCCACAGGGGTGCTGGAGCATGCATGCCCCTGCCCCCAAAAATAAATGCTGGGGGAAACAAGCAACAACAACAAACAAACAAACAAAAGCTAGCAGAAGGCACTTGGTGCTTAGCTACGAGCTCTCCTGCTTGGGGAATATTGCTGGGAAATTTTTGAGGAGAAACCCAAGTTGGATGGTCTCTTGGTAACTCTGGGAAGGAAGGCATGCTTGCCGGACCCCTTCTGTGCTTGTCTCTTTACCCTCTATCTCCAGATGTGAGTCTGAGTTCTAGTAAGGGTCAGCGGGTGCATGAGACACAATCACCCCAAGACCATTCTTGCCGTGGCTGCTTTGCCTTCCTGGTCTCTTTTCTGCCAATGGCACGTTTAGTGGAGGTTTGTTCTTTCTCATCTCCTCTCTGGTCACATACCCTTTAGGGTCTTCCTCATTTCTGCCGGAATGAACTTCATTCTGGGTTATTCTAAAACACCCTGTTCTTTCTGGGCTCTGATAATCCTGTCACCATGGACAGAGACTGCTTACATCATAATAGAAGGCCACGTTGTTTCTTGACACCAGGATCCCTGCTCTGGGGTTAAGGTCAGCTGGTACCTTCATACTATAGCTCCTCCAGGTACTAGGAGCTCAGGGTTTCATGTTGTAAGAATTTGGAAACAGCCAAGGGTCCACTCATAAGTAAAGAGAAAAGGAAAAAAAACCAGACCGGTTTCACCACAGGATACCCCTCTTGACCTTGAGTGTTTTTAATAGGGTGAGGGTTCCAGTTGTCTAGATGTGTTTCTCTGATCAATACACATTCCCAGACAGAGATAGGGTGATGTTGCTGAGGTTTCCCATGTGAAATGCGGCTTCTCCACACTACAGTGTCGGCTGGGTTGTGGGAGGTGGAACAGCCTCCTTTTAGACCCAGGTTTGTGCTAAAGCCTCCTCCATCAGGTGGGTGAGCCTACGTTCTATTCTACTATGACCAGACTACTCAGGAGCCACAGCTGGATGTCCCTTGAGAACTGTAGGGGGAAGGGACAACCACCACCTATTCTGAATATGTCTCCACCATCAGCCCTGGCCAGGCCTGCACAGGACACCGCGTGTACAAGGCTGGAAAACTGTCCTTGCTTAAGGACTCCATCTTTGTGGGAAGGCAGAGGGACAGAGGTGGGAGTTAACATTTCCTCCTCGTACCTGAGATCCTAGGCTGCCCTTCACGTCACTGACCTTGGAGAAGGTGCTCCTTTCTATGCTCTGCTTGAATTCTGTAGCAAGGATCGCCACAGTGTAGAAGCGACCCTGAAAAGGCCGGCAGAGGGGCCTGCCTGAGCGGGAAGGGAGATGCCATAGGCTGTGCAGGGTTTGCAAGGGTGAGCGCTCATGCACAGTCAAGAGTGCTGTGAGGGGAGAGGCACAGGCAGAGGGGGGACGGAGAACACAGTGTCCAGAAGCATGGGAGTGAAGGCCACTTCGGAATTCTGTTAAGTGGGAAGAACCCCCTCCCTCACTGCTGCCCTGCGCTGGTCTCTGTCTCCACTTTTCAGTACACACTGTACAGGAGAGAGGCAGTTAGCATCGACTTTGTTTCTTGAATTTATTACCATTCTTAGAGTATAGCAAACTCTGGGAGGTTCAGTGTCCTGCTCTCCTGCAAGGTGCTTCCAGAAGCATTTTTTTTTTTTTGAAGAGTGAAGGGCATGCTCTGAGGAGATTCCCCCACCCCATCTACTTATCTGAAGCCCACATTGCATCCCAGTGTCCAGCTGCTGGACCAGGTGCTTTTGTTCAGGTGAGGTGTGGGCTCCTATGTCTCGCTGCATTTCAAAGTGGTATGAAAATTAGTTCCAATCTTCATCTCAAATCTTTGCTTCAGAGACCCCTCCACAAGGCGAGTCCTAGCGGTCTGTGAGCAGAGGCCAGAGACAGATGCAATCTAGTCCCGGGGCATGATGGAGGAAGGTCATTGGTTAAATAAACTGCCTTGGCCCTGATAGGTAAGAGCATAGGTGGGTGGAATAAACAGAACAAAATGCTGGGAGGAAGAGGAAGTGAGGTCAGAAATCATGCAGCTCCTCTCAGAGCCAGACGCGATAACTCTGCTCTCTGAGGCAGACGCCATGAAGCGAGCTGCCAGGTCAGACGTGCTGAATCTTTCCCGGTAAGACTTATGCTACACAGATTATTAGAGATGGGTTGATCGGGATATGAGAATTAGCCCATAAGAGGCTAGAGCTAGTGGGCCAAGCAGTGTTTAAATGAATACAGTTTATATGTTGTTATTTCCAGTAAAGCTAGCCAGTGGCGGGAGCTGGGTGGCGGAATGCAACCCACAGCACCCCACAACAGGCAGAGGTCACACACGTGAAGTTGAGCTAGTTTCTGACTTTGAAAAGTCCATTTTCGGATGAGCACATGGACTTTTGAGAGTTACAGATGTCATCCTGGTTGGTCAGATTGCAGTAATAATGGGTCAGTTAGGGTCAGGGTGGCTTCATAGACTCCTCAACTAGTCTTATCACCGTGTAGTAGGACCAGCCCTTTGAGTAAAGCTCTACACACCCAGCCCTTGTGGTCCTTGGGAAAGAAGCCCCACCTTCTCATTTGGCCAGGCCCAGAATCCTCATGGCTCATCCTGTGCCAAGTCTAGAGTTTACTTGGTTTCCCTGGTGCCAGCTTGTGGAGGGTGCCCACAGGCCTCCTGGAATTCTGTGTGGCCTTGCAAGCTCTTGACCCTGAGGCCGCTGACTACCTAGGAGGTATTTGAGGTGTGGCTGGCTTTAGAGATGGGTCCCTGTGTAACTAAGGCTAACCTGGGACCTACTCTGCAGTCATTTTAAGGAACAGAAACCATCATTCTCCATGTGCGAGATTTTGTGGGGAGTTTAGCTTGGGTGTAAGTACAATTCTCTGGGCTCACACACTGGGAGAGTCATGGGTAGTGCCTCCATTCTGGTATGTGGCTTAGACTCAAATCTGTCACTATGGACAGCCAGGTCATATGGTGTCATCTCGGTATAGGAGAACCCTGTGCTGTCAAACCATGAGACACCCAGCTTCACTGCCATGATGGCTGGTAACGCCATGTGCTGTCTGCTTGGATGCCTGGCAATCCCTTTTGCAGCAAATTTGTTTTCAGACAGGAAAGGATGGTTCGAGGTGAGGATGAAATTCCTGCCATCTTGAGTTGTTTCTGGTGTTCCTACAAAGACAAAGAGCAATGTTCAAGGAGCAGGAGGACCTAAGATTCTCACCTGGAGCCTTGGTTCTTAGGCTTTGGGAGGTTTTAGGGAGATTGGCAAAGTTCCACAAGCCCAGGGATGAGGAAAATGCCTGTTTTCAGATCCTCTAGAGCGGCCAGGCAGTGGTGGTGCACACCTTTAATCCCAGCACTCAGGAGGCAGAGGCAAGTGGATTTCTGTGAGCTCGAGGCCAGCCTGGTCTACAGAGCGGGTTCCAGGAGAACCAGGGTTGTTATACAGAGAAACCCTGTCTGAAAACAAACAAACAAACGAACGAACAAACAGCTTCAAAACCTCAGGAGTGTGAAGGCCAGAACTATTGTTCTGGTGTGCTGGACCATTCTGGGCCAGCACTGCACATGCTGGAACTAAACCCCACGGAGTTAAGCTTGTCTGTGCCACTGGGACTGGTAAGCCATTTGAGAAGATGCCAAAGCAAGGGTGTTGTTTGGTGGCAGCATTTGCCAGACTGTGTCACCTCCTAATGTCTCATAATGTATGATGGAGAAGTAGAGCTTGGGAGGCCAGGCGCACTGAGAGCCAGGCCAGATGATGGGACATGTTTGTCTTGGGAGGCCAGGCACATTGAGAGTGAGGCCAGACAAGGGGACAAAGTTGTCTTGGTCTGTTTTCTAGTTCCTGTTGTTCCCATTCTTTCTGTCCGCATTCCTTTTACATCTATGTGAGGAAATTTAAATAAGCTTCTCATTGCCAAAGACTTTTTCTTGGTGTTGACATTTCAATCATTTAAAGTGTTTTCTTCCTGCCTTGCATTGGTTCGTTGATGATCTTTATTACATTTGTTTTATTTTACTCTGTGTGTGTGTGTGTGTGTGTATGTGTAAGCACACTGCAGTCAGAGGGCAATGTAGAAGAAGAGATCCTTCCACCACTAGTGTTCCAGAGCCCAAACTGAGGTTCCAGGGATCAAACTCAGGTTGTCAGCTTAGCAAGTGCCCTTACCCTCTAAGTCAGCGGTTCTCAACCTTCCCAACGCTGCAACCCTTTAATATAACTCCTAATGTTGTGGTGGCCCCCGGCTGCTTCATAGCTGTAATTGTGCTACTGTTATGAATCATAATGTAAATACCTGCATTTTCCTATGGCCTAAAGTGACCCCACTTTGAAAGGGTCATTTGACCCAAAGGGGTCATGACTCACATGTTGAGAATCACGGCCCTCATTTTAAAAGTTTTATGACATTATTGAGATAGCTTTTTTTTTTTTTTTGGTGCGAAGGTCAATAAAACTGCATAGTTTAATGAGTTTGGTTGATCATGTACTTACTATGTGACCATCACCACAACCTGGCTTAGAGCCTTCTGTTGGTCGCTAAATCCTTCGCACCACATCCAAACCATCAGTGACCCAGGTCCTAAATGCTGTTTCGCCTTGACTAGCTGTTGCAGGTCCGTGAGCCAACCCTGTCATATTCTGGTTAGCCGATATCTTTGGGGTCCACCCTGCCTCACGTGGGATGGCACTGGCTCCCTTTGCCGTGGCGAGCGTCACCACAGTGGGGCTGCCATTTGTCACTCACCTATTCCATGGGTTGTACGCATCTGGGATTGGTTCAGTGCTCACCCGTCTTTGTCTCTTATTAAAAGTTATTTTAGAAGCAATTCCCATTCATCTCACTATGTCAGCTCCAGCTCCACCTCGGCACTCTTTGCAGAAGGCAAGCATTTCTGTGAGGGACAGCTAGAGAGGCTTCCTCACAAAACCATGGTGGCTGTTAGCAGACTTTAGGAACGGCAAGCCTGCTGTTGTTGTTGTTATTATTATTATTATTGTTCTGTCTTTGTGAGTGGGGGGCTGTGCCTAGTCCAGGCTGGTTTTGAACTTTTTTACATAGCTAAAGATGACCTTGACCTACTGTTCCTCCTGCCTTTACTTCCTGGGGCTGAGATCACAGCTTAGTGGCTCCCTGTCCAGACGTGCAGCAGCGTGTTTTGGGGTTGACACTGTAGGTGGACTTCTGGGGAAGTGGGAAGTCTCCTAGATATAAAATTGGAAAAGGGACAGCAGCGTTTGATTGCTGTCTGGGGGCTAACTTTAGCTCTTTGTCGGTACGTTTGAACATATTTCTTCTCTATTATTCTCCCCACTGACTCCACCACGGGAAGCCTGTGGTAGCTCCTCATCCATAGTCTTCCTCAGCGCTCCCTGAGCCACCCTCAAGGCCCCAGGGAGCTGGCTCCAGGGACACTGACTACGAGGAGTCAGCTTCCTCCCCGTCTTTTCCCGCATGTATTTGAGTCATGAAGCTTCATGGGAGTTATAGCCTGGTGAGTCTGGTGCACACAGTCACCCACTGCATCTGTTAGTGAGCACCGCCCGTACCACAGGTGACAGCTGGTGAGTCTGGCACACACAGTCACCTGTCACATCCATTAGTGAGCACCGCTCTTACCACGGGTGACAGCAGAAAATGTAATAGCAGGTTCAGAGTAGCCTTACGTGAAGAGAAACAGTCCCGTGTCCTGCTCAAGGTTTTCTTTGAGACTTCATGCCAAGCCTGGTTTTTCTCAATGGAAGGGATCTCTGCTTGGCACACAGGCCTCTGGTTGGCGTGCTTTTGATAGACTGTCGACAGAGTCACTGAGACTTCCCACAGCCCTTTCCACCTGCTGACTGTGCTCAGGGCAGAGTGATGCTGGACCTGACCTTTGTTTCTGCTGCGGATTCACAGATGTGTCAGTGTAGGAAGGTCCGTGGAGCTTCCCCAAGGTGCTCTGACTCTGCTGACATCTGCCAGGGCTCTTTGATGACATGGCTGAGGACTGATTGCCTTCTCTGTAAGGCTTGGTTCATTTCCTTGTTAAAATAATATACTACACCATATCTGCCCACTTTTCCACGTGGACCTAAGCTGCTTGTGCTTATGGCTTGTCTTCTATAGGACCAATGTTGTGTGTGTGTGTGTGTGTGCACATGTGTGTGCGCATTACAGTTAATTATAGGTGTGTGCAGGTGTGCATATGTGTGTGTATATTTGTGTGCCTGTGTGTGTGTGTGTATGACATCCAGAGGTTGACATCAGCTATTTCCTTGCTTGCTTCTCAACCTTAATTTTTGAGACAGGGTCTCCCAGAGAAGCTGGAACACATTAATGACAACAGGCTGGCTCGCTAGCAAGTTCTGGGGGCCCATCTGCCTTCTTCTTCCCAGTGCTAGGGTTGCATGTCTCTGCCTCTTCCATGAGTGCTGGAGGTGTGAACTCAGTCCTCATCCTGTGCCACTCCCACCTGTGCCGCTCACACCTGTGCCGCTCACACCTGTGCCGCTCACACCTGTGCCGCTCACACCTGTGCCGCTCACACAGAGCCATCTTCCAAAGCATCTTCACGGCCCTGCTTTAACGCTACCCTCAGGGGGGCAACAGTGGCCTGTGGTGTGTTCTGCCATTTGCAAAATCTGCTAAATGGTGTGAGACGCAGTCCTTTGTGTTTCTAGAGCCTCTGAGTTGCCAGGATTTACTTTCTTAGAAAGAGTTCTGAGACAAGGAACCGCCTCCAGAAAGTCCTAGCCTTCAGCACTGAACCTGGGGCTCCAGTCTGCCACTGGGCAATGATCTTTAATTAAATTATGATTAGCATAAGTCTTGGGGCCGAAGCTTAAGAGAGGAAGTTCTACGTCCTCTTAGTAAAACCTCAGGATTTGCTAAATCATGCTACTGAGAAGAGACAATGAAAGAGTGCCCAGAGCTTCTAGAAAAATTCTTTTCCCTCTGTGCTCTGCCCTCGGTCATGTTTACTGTGAGCAGAAGAGCAGGAGCACCGTCAAGCACACAGTAGGTGCTCCACAGATGGTAGTTAGAATTGCCCGTGGGTGCAGACATGTATACCTTTAACCGCTTGCTGTGTTCCCGCCGGTTTTCTTATTAGATGTTCTCAGCGGTTTTGTGAGTCAGGTCAGGAGGAACTGTGAAAGAGGAGCCAAGGCTCCGAGGGGGTTGGGGATGGACAACAGGGCAATTAATGGCTGAAGAAATTCAAATCGGAGAGCTTCCCTGGGCCTTCGTTCTTTACCCGTAAAATGAACATATAAATAAACCAGGAATAACAGATCACAAAGTGATCATCGAGTGCTGACTATAGCCTTGCTCATGAATTCTAAAATGCATTCTGAGTGGCTGGAGACAGGTGTCCTTAAGAGCACTGGCTACTCGTGCAGGGGACCCAGGTTCCGTTCCCAGCACTCATTGGCAGCTCACAACCCTCTGTGACATCAGTTCTAGGGAATCCGATGCCCTCTTCTTGCACATGCAAAGACCATAAGCACATGGCACACACATGTACATGGGCATATGTATGCACACATGTGTGCATGCATGCGTGCACGCGCACACACACAATGAAGTAAATATTTTTAAAACTCGTTGTGAAGCTTTGACCTTGAAAAATAAACATATTAGCTAAATTTTAGCTAATCTTTGACAAATAATTGGGAAGCCCAGAGAAGCGCAAAGAAGGAAATGAAAACCTTTCATGAGCTCACTAACATAGAGTGTCTGCTGGAGTGTGGCTTCTGGAGAGAAAACTGGCCTGGCAGTGGTGGCACACCTTCAGTCCCAGCACTGGGGAGACAGAGGTAGGTAGGTCTATGTGAGTTTAAGGTCAGCCTGGTCTACAAAGGGAGTTCACACACACACACACACACACACACACACGCATGCACGCACGCACACACGCATGCACACACACACACACACACATACACTAAACAAGACAGAAAGTCAACTGTTAATCCATGGTAAAGTTGAAGCTGTGAACATCAGAATGCCATAGTGATTCCAGGCCTAATATTTGTTACTGCATTGCCCATGACAGTGAAAAAACAAAACAAACAAACAAACAAAAACAAAAAAGAAATATCCACCAATATGGGAAGAGATTGTTTGAAATCCTTCTAAGGGATATTTGCTAAAATGACCAGAACAGGCTATGGAGCTGGCTCGGTGGTGAAATAACTTCCTGGAAGTGTGAGGACCTCAGTGTGGATACTTGGGATCCGTGCAGATGCCTTGCACGCCTGTGTGGTGGTGACCCACGTGGAATTCCGGCCTTGGAGGAGACTGGGAAATCCCCAGTGTCTCCCAGCTAAGGGGGAGCTCTGGCCTTGATGGAGAAAGCCTTCCTCAGTGAGTAAGGTGGAGGAACGATGGCCGTAACTGCCAACACCAACCTCAGATCTCACATGTGCGTGTGTCCATATATGTGTAAAACGCGCATGCACACGCACACACACACACACATGCACACACATACAAAAGGAAAAGGAAAATAAACATTAAAACAACTGGAACTGGGGGTGTGACAAAGAACATAAATCACTGTTAAGTGGAAAGAGCAGATTAGAAAAGGGAGTATTCACTCATTTTCTGCAGGCTGAGGGGGAAGGGTAAAAGATGAGTCCTCTGTGCTTAAACACGGTGACAGGCACCCCCAGTCTTACTTCACAGTGGGGCAAACCCTCCCAAAGCCCCAAATAACAGCTAACAAACTGAGAAAAAAAAATGCTCTCTCTAAATGTTGTAGGTCAGAGATTGTTTAACATACAAAGAGCTGGGTTTTTGTTTTTGAGACAGTCTCTCTCTTTGTAGCCCTGGCTGTTCCTGGAACTCCTTCTGTAGACCAGGCTGGCCTCAAACTCACAGAGATCCTCCTGCTTCTGCCAGAGGAGGCAAGAGATAAGTGAGCATAAGGAGCCAGAATTCGGGGCCAGCATGGACTACATTTGGAGATCTGTCTCAAAGAACAGAACAGGACAAAAAGTAATTTAAAAATGAGATACAGGTTTTAAGGTCTAAAGAATTAGGGTGTTTACGATGGTGCTGGTCAGAAGGTTAGCAGTTATGTTATCATAAAAAGTGATTCAACAGTGTTCACTGGGCACCTTCAAATAATTGTAGCCTGCAGGAAGAGGAAAAGCTTTGCCCACAATGTCAACCACTTCATTATGTATTCTTGAAAAGAAAAACAAAAAAACAAAAACAAAACAAAGGTAGGTGTGGAGATGTGGTCTTGTAGTTCAGGACTGAAGCAGGAGGCTCCCCCAGAGTTCAAGGCAAGCCTGTGCTACACAGTGAGCCTCAGGTCACCCTGGGCTGCAAGGCAAAACTGTCTCATAAAAGAAAGGAAACAAGAAGAAAAGCTTAACTATACAATGACAAAGCAAAGAGGTAGTGATTCCCATAGCCTAGTGTGCCTGCTACATGGATAGTTGCATTGCTATGTGGACAGTTACATGTTAGGGTTAAAGAAAGAACACTGAAATCACTTACAAGATTGTAACCATGAGCCGGGCGGTGGTGGTGCACGCCTTTAATCACAGCACTCGGGAGGCAGAGGCAGGCGGATCTCTGTGAGTTCGAGACCAGCCTGGTCTACAGAGCTAGTTCCAGGGCAGGCTCAAAACCCAAAAAAAACCCCTGCCCCAAAAAAAAAAAAAAAAAAAAAAGATTGTAACCATGATTTAAAGCAAAGTCTCCCCTGCAATGAGTTAGCTAGCAGGAACAAAGCAAAGCCTTCTGTGATGTACTAAAAACTAGAAGAAAAGACGCCCGAGGAGGTTAGAGTGTCCCTGGTAGATTTGTGTTCTCCATCTTCGAGCTTTTTCCTAGTGTGTGTGAATTACCATAATAATGGGGATAATTTCAAAGCATTCATGACTCTATGACTGATAAATGACTCATGCAGATAGTACAGAATCCTGATTTTACCAAGACCTGTTTGTATTTTAATGGAAAACTCCTTTCTAAAAGGACGAGTCTGTCACCTGTGAGCTCCTCCTTCTAATATCTGGGGCTTAGGTAGCTCATTTGCTTTCTTGTGACATTTGAGTCTGCTTGATAGATGGCTTGGTACTTCCGCAGCGTTACCATGAAGAGGCTCTGTGCGCCACCTGTGGGGTGCAGCGGGTTCTGTGGGGTGCAGCGGGTGGGGTGACAATCCTGTAGGTTTGTCTGGCCTTTGGAAGCAGGTGCCATGATGAGGCCTCTGCCCTGTGCTCACTGCAGTAGCAAAGGAGGCAAGGTCCATCTGCTCCTGCTGTTCCTTTCAGGTTTTTTTGGGAATTCAGAGCCATCAACCCCGGAAATTTAATTACGTTACATCATCTAGAAATTGAGATCCAATCAATGTTTATTGAGGACCAGTGTGTTCTGTGAGAGGGGGAAGGGGTGGTAGTCTCTATGGACTGATGCATAACCTGTTAATTGTATTACATCATTAGATACAACATCTAGAGAAGGGCCCATTAGAATCACAAGTCTAACGTAATACATGTATAAAGCAACCTCCCAAACGCAAAACAATCAATTTAAAAAAATCTTAAATTACATTTAGTGTGTGTGCGTTACACAGAGGAGCACCATATGGCACATGTAGAGGTCAGAGGACACTTGCAGAAATGGCTCCCTCCTACCATGTGGGTCCCTGTAGGCGGGGGCTTCTTGTTTGTTTCCCAGCCACCCAGACCCAAAATAATCACATAGAAGCTATATTAATTAAAACACTGCTTGGCCCATTAGCTTATGCATATTTGTAGCTAACTCTTACATCTTAAATTACCCCATCTCTATTAATCCATGCATCATCATGAGCTACGTGGCGTCTCCATGACTCTGCCTTCTTTTCTCCTCTATCTCTGCTTGAAATTCCTGCCTTGCTCTATGCTGCCCTGTCATAGGTCCAAGCATTCTTTGTTCATTAGCCAATGGAAGCAGCACAGATACAGAAGGACCTCCCACACCAGGTCCCAGGATCAAACTTGGGTTTCTGACTTAGTGGCAACTTCCTTTACCAACTGCTCCATATTTGGGACCCCAAGTGATGGATTTGATTGTTGTACTGATTTTAAAGTTAGCATACAAAATAATGACTTCTATCAGGATGTTTCATACATCTGTATCAATGAATTTTTCAACTTAATAATGAATGAACTCCAAAGACAGACAACCCAGTGAATGAACAAAATTATCAATGAATGAGTAAGTGGGTGTATGACTTAGGAATCCCATCCTGGGCTCCGCCTAGAACCTGGTACGCCATCACCAGTTCATGACAGTCTGTGCGGCTCCTGGACTGAAGACGAGACAGGGAGTGTGAAGGCCTTGCTTCAAGCATCGTCATCTCCGTTAATATTAATGAGGCTTTTCGAGGAACGGCGAGTCCGCAGTGACCCCAAAAGCATCCTTCAGACCTAAGTGCTTTGATGTGCTTGCGGCTGCGTTCCTTGGCTGTCGAGAAACAAGGGTACTGTAAGTCAACTTATTTCGGGCACTCACAGCCAGCACTTCTGTCTCCAATAAATGATTCATGTCAGAGAAGCACCTAAGTGCATTCGCGTCCTAGCACGGCTCTCCAGGTCCATTACGGTTGAGTCTACTTGGGGGAAATGGCCTGGGTTGGTTTGACATCCCGGTATGAAAATCAAAGCAAAGATATTTTTCAAAGGTAGTTACATTGATCGCTCACTGATTCCACTGTCCTTACCAAAAAAGGAAGATTGGCAGAGGCAGTCTCTCCAAGAATTCAGGAGTCAAGGGCACCTCACAAATAGGGACAAGGAGAAAGAAGAGCCCAGCTGCCGGTATCTGAGATGCAGAAGGGGAAGAAATGCCTGTTTGCCCCAGCCAGCCTTTTCTGGGCGGAACGCCCCTGGGTCAGCACTGAAGACAAGTTCCTGTGGCCCCATGGCCCCATCACCACACTTTCCTTGGACTCTTGGTCTAGGTGTCTGCCACCCCAAGTACAAATGTGTAGCACAAATTCTAATTGGTATTAATAATAAAAACCCAGAGTCAGATATAGGGGTTAATGCTGAAGATCAGAGAAGCAGAGTGGCCAGCCACTAGAGAGTTCTTTT
>NC_022034.1:9458593-9478953 GCF_000317375.1 Microtus ochrogaster
CTAGTGCTGGGGGGTTAAAGGTGTGTAATCCCAAGTGCTGAGATCACCTTTGTGTGAGCTCTGATCCTCTTTAGATGGATCCAATCTCGTGCGGCCTTGAACTAACAGATTCCTCTGCATCTGTCTCCCAAGTTCTAGGATTAAAGGTGTATGCCAACACTGCTTGGCCTCTAGTGGCTTAGCTCTGCAGTCTGATCTTCAGGCAAGCTTTATTTATTAAAACACAAAGTATCACTACACAGATGCATGTTCACTTCCACAAACCCGAACACGAGGGTACAGGGTGTGTGGATAAGTGCCCACATATACATTTTCTGGGCCATGAAACTGAGCTTATAACAGGGTATGTAGTCTGTCCACAGGGTTTCTGCCCATCCTGGACCCGTGGGAGAGTCGGGACATGGGGAGGTCAGTGTTTCTTGGAGACAGAGGAGGAAGCTGAGATTTGGCAAAGATGCTCAAGAGTCAACCCCACATGTTCTGACTGCAGGATCCTCCTCCTTTTGCACTTACTTATCCCACCGTACAGAGCCCAGTTTCTAGGCTGTCAGGTAACCCATGGCAACACAAAGTACATCTCTTCTTAATGACTTTTCTCAAAGCTCGTTGGTTTGTCGAGTGTCTCCTGCCTGTGTGGCTTTGTTATTGGCCTCTGAGCTGTGGTTCCTCTCACTTCAGGTCTGAGAGAATTTATCTCTAACCCAGTAACCTCCACAGGGCTGGAAGCTGAACTGTCTATATGGTTCACCATCTCTGTTGGTTTCCAGCCATGGCACACGGCCACAGATAATATTTTATCCTGTGTGAGATGGAGTCCCTAATGGAGCCGTTGGCCCAGACAGGCTGGGTAGTTGGGACCAGAACAGTAGTAGGCAATGTGCCATCCTACCCCCTTTCAAGATATGAAGAGGACTGGTTTGGCTGCCCCTGGTGACTGGAGATGTCTCCCCCATAGTGTCCAGCCTGCCTGTCTATCACAGAGCAGCAGGATGTGGCTGTGTTTCACCTTGCTGGAATCTAGTTAAGGATCACAGAAAACCGAAACGATCATGGTTAATGCCTTTCCCCATAGTCATGAAGAATGGGAGTACTGGTCTAGAGACACGGTTCAGCATTTAAGAGCACTGGCTGCTCTTGCAGAATAACCAGGTTCAATTCCCAGCACCCACATAGCTGCTCACAACTGTTTGTAACTCCAGTTCCAAGGCATCCAACACCTTCTGGCCTCTGGATATCATGTACACGTAATTCATAGTCATGCATGCAGGCAAAACACCTTATACACATACAAAATAAATCAATTTTTTAAAAAGAAAAATGCTAGATGATAAAATAACTTCAAGGTAGTTCCCAACAAAGTTTTGAAAATTTTCCTAAGTCCTAACTTTAGGACAAGATGAAGAAAATTCTGACTAATTCAAACTGATGACCAGAGAGGCACAGAAGAAAAGTTGGTAAGAAAAAGATCTTCTGAGTTGAAAAGCCCGTGGTTGAAATGGTTGAGACCTCGGAGTTTTGAATTTATGTTTTGTTTTTTTGGATTTTAGAAATATTTGTGCATACATCATGAGATATGTCAGGTGTTGGACCCAAGACTAAACATGAAATCCATGAGTATTTCATGTTCTTTACACACATAACCTGAAGGTGATCTTAGATAATAATTTTAATAACTTTGTGCATAAAACTTTGTATTTAGGTTTTCAGAGAAATGCTTATCCTACAATGAAGATACTGGGGGCTGTAGGGAAGCAGAGGTGGAGTAGGAGAGGGAAAGCAGCCTATAGCAGGGGTGAAGGCAGAGGGTAGGGTTTGTGGCTGCACTATCAAGAAGGCTGACGATTGGAGCTCCATTAAAGTAGTGCAAAACCCAAGGTTCGCTGATGGCTGGCTGGATACTGCATGTTCCAGGTCACACAGTTCAGATGGGGCACTACACTGATGGTGTCTCTCTGCAGCTCCATTGAGGACAATGTGAGAAGTACAGCAGTGGCCACTAGCAAGGCTGCTGGCCCTGGCCAGTGACAGCGGGAATAGACCAGGAAGTATTTAGTGTAGGGAATAAAGTTCTCAGTTTCCAGTGTCAAATGACAATACCGTTTCCTTCCTGCCTACCTCTCTAGGCCCAGAGGTGGGGTGGTCAGCCATTTCCCCACTTCGATGGCTCCAGTGGAGGGTGTGGCTACCTCTCCTGTTCCTCAGCCTCCATGTGCCGCCATCATAGGCTTATGACCCGTCAACTAAGGCCCCTACTGATGGCGGTTATCACGATGATGAAGATCACAGCAATATTCAGTTCCAGTTCATCGTTTGCTGTCCCCCTCCCGTGTCTGGAATGTTTCATTTTTTGACTGAAACCATCTCATGCAAAGCAGGGGGACACAGAGAGGGTCATCCGTTTAGAAGGCGAATTTTCCTTTTTGCATTGTAGGTTTGGGTTTTAGTGTTGTAGGAACTTATTACATTTTTTTTCCTCCAGTTTTTATTGGACTCAGCAAACTTTAATAATACACAGTCCAGGCTTGGGAGATGGCTCAGTAGGTAGGATGTTTGTTGCTCAAGCATAAGGACCTTATGTTTGGTACCCATATCAAAAGGTGGGTATACAGCACGTGTCTGTAACCCCAGCTCCAGGAGGGTGGAGAAGGGAGACCCTCAGGGTTTCACTGGCCAGTCAGTCTAGTTAAGCAGGGCTTTCTGGTTCAGTACAAGATCCTATCTGAGAAAATAAGCCGGAGACTTTCTGAGGGACCTCTGGCTTCTGTAGGCACTCACACTGTACACCCATACACCTGTCCACCACATGTTATATTATTTCCACTGATCATCTTTTAAAATAGCTGTTGGCAACGAGACCAGCCAACTGGATTCTGCAGACTGTGTGTACACATGGTGGTCAGCACCTGTGAGGGTCCAGCCCTCAGGGAGGTGGGGAGAGCAGGGTCAGGGTCAAAGACCGTGAACATCCTGCTTGGAAGAAAGGCACCTCTGGGATGCTCTGGGACTGCCAAAGGACTGCTCAACTCACCACCATCCTATCTCAGACATGGGACCAGTGATGGGAATCTGGAGCAGTCCTGTGAGGCAGAAGTTCATGGTGAAGTTGCCCATCTAGGGCCTCTTGTCTTACAGGGAATGTCACAGTGATTGACACCAGGAGGCCTGGTCCACATCTGGCCCTGCCTTGACTCTCCATTTAACCTTTTCCCCTTAGCTGGGCTATGGACATCTGTTTGTTCATGCAGTCAGAGGATGCTTTTCCCCTCATGACTTCGTGTGACAATGAGAGAATGGGATACATTTGTGGAAGGGGTCTGACCTCACCAGCTTCTGTTTGGAGAACCTGGGATGTTTCAGTCTGAGAGCTCTTGTCTCATACAAGTCCAAGCTTCCGAAGACCCAGCAAATGTTTAACACTATTCCCTTA
This sequence comes from Microtus ochrogaster, assembly GCF_000317375.1. NCBI lineage: Eukaryota > Metazoa > Chordata > Mammalia > Rodentia > Cricetidae > Microtus > Microtus ochrogaster. The sequence goes on from NC_022034.1 coordinate 9,462,021, forward strand.
TCTGCCTTGGGGGTTCACAGCTGTAATCCCTGCATCAGGGAGGTGGAGACATGAAGACTACTCAGTGAGTTCCTGAGCTCAGTGTGAGACCCTTCTCAAGGAAAAAGAAAAGAAAGGGCCCTGGGGGCAGTCCAGCAGATGGAGGTGCTGTCATAGAAAAGTCTGACCCGTCCTCCCATCCCCAGGGCCCTGTACAGGATGGAGAATAATCTCACTGACTCATCCTCTGAACTCTACCTGAATATTCAGATCCTCCCCTTCCCCCATGTCCCCATCAAAAAAAGAAAAATAATCTTTCTGCCTCTATTTTTCTCCTCTTATCTGTTTTTCTGAGTTTTCATTTCCTTGAATATAAAGCTCTTTATATTTGCTTTATTCCTGTAAGCATCCCAGAACTATTAAATATAAACAAAGATTTTGTAGGCAGCTGCTTGTTTTTTCCCCCGCCGCCTAAAACCCAAAAAAACAAAAAAAAAACAAAATAATTAAAACAACGCCTGGCCCAATAACCCCAACCTCCTAATGGCCAACCACTAAAACCTAAATTAAACCAATTCCAATAAACCGGGGTTTGCCAAGGGGCCGGGGCCTAACAACAAAGGTCCAACCTAACCGGCCCCGGGTGGGGCAAAAAGAAAACCCCCCAAACCCAACCAACTTCCCCCAACAATCAAATTAACCCCCCCAACCCCCCAACCCCGGTCCGCCCCAACAAAAGCCCCAAAAAAACCTTTTTAATAAACAAAGGAAATTAAAACAAAAAAAAGGGAAACCCAACATCACAAAGATGTATATTTTCTGTGTCCTATGTTTTTACCTTCCTGTAGCTAGATCCTGGAGAAGGGTGAAGGCTGTTCATTTGAGGACAAATGAAGCCCAGAGTGATTTATGGGCTCCATGGTTGGCCATTCTTTAATGGACATCATGTACCATACAGAGGATTTGGACAGTGTCCTATTCTATGAAATTTTAAAACAAGCTAATTTTATGTAAGACTCTGCCAAACCATTAGACAATGATGGTATTTTAATTGAAGAATATTTTGGTTCAAGATGGTCCTGTGGACGGTTAAATTCAGTCTAGAACACTTTTTCTCTGTGTCGTTTTTTGGGCCTTAGGCCAACACCGTTGCAGAGATTCTAAAACCTGAACCTAGCCTGTTTGTCAGGACTACTAGCCAGCCCACTTGGGCTTGCAGACTCCTTGCCATCTCTGCGGAGAATGGCTAAACTCCATCTGACGTGCGTCCAGTGATCAGAATGCTCTGTACCCCAAAACGACTTCACTCATTCCTCCCAAAATGGCGCCACTCCCCTTCGCACTGCCCCTGGCTGTTCTCTGCCCCACAGGCCACCAACACTGGCCTAGAAACTGAATTTGTCAACTGCCCCTACTTTAGCTGCTTCTGCAATTGCCAGCCATTGAAGCTGCACTTGCTCTCATTTATCTGGTCCCTCGGGCCTCCTTGAGGACTTTTTCTGCAGGCAGTGTTGTGGAAGGGTTTGGAATGGACCTGGTAACTTACCTTTGTCCATTCTTCCTGAGGTGGGCACCTGGGGCCAGGCTCCAGACACGCTGGCGTGCACAAGCATGGCATGCATGTATGTAGAGGTGAGAGTATGCACGTATGTGGGATGTGTGCTATATGTGGACAAGTATGTGTATGCATGTGTGTTTGATGTGTATATTCCTATAGTATGTGAAGGCATGTATATGTGGGATGCATTGTGATATCTGCTGTTGACATTCTGGCTGGGCCTTTGGTGTTCTTGCTCCAGTTATTTCAGAAATGTAATTCTGTGTAACTTTGTACCCTTTGTCATTTCATATCACAGTGAAAATGTGTCCTTCCCACTACAAATTTGCTGCAGGACAGTTTACCTTCTTCTTGAGATGGATCACCAGGGGCTGGTCTGATCGATCGAGTAGTAGGAAGATGTTTAGGGCCCTGCATGTGCTTAATTGCAAGAGGACAAGGGAGCTTGTGCTCCCATGGAAGCCATGGGTGCCACTGTGCCTCAGTTCCTTCAGAATGGAGCATTATAGTGAAAACAAATGAGCTTTGTTTGAGCTTCAGTTTCCTTGTTCTCTCTGTGCATCTTGTACAGTGCTCTGGAGATGGAGGCTCGAAGGTCCTCAGGTGATGGTACTGCTGGTGCTGGGCTGGCATGGAACTTGCAACAATTCTTTTTTGTTTGTTTGCTTTTTTGTTTGTTTTTTGAGACAGAGTTTCTCTGTGAAGCTTTGGCCGTCCTGGAACTTTCTCTGGAGACCAGGCTGGTCTTGAACTCATAAAGATCGGCCCATTTTTTGCCTCCCAAGTGCTGAGATTAAAGGCATGACCATTATCGCCCAACCAAGTTCACCAATTCTTATAGGTTGATTTGCTTAGAACACAGGAAGAGGTTTGGCCTCTCTAAGCATAATTGGGTGCTAAGGCATGAGTCATAGATAGATAGATAGATAGATAGATAGATAGATAGATAGATAGATAGATAGATAGATAGATAGATAGACAGATAGATGATAAATAGATAGCACTATAATGTGCAATAGATAGATAGATGATAAATGGATAGTAGATGTAGATAAATAAATAGATGATAGTTATAACATGTGTAATAGAGAGATAGACAGACAGACAGGCAGATGATGGGTGGGCTGTGGGAGGGTGGATGGATGGAGGACTTTAAAATCAAACTGTTGCCTCCTGATCCTAGTTGAGACTCTGCCTCTCCTGCCTGTGGTTGTCCTCATGCTTTCTTCATAGCTGCAGATCCTGGATGTGGCTCTCCTGTTTGCTTCTGCTCTGTCTCTGTCTAGAGAAGGATACAGTTCAGACTCTTCTATCTGCTTAAGCATCCGTAACATGTCAAGACTATGAAGGCCATGTGTATGTGTGTGCACTTGTATAGCTCAGTGTCTGTAAACTCCATGCTAGTGTGCTACCTAAGGAATCCAACGAGTTGGTGGCTTCCGCTGGTTTGCACTTTAATGTCCAGTTAAAGTTAGCAAAGGAGATAAAGTCATGTGAATTGTATAAAATTTTATTTATTTTTTTCTTTTATGTGGGTGTTTTGTGTGTGTGTGTGTGTGTGTGTGTGTGTGTGTGTGTGTGTATGATGTGATGTGCACACGGTGCCTGCAGAAGCCAGAAGAGGGCATCAGAATCTCTAGAACGGGAGTTACAGATGCTTGAGAGTTACCATGTGTGTGCTGGGACTTGAACCCGTGGAGAACGAGCAACATGACCTGCTTTGAGACACAGTGAGGAGATGCCAACATCTAAGTAAGATGGAGGAGCTAAGAGGAGGAAGAGTCTACCCACAGCCCACAGCTTCCCCTTGCTCCTTCCTCCTTGCTTTCTTGCCTTATTGGAAGTGAGAGAAATTCCGTGTTGCAGGCATCGTGCTAGTATATCGGACATGCTATTCTCCTCATCCTCAGAACTACCTGGGTTAGATAGAGCCACTCTGATTCCTCAGAGAGGAACTTAGACAAATGGCCAAGCTTGGATTTGTGTCTAGGCTGCCAGGATCACTGGTTTACAGTGCCCCGTGCCATGGTGCCCTGTGCACACTGTGGAACTTGGGTTTCCGTAGTCCCAACTCCTTCATATTCCAGGATTCCCTTGTTCCTAACTGGCGGATGATCCCTCCTTTCTTCTCAGTTAGTAGGCAGCATGCTCTTCCTCCCTCACTGACATGTGGGTGCCTCCCCTCACCCTGCATGTTTGTCAATAGCCACATCAACCTCCGAGAGCTGGGATAGGGATCGGTCAAGCTCTGTTCCTGCAGGACATGTCTCATTCATTTGGCAGAGAAAAACAGAAAAATCACAGAACTAAGCCATAACTCTCCCACCAGTTAAGGCACTATTAGTAGATGATTGTGGATTGATCATAGAGTAGAGGTGAGTTCTATTGCTCTGTGTGTGTGTCTATAGTCTATCACTTATTATGAATCATCTATGTCTTTAACCTATCATCTATATATCTATTTATCTCCCTATTTACCCTTTATTGCCTATCATTTATCTACTACTACCTATGAATCTATCATCTACTTGTAAATCTATTTTTGATCAGTGACCTATCAATCTATCTACCTATCCTTGACCTATCATCTATAAGTTACTACTTTACTATGAATCTATCTATCTATGTATCTATCTATGTATCTATCTATGTATCTATCTATCTATCTATCTATGTATCTATCTATCTATCCATCTATCTTTCATCTATCATCTCTCTCCTTTCAACTGCCTCATGCTGGTTCATACATGGGGAAACTGATGGCTGAAGAGGTTAAGCCACCATCACTGTGTTGATCAATGCATTGTTATTTACAAAGTTATGACATAGACACAACTTCATTGTTATGGTTGATCTCTGAATCCCGTAGGTTATCTTCTGGATCTTCTCAGAAGTAGTGTACAATTCTGTCTCGCTCTTGCCTCGTCTGATCACAGACTGTCTAAGTGGCTCGGCTGGGGGGCTTTTCCACAAAGTCTAAGGCCTTCCAAGTGGAAAGAAAAACAGGCAAAGGACCTTACAGTATTTTCTCTCTTGCTGTTTTCATCTCCGCTCTGGTATTTATACCATATTTTCTCAGCCTGATGTGAAACTGGCTAGTTGCCACATTAGAAGAGAAAGTTCTTTTTAATTCAGAATGGCAGGTCCCCCATTTATCTGGGATTAAAATTCATATCTTTTCCACACCAGACATACCCGATACCTCTCTAATGATTTAGTGTTCTCTCTTGCTCTCTCTCTCTCTCTCTCTGCCTCCCTCTCCCTCTCTCTCTCCCTCTGTTCTTCAGGTGATACCATGACTTATTTTGCTTTTGTTTTTCAATCAAGTTTTGATGCATCTCTATAACCAAATACTAGAACCTGGATGATGTCTCAAGAAAAAAGATTTACCTAATTTTCTGTGCTGGAGGTTCTAGAGCATGCTGCTTGTTTCTCCCTGGCTTTTGGTTGTCTTAGTTAGGATTTCTATTGCTGTGATAAAGCACTGTGACCAGGCATCTAAAGCATCAATCTTTGGTGGTTTATCCAGACTATGGAAGCCAAATTATGTTCCACAGAGACAAGAAACATTATCTCCTTTAAAATTTTGATTAAAATGGAGTAGCCATGGTAGATCACAGCTTCAAATCCAAGCTACCCAGGGAAACCCCAAGTCTATACCCATACCCATACCCATACCCATACCCATACCCATACCCATACCCATACCCATACCCATACCCATACCCATACCCATACCGAGAGTGCGGGGCCTGTGATGCAGAGGACGGGCCATGTCTGCTAGGCCAAGCTAACTGCTAAGAAATTGGACCTGCTCTCCCCATACATTTCTTTCCTTCCAGAAAGGTGTGGGAATTGCACAGGACTGCAGGTGTCTCCCTGAAATCCTTATGATGTGGGAAGGTCATATGTCAATCTGTTTATTTCATTGGTTAATAAAGAAACTGCCTTGGCTTATTTGATAGGCCAGCCCTTAGGTGGGTGGCGTAGACAGAACAGAATGCAGGGAAGAAGGGAAGTGAGCCAGATGTCCTGCCTGTCCTCTCCAGGACAGACGCCATGAAGCCAGCGGCCAGGTCAGACATGCTGAATGTTTCCCGGTAAGCTACCACGTCATGGTGCTACACAGATTACTAAATGGGTTAAAGCAAAGCTACCACGTCATGGTGCTACACAGATTACTAAATATGGGTTAAAGCAAGATGTGAGAATTAGCCAATAAGAGGCTGAAACTAATAGGCCAGGCAGTGTTTAAATGAATACAATTTGTGTGTTGTTATTTTGGATGTAAAGCTAGCCGTGTGGGAGCTGGGCAGGAACGCAGCCCGCAGCTCCAACTACATCCTTAGGACGAACCAGCATTCTTCTTGTGCCCTCCTCATTGTGAAGACCATCTTAAAGTCAGTGCAGATGACCCAAGACCGAGCCCCTGCTCTATCTTCCCACTTGAGTGTCCTTTGTGACTCGGAACTTCACTGCAGACTGCCCTGTCTCTTGCTCTCGGGGGACTGTGCGAGCCGCTGTGCAAAGAAGTATGAGTCAGGAGAGCGCCCTCCTCTCCCATGGGCAGAGCAGCCTGGACAGGTGCGGAAGAGGGACTGAAGCCCTAAAGTCAGCTACCAATTGCCATAATCTTATGGAGGTCACCCAGCCTAGGAACTGCCCCTTTCCTTGCTCTGGAAAATGGTTCAGTTGGTAGAGTCCTTGCCTAGGCTTGCCTTAAGCCCTGGGTTTCATCCCCAGAACCACATGAATCTGGTGTATAGCACACACCCGTGATTTCAGCATTTAGGAGGTGGGAGCAAAAGGGTCAGGAGTTCAAGATCACCATTCTTGGCTACTCAGAGTTTGAGGTCAGCCTGAGGTACGTGAGACCCTGTCTGAAAACAAAAGCCTCAACTCATGGGATTCCTAGGCATCTAGGATAAGCTAACATATGTGAGCATCTACAAATCGGTGGTCATGCTAAGCTAACAGATGTGAACACCTATAGATTGGTGGTAATGCTAAGCCAACAGATGTGAATATCTACAGGTTGGTGGTCATGCTAAGCTAACAGATGTGAATATCTACAGGTTGGTGGTCATGCTAAGCTAACAGATGTGAACATCTACAGATAGGTGGTCATGCTAAGCTAACAGATGTGAACATCTACAGATCGGTGGTCATGCTAAGCTAACAGATGTGAACATCTACAGATCGGTCATCTTTTGCATGATAACAAGTTAGCAATTCTAACCTGCCAAATGTGAGGAAGTTTTTCCTAAAGCTTGAGGCTTCCTTGGAAGTCTGCAGTCATCTTGGCTCCTGGGAGAAGCGAGCCTGCCTCCACCCTTTCTTCCAGGGCCCTTTCTGCCAAACGGTGAGGTCATTTTATCCTTTTTGTTCCAGACCTGGAGACTGCTTAATGGCATTACACGTCTGGACTCTCTGTGCTGGCAGAGTTACTTTCTGATTTAACAACTCCTATGGGTGGGTGCCATATACCTGTACAAATTACACATGTATGTATAGGCATTATAACCGTACGCTGAGGATTGGCCTAAGGTACTGGGAGTGAAGATGAACCCCCCAATTAGGACAGTAGACAACTTACGGCAGCTTGAGTTGTCTACTGTGAACTAGTCTAAGGCTCTTGAGGGTAGAGACAAGCCCAGCTGTGTCCCCCTAATATTGTCCAGGGTAATCTTGAATTCTGGAAAGTCTAGCCAGCAGGGAGTGGTGAGGTGAGGTCTGTGGGAAAGCAAGCAGAGGAAAATGGGGAAGGGCTGGGCAAGGCTGTGTTGCCTGAGAAGGCCCAAGCAGGGGCCACTCAGTGTGAGTCTGGGAATCTATGCCACCGTGGCTGCTGTTTGAATAGCAACTTAAATGATCTTGATCTAGTGGTTTCATTTTTCCAGGCCTGGGACTGGCCCCAGAGGCTGCTGGGAGGATTAACGGGAACACGGTCCTAACAGGGCCTAGACTGACCAACGGGAAGCAATGCCATAGCGATGCCTACTAGACAGAAATGAGTCAGCTTTTAGCTTCCGGTGTCTGCTCTTCCTGGAAGCGGGTTCTCTAATATAAAGCACACCATGCTGGTGCTAATGTACAACATTTCTGTGTTTCAGCCGCTTTCCTGAGCCCCGGCTCTCTCTCCCTTCTGGAACTATCCCACCGTCCACATTTCTCTACTTTGAGAACTCCCCCACGTCATGGACCTCGTCGGGCTGCTGAAGTCCCAGTTTCTGTGCCATCTGGTGTTCTGCTATGTGTTCATCGCCTCGGGGCTCATCGTCAACGCCATCCAGCTGTGCACACTGGTCCTCTGGCCCATCAACAAGCAGCTGTTCCGCAAGATCAACGGCAGACTGTGCTACTGCGTCTCCAGCCGTAAGACCCAATCCGCACCCTTCGGCTTGCTTCCTCCCCGAGATGGGAGGCGCGGCTTCTGGTTCCTCACAGGCGTTCCCCTAGGCTGGCACGCTAGGCTGGGCTGCTGTGTCTTGCTCTTGGTGGCTTTAGATTTGAAATGCCCATTCTGTCCCCACTCTACAAAAATTGTCCTGCCCGTGAGAAATGCCAATAGCACCAACAAAGCACGAAGGGCGAACTGGGAACGGTAGATATACCTCCTATAGCCGCTTCTCCCGCTCTCCTCCTCAGAAGTGAGTGGTCCGTTTCTGCTTAGTTATCCTGATTAAAATAGAATTAATCTATGGCTGGCGTGCACCCGAGAGCGGTGGGCTCTCTCTGGGTGGCAGCCTTGGTTCGCAGTGCTACGAGTCAGGTATACATGTATCTTTAGAAACTAGATGCCAACGAACCATATTGCTCTCATCCTTGCTTTTGGTTTTTCCTTCTTATTTTGTGATCAGCATAGACATATGTGGCGTTGTAAGAGACAAAACAGTGAAATCCTCAATTCGTTATGGGATGATGTAAGAGAAAAAAAGGGATGAACTTGACTGTACACCCAAGCACCCTGTGCTAGTTCCCATTAACTGCACGGTAGTTGTGTTAGGTTCTCTAGAGGAAAAGAACTGGTAGGAGGAGTATTTATATGTAAGTATTCATTCTAATAGGACACACACACACACACACACACACACACGGCGTATTTGAGTGGCTTACATTCTGCCGGCCAGCTAATCTAATAACGGCTGTTGTCGTAAGCCACACTTTGGGGTGACGTCTCTCGCAGTCCAGCCATAACAGGTTCGTGCATGCCAGGGTAGGGGCGTGAGGATTAGAAACATTAGGTAGGAGGAACAGAGATGAGAGAAACACAGACATAGGAGAGTACCAGGAGGGCAACTTAGTGGATACTGAATACTGAATTAGCCCACGTTTAATTTTCGTATGCTTTCATACCCCAATACAGAATAGGGGAAGAAGGCGGAAATACTCTTTAACGTGACACAAAGTATAACAAGAACAGTTACTTGTTTCAATACTTGAGACATCAAGCCATTATTTCCTGAGTAAAGCATTTTGATGTTTTGGGCAGAATATGTAAATAATACACCTTAGAGAAAGTATCCTATCGGCAGTTACTTCCTATGTCAAACCTGTTTTAAAGTGAAGGAGCAGAAATAGGCTGAATCCTCTGACCTTTGGTCAGGCTGAAGCAGATCCCCCACTATGGGCCATCTTAATGTCCAAAACACCAAGTAACCACATCCTAGGTCAGAGTTTCTGTTTTGTAGCCACACCCATTGTCAACAACCTTGAAAGAGCAAAAATAAGCTCAGACTTTCTGACCTCCAGGCAGGGTGGGACAAGCTCACATCTGTGGGCCCCATAGGCTGTCTCTCAATGGAAGTTTCAAGAACCCAATAGTTGTCCGTTGCATGAGATGGGCTGTCTCAGCTGGTCTTCAGTATATGTCAGACTCCCCTTAAAACAGGCTCGAGGCTCTGATGCCAGTGAGGGAACGCCGCAGCAGCAGGATAGATGAACTTGCCAGCGAGAAGGAGGGCAAGCAAGCAAAGAGCAAAAGCCGCCTTCTTCCATGTTCTTTGTGTAAGCTGCCATTGAGTAAGTGTGGCCAGATTTAGGATGGGTCTTCCCACCTCAAAAGATTTAAGGTGGGTCTTCCTATTTCAAAAGATTCAAATAACAAAAAATCCCTCAAAGGTGTGCCCAACTGCTTGGGTTTTTAGTTGATTCCAGACATAGTTGAGAACCAAGGTTAGCAGATCATTGGAATACAGTATTGTAGCCAGGAAACTGATGTTCATAGAAACCATCAAACATGCTTAGCTTTCTTTCATCTTTGTGTGTGTGTGTGTACACATGTGTGTGCATATGTGTGTGTGTGTGTGTGTTTATGCTAAGCTGTTTGAAGCATAACTCATTTGGCCAGAGCTTCCACAATTGAAAGCAAGGCTGCAGTATATTGCAACAGGTAGTGATGAGTTTTGTTGCTGATAAACACTGAGCTCATATTGTTCCTTAAACTAGAAAATACTGTTTTATTATCAGTTATGTATGCGGCTGAAAATACATTCAAAATGTGGACCCTGTTGGTCAAGCCAAGCAATGAAACTATCTCTGTAGCCTTAGATTATGGCCAAGAGACAAAACTATTATCTTTCCAAAACAACAAAGAACAATGAAGTTATACTTAAACATCCTGCTTAAAACAGTAAGTCCTCTATTGGAGTTTTTTATTTCATTTTTTTGATTTTGAGACAGGGTGCCACTATTAGTTTTGAACTTGATAATCTTCCTTCCCTGACTTTTGAAAATTGGGATTCCAGCCATGTGTTACTTACTGTAGGCAGAGACTGTTCGTTTGTTTCCTGGCAGCTCCAAAACAAATAATCACACAGAAAACTGTATTAATTACAACACTGGTTAGTCTATTAGTTCAGGCTTCTTATTAACTAACTCCTAATCTTAAATGAACCCATTTCTATTAATCTGTGTATTGCCATGAGTCTGTGTCCTACCGGGTAAGGTTCTGGCATATTTCTCCTGGCGTCTCCCTGACTCTGCCTAATCTCTCTCTATATCTCTGTTCAGATTTCCCACCTGGCTATATTCTGTCCTACCATAGGCTGTGGTAATAAAACATATTCACAGCATACAGAGGGGAATCCCACATCATGTTACCATGTCCAACTTTATAGTCTAAACTTGTAAACTTTATTATCTTCCAGTGTGTGCATGTCTGTGCGCACATATGTGCATGTGAGTATAGATGTCCATGGAGACCACAAGATCCCATCAGATTCATTTCTGTGTTTTTTTTTTCTTTTTTGTAGTTATCAATGTCATTGTCTGATTTTGGTGTTACAAGAGTGCTGGCTTGATAGAATAAATGTGGAAGGGTTTCTTCTATTTTGGTTTTTTGTTTTGTTTTCCTTTGTAATTTGAGAATAAACAGTGTCAGATCTTTAAAAGCTTGGTAAATTCCACAGTGAAGTGTTTGGTCCCAGAATTTTCCTCCTCAGGAGACTTCTGTCAGGTTCTCTCTTGCAGTTCATTGTTTTTTTCGGGTTTTTTGTGTTTATATGGTTCACTTTTAGTATGTTATATGTACCAGAAATTTAGCCGTTTCTTCTAGGTCATCCAAGTTGTTGGCATCTAGTTTTTCATAGCAGTCCCTATGACCTTTTGTTTCTGTGGCATCCATTTTAGTGTCTCATTTTTTCCTCTGCTTTTAATTATTTTTTGTCTTCTGTTTTGCTCAGTTAGGGGTGCACCCTGTGTTTTGTTTTGTAAAATAAACCCAGTTTTGTTTCATTCATCTTTCCTATGCTATTCATTTTGTTTATGTCTTCTCTGATCTGTTACTTCTCTTCTGCTAAGTTTAGGTTTGTTTTGTTCTTGTTTTTCTAGCTCCCTGGTTTGTATCATTGTGTTGTTCACCTGAGTTTTTCCTCCAGATTTGATGCAGGTGCTTGTTTCTGTAAGCTTTGCCTCTTGGTTCAGCTTTGGATTCATCCCGAAAGGTTTGCTTTGTTGTGTTTCCACTTTTACTTGTTTCAAGCAATTTTGAATATTTTTTTGATTTCTTCATCAACTCATTGATTGCTCAAGGGCATGCTCTTCTTTTTAAAGCTGTGTTTATTTATTGTTCTTGGTTGTATGGGTGCGCTCTAGCTATGGCGGGCGGTAGGAGTCAGCTCTCCTCTTCCTCCTTGAGACAGGGTCTGCCTTGTTGCTTCTTGCTGCTGCTTAGTGCACTCATGCTTGCAACTGAGCTTTCCTGAGATTCTCCGGTCCCAGCTTCCTGCCTCGCTGTAGGACTCCTGGGTGGGTCCCTCCGGCTAGCTTTCTTTTGTGTGTTCTGGGGCCTCAGCTCTGGCACCTGACTGGCACAGCCAGTGCTAAGCTGCTCTTTTTCATGGTGAGCTATTTCATTGGCCCAAGGTCATGCCACTCAACTCCCTTTAGTTTATATCGTTTCTAAAGTTCTTATTGTTGAGTTCCAGTTTTATTGTGTTGTTACTAGAGAAGATTTATGATATGGCTGCAATGTGTTCAAACTCATTGGCCTTTCTTTGTTTTCGGCTTACCTTTCACACAGGGTCTTGCTATATGTCCAACGCTAGCCTTCAGTTTGAAATCTTTCTGCCTCAGCTTCTGAGTGCTAGGGTTACAGGTCCGCATGGCCACACCAGGTTGTGGCATGTTTTATGCCTAACAAATGCTCTGTCCTTTTTTTTTTTTTTAAAAATACATTTTATTATTTATTTATGTGTATATGTGTACCTGTGTGAGTGCAGGTACCCCGGCAAAGGCCCAAAGAGAGCATCCCGTTCCCAGGAACTGCAGTTATAGATGTTGGTGAGCTACCACATGGGTGCTGGGAATCCAACTCAGCTACCTGTAGGAGCAGTCAGTGCCCTGGGCTGTCTCTCCAGCTGCTTGAACAATTTTTTTGTATGTTGGCATTTTCAGCCATTGCATGAAACACTCCCTGAGTGTAAATGGACCTCTATGTGATCAATAGTATATTTTAATTTTAGTGTTTCTTCACGAACTGTTTTTCTTTGGTTCTGTTTAGGTGGTCTATCCACTGACCAAAGTGGGGAGTTGAAGTTCCGATCCGTTACTGCCTGGAGTCAACCTCAACCTTTAGACAAGACAGTGTTTGCTTTGTACACTTGAGTGTTCCAGCAATGTGTGCACATGTTCTGAATTTACAGTGCTTATTTCTTGTTTTGGTTGATCTTCTACAGTGGCCTTTTGGCCTTTTATGACTTAAAATTTATCTCACCTGATATACATACAGCTGTTCAGCTCTCCTTCTGCACGATGCTTGTGATCCTGTCCTTCAGGTGCAGTCTACATGTATCTTTGATAGTGACGTGAGTTTCTTGCAGGCAGCATATCATTGTTTGTCTTTCTTCTTGTTTTACTTTTTGTTTTTAAAATACCCATGAGCATTTTAGTAATAAAAACTAATAGTGCCCAAGTTAATGCTGTTTGGTTTTTGTCCATTTTACCAGTCTCAATCTTTTTCTAAAAAATTTTATATGCATGGGTATTTATTATGCCTATACAGCATATGTGTGCTTGATGCCCACATAGGCCAGATGAGAGTGTCAGATCCCCGGACCTGGAGTTATAGACATCGTGAGCCACTGTGTGGGTGCTGGCAACTGAACTGGGAACAGTAACTTAACCCCTGAGCCATATTTCCAGCCCAAGAATAGTATCCTTGGTTGGCATTTTTTATTCTTTTAGGAATGTGGAAGTCATTCTCTTCTGGGCTAGATAGTGTCACTGAGAAGTCTGCTGTCATTCTGTTGGGAATTCCCTCACATGTAACGCTTCTTTTTCTATTGATCTATCTGTCTATTTTGTTGTTTTTCCGAGATAGAATTTATCTGTTTATCTCTGGCTCTCCTGGAACTCACTCTGTAGCCCAGGCTGGCCTCAAACTCAGAAATTGCCCTGCCTCTGTCTCCTGAGTGCTAGGATTAAAGGCATGCACCACCACTGCTCAGCTTTTCCTTTTATTTTTGAAAGTCTCTTTGTCTTGCACTTGTGTTAGTTGCCTGTGATATTCCTCAGAGAACATCATAAGTTGTTGGAGAATAGTATTTTAAGGTATGTTACTTTTGTTTATGCTGTAGAACATTTGTTTAATGACGTAAAGATGTGCTGCTTTTGTTTATGCTGCATTTGTTAACTCTGTGAAGCTGTGATTTGTTGCCTGTCCAAAACACCTGATGGGCCTAATAAAGAGCTGAACAGCCAATAGCGAGGCAGAAGCAAGGATAGGTGGGGTGGCAGGCAGAGAGAATAAATAGAAGGGGAACAGAGGAAGAAGGGGAGAAATGAGAGAACAAGGGGAAGAGGACATCAGGGGCCGGCAGGCCAGTCTCCAGCCACTGAGTAAGCACGAAAGTAAGATATACAGGAGTAAGAAAAGGAAAACGCCCAGAAGCCAAAGGTAGATGGGATAATTTAAGAAAAGCTGGCTAGAAATAAGCTAAGCTAAGGCCGGGCATTCTTAAGAATAAGCTTCTGTGTATGATTTATTTCACCAAGGACCAAAAGCATAAAGAGAAAGAATAAAAAACAACCAACAACAAGTCCTTTGAGTGTCCTGCATCTGGATGCTCCTACATATTTTTTTTTCCAAATTTAGCTCCAATTTTAATATTTTATTGTATAGATTGTGTGCTGCCTCATCTCTTCTGGCTAGAACACCTCTTGTCTGAATATTTGCTTTCTGATGTTACAACTGTCTCATGTGCTTTTCTTTGTCTAGCTGGGTTATAGCAGAAGATCCTTCTAGGTGAATAAATTCTGCTTGGTCTAGTCTCCTGTTGAGGCTCTCAGCTGTTCTCTCATTTGCTTTTGCTTGCTTGCTTTTTAGTTCAATGCTGTCTTCAGCCCTAAAGTTTTTTATTTTGCATACTGATCCCAGTTTCCCCTCCCTCTCCCCTCACCTTCCCCCCACATCTGCTCCTCAGAGATGGTAAGGCCTCCCATGGAGAGTCAGCTGAATTCTGTTGTATCACCAAGTTGAGGAAGAACCAAGGCACTCTCCCTCATGTCTAAGTTGAGCAAGGTTTCTCTTCATAGGAAATGGGCTCCAAAAAGGCAGGTCATTCATTAGGGATTGGTCTTGGTCTTACTGCTAGTCAACCCCTAAGTTTTGTAGAACCCAGTCCCTGCTGAATTTATCATTCAAGTCATGAGTTGTGATTTTGTTTATTGGGTGAGGGGAGGAGAGAGTGAGTGAATCACACCCTGTGGACCACACTCTCCTTCCCTAGGAAACATGTTGGCTCCTCACAGAGCGCTCACCCCTTTTCCATTCATGCCCCTGCAGAAATGATTGTCCTGCTTGACCTAAAGCTCACGAGCTGTGTCTTGGGGAAATTGGGATGGCGCACATGGGACATCCCAAGACAGCAAGTCTTCAGTATATTTAGATGGCTTACTCTTAATTTCACTCAGCCCTAAAAGGCCAATTGTTTTGAATAGTTAATTCTGGAGTTTCATTTGAATTTGTTCTGAATATTTTAATTTATTTGTAATGTTAAAAAAAATCCTTCATCTTTCTTTCTAAATTGTGACTTATTTTAACTTCTACCAGAAATGAGTATATTAAAGTACCCTCCAGATAAATATCTCCATAAGCAATCCTGCTCTCAGACATGAGCCTGAACCTGGCTGCTGACTTCTAGCTCCAATGAGAAGTCTAACTCTTAGCCATCTGTTTGAAATGTGGACAGGGCTCATAACAGTGCTGACAGATACGGCCTCAAACTTGAAATGGGCAGATTTCAGAATCTCCTGAAGTATATGCAAGACTTCTAAATGTGATTAAAAAAAAAAAAGTACAACCAGCATTGCTTTGGTAAACCTCATTTCAAGTGGATAGCCCTCCCCCTGTTGCAGCGTGGGAAAATATCTTTAAAAGTGTAGTCTCCGCCTCAGTCAGCTATCTTCTCTTCCATAATTGTGCAAATCCTTCACACGGCTGCAGTTCCTCCTACTTCTTTAGGCTCTGACGAATATTTCCTTTTTTCTGCACCAGTGTAGATGCCTAAATACTAGAACACACGAGAATAAAGCTGATGGCATGAGAAGGCACGCTGTGTGGTACCGGGCTGAATGGGTGTTTATATCCAGTAAGCCATGGACAACAGATTAGAGATTTCTAGTCTTAAAAGTCTGAACATTCTTGTCATATGTGTAAAACCCTCCCAAGCGAGCATCAAGCATCAGAATAATCTCAGATGTATTTTTGAATTCCGAGTCAGTGAAGGGAATTCTGAATAAGGGTGTTGCTGTCATATTTTTTCCTCAGAAGTATTTTTTGAAATTTACAAAGTAAGGCACATATATGGGATGATGGGATTGCAAGATGGCTGACTAGAAGTGTTTCTCTACAGAAAAGGAGGGAAACTACGATCAAATAGTTGTTCTCACTGTCTCAGTCACCCCCAGAGTCCTGTGGGGAGGTAGGGGTGCACACACAAAATCGGTTTGTAAAGGGATTGAGCTGCATAACACCTTTCTTCAATATACCCCAGAGATTATCCCTAAAGAAAGGGGGACTTTGCCCAGTAAGCAAACAGCCTCAAGACATAGACACCGCGCGCTTGGCCGCTGGAGAGGCATGCAGCCTTTGCAGGGCCCTGCACCCTGTGCAGGAGCTGCGGAGTTACCACACTGCTACATAGTTCTACAGGACTGCCTGCCATAGACCCTGCCTGATGCAGATTCATGCTGCAAAATGCTCCCTAGACGAGCCCAGCAAGGGTTCTGTGAAGTAACCAGGCAGCTGTCTCCAGCTACTTACTTCATCTTGGCCCTTAAAACAGCCAGGTGGCCCTGTTACCCTCCCACACCACAGGAAGTAGCCAGCTGCTATGCTGAGTAGCTCAGTCCAAAGGCCCCCTGGGAAGCAGACAGGTGGTTGTGTCTACCCACGCTTCCCCACAGAAAGCAACTGAGATGCCTCCTAATCAGTTCAGCCCACAGAGCCGCCTGGGGAGCAAACGGTGATCCTACTCACCCATCTTTGAACCTCTGCCAGGCCGAGCTTGATCTATCATGTGTCCTGGGAGGTAGTCAGACTGGGCCGCTCACCATTCTATGACTGGAGTTATCTATCCTTTCTGAGCCAGACACCAGGAAGCAGATAGGAAGCCCTCCCTGGGCAGGCCGCCAATCCCCTGCCCCTACACCCCCAGCTCTACTGAAAGGTTCTGCAGAGACACCTTCCCAGCTCAGATCCAGAGATAGGACACCATCCTGGCCATCAGCGTGGTCCTCACACACAAAAATGCACATACCCTTCCTACTCAGACAGCTACACACACCTACATGTGTTTATTAACTCCAAAGCCAAGCAACTTACATTCAGGGCAGTCAGCAAACTGTTCCAATTAACAGTTGCATCCCAGAAATCCTACGATCCCTCCCCTTCAC
>NC_022034.1:9479053-9507826 GCF_000317375.1 Microtus ochrogaster
CCAGCTCAGTCCTCTGTCACTCACACACGCTGCCAGCATTTTTTACAGGTGTCAACTACTGTGCCAGCTTCAGAACAAGGCCAACACAGCCTACTCAAGCTGTACCCCATTGTTGGAAGAGTCTTTAATGGCAAAACTGATCTTCCAGATGTGCAAATGGCAATGTGGGGACACAAGATAAAGAAACACAATAAACAAGAGAAACTTTGATGCTGCTCAGGAAACATGGCAACTCTCCTTCCTATAGACTAGAAAGAAAAAGGGATGCATTGCCTGAAAAGAATTCAAAATGGGAGTTATAAAGAAACTCTCAATGAGATACAAAATGATACAGAAAACACACGGGCTAAGAATCACAAGGTGGCCTCTGCTCTTCTCCCTTATCTCTCTTGTTTCTCTTCTCTTCCCCTTGTCCCTTCCCTGTTCTCTCTGTGTCTGCCTGCCTCTCGTGGACTAGCCCTTTCAGAGCTCATGGGTTCCATCTGATGCATCTGCTTAGATCTCCACAGTGCCCCTATCTGCTATCCCAGTGGTAGGAGCAGAGTCAGGTTTTAATTCATCTTGTTTTCCTCACTTTCTCTGAAAAGCTGCAGAAGGTCAGACTGTAGGACACTCTCCTGGGCTTTGGTTCCCCAGCCAACGGGTCACTATCTGGGCAGCAGCTTGGTCAGCAAAGAGCTGTGCCATGCTGATCTGGCTCACCTTCCTATATATTCTCTCCAAGCTAAGATTAAAGCCTGCTCTTGGAGTCTAATGGTTTCTTCTGGCACATGAATCACTGGGAGCAGAGAATCTGCGGCTCCATCATTTGCAGCTGATCCACTAAGAGATTAAATTGTTTCCCGGGGTTGGACCCTGGTCACATTTCACTAATTGTCAAATTAGTTCCTCTGTTAAATATTCGAGCTCCCTGTTGTCACTAGTGTGTCCTGGGCAGCATCCAGCTCTGATGGAGCTCACGTACCAAAGAGCACAGTGGCCTTGGTGACAGATAAAGTCTGGACGCTGTAGTCACCAGCAGAACACAGGGAGCAGAGAATGTCCATCTAGTGGGTAGGGCCAAACTCACGGATGATAATTCCTGAGTGATTGGCCTGATGGGGAGCAGGGAGGCTGACTGGTAGGCAGTGCTGTGCCGTCCTCTTTCTAGATTGCTGTGCTGTATAGACAGTGCTAAGTCAGTCTCGCCCTGTGTGCTGAGGGTGGAAGAGAGTGGAAGGAGGAGCCCACTGAGCAAGCTCCTGGGAGGTGTAAAAAGGAAGCCGGTTGTAAGCTGTGGGATGGAGGTGGGATCTCACTGCCTTTGTCCTGTGACCTGTGGGTCACGACCCCCTTGATGTGAGGGTCAAATATCAGATGGCCTGTATCACATATTTACATTTTGATTCATAACAGTAGCAAAAACTACAGCTATGAAGTAGCAACAAAAAATAATTTTATGGTTGGGGTCACCACAACATAAGGAACCATATTCAAGGGTCTCAGCGTTAGGAAGGTTGAGAACCCCTGCTCCAGGGGATCTGTGCTTTTTAATCTCTAGGGAAAGGAGGCCGAGACAGGCTCATCTGAAATTATATTTTCTTTTTTTTTTTCTTACGCTATAAACCTCAAACAAAACCAAATCAGAAAACTTAGTGGTCTATTAATGTCAGGGGGAAAAATGCTTGTGATGAGGACTAAGATGGAACAGCTAATTTTGAAAAGACTGAGGAAATAAAACAAAATGTAAACAATCCTCTCCTCAGCCTCAATCCCAGCTCTGGGGCCTGGCTGCCAAGTCCACTGTTCCTGTGCCCACACAGGAGAGTTCATGAGCTATGCTGCTCCTGGCTTCAAAGGGCTGCTGGCTACAGAGTCCGTCCTGTGTGCAAGTCCATGAGGGAAGGAGATAGCCAACCTGCAGTGCTAGAATGTCAAACAGAATATTCTAAAGATTGTTTAATGTGTGCGTATGTGTGTTTGTGTTTGAATGTTAGTTGCCCACCAGAGTTCACATGCCCATGAGGTCAGAAGTATTAGATTCCCACTGGAACTGGGGTTACAGGTGGCTGTGAGCTGCCTGAGGTGGGTGCTGGGGACTGAATCCCAGTCCTCTGCAAG
The DNA here is from genome assembly GCF_000317375.1 of Microtus ochrogaster. Classification (NCBI taxonomy): domain Eukaryota; kingdom Metazoa; phylum Chordata; class Mammalia; order Rodentia; family Cricetidae; genus Microtus; species Microtus ochrogaster. The sequence continues at coordinate 9,481,154 of NC_022034.1, forward strand.
AGCAGTACATGCTTTTAGCCAAGGAGCCCTTTCTATAAACTCTAAACAAAATATTCTGCCTACCTGCTTACAGGCCAACAACTGACCAGCCACAGAAACCTCAGTCCAAATGATAAGACCTCAGTTGCTGGTGGAAGATGCAGAATGAGGTGCTGTGTATAAAATGTTTCCTAAATTGCTTAAAGTCGGGCTGGAGCTAGAGCTCAGTGGGTAGAGTACTTGCCTAGAATGCAAGAGACCCTGGGTTAGATCCTGTGCACTCGCAGAAATCAAGTGTGCTGATGCCTGAGTTCAAGGTCATCCTTGGCTGTTAAACTGACTTGAAATTAGACTAGGGTGGTGTGGAATATTATTTTAATCAGGCAAAGATGTGTTGCATTTGTTTATGCAGTGGACTATTAACTGTGTAAAGGTGTGTTACATTTGTTTATGCTGCATTTGTTTAACAGTGTAAAGATGTGTTGCCTTTGTTTCACCTTGCCTAACTAAGGCACCTGAGTGGTCTAATATAAAGCTGAACAGCCAATAGTTCGGCAGAAGAGGGATAGGTGGGGCTGGTGGGCAGAGAATAGTGTGGGGAGGGGGAGGAAATCTAGCCTTGAGAGAAAGAGAGAACAAGGGAGAAAGGGAGAGACCAGAGGCCAGACAGACGCCAACTAGTGAGACGAACAGACAGGTTTTCTCTCTGTAGGACGTACAGAGATAAAGGTAAAAATCCCCAAGATAAAACATAAAGAGAAATAGATTAAAATAAAAACTGAACTCAGGCCAAGCGTTCAAAATGAAAAATAAGTCTCCTTATCATGATTTGGGAGCTAGTTGGTGGCTCAAAGAAAAAGCCTGGCACACTAGGGTATGTGAGATCTTGCCTCAAGGAATAAACCAGTAAGGAAGTGGATTTTAAGATGAAGTTTAGAACTCGCTGTGCGGGTCAGTTGCCCGAGGAGACTGCGAAAACCTGCCTGTCTTTTTTCTTCCCGTTATGGTTTGTTACGTGGGCAACTTTGGAAACTCCATATGTCTGACAGAGAGAGGATGGGATGGAACTTACGAGGAGCCCCATGATTTGGATATAGTGTCTTGATCTGTTGTTGCTGTGTTTGATCACAGGAAGGTATTTATACCACCTTTCTGTACCCCAACTCCACGTGACCCTGGAGGTCACTTGTCTCGTGTTTGTCGTCGGCTGATCAGCAGTGGCTGAGCCCAAGAGGAGCAAGTTCTGGATATCATTTAAAGGACTTGCTTGGGTCCTTCCTGGGATAGGTCGATTCTCTTGCCTCGAGCCTCGTGGACACTTAAGGAGTGTCTCAGGGAGGTGGAGCAGGTCTGGGAGAGGCTGTCCTGTTCCTGTCTGAAGGGGGCGCTCAGGGCTCGGTGCTTTGCTGATCACAGCCTCAGTAAGGCTGTCTGAGAGGAAAGAAATGGCCCTGTGGTGTCTAAAGACACTGGGTTGGTGGTACTGATGCAGGGGACAGAGGGGGTCCAAAATGGATGACCATAAGAAACAGGAGTCCTTGTCATCCCGAGGGAAGTGCAGTTTTCACCCAGTCAGAGCCCCCAGCACAGTTTTAAAGCTGTTCCATCTTCAGGCTGGGGTGGAGGATTGGTGATCTGTTCCTTCCCATCGTCTTCTTTGTCACGGTGAAGTATCAACAGGAACTTCTGTGGATGAGGGTTCTGGAAGAGAAGCAATCTGTGGCCCATGGGAAATATTGGATCAGAAGAACTCAGCTCCTGGACCTCGGCAGTTGTTGTGGCTGCAGTTTCCTTCTGTTCTGCCCCCTCCCTCCCCTAGTGTAGAGGTGTGGCTGCCAAGGCCCTGCTGGGGTAGACCTGAGTATGAACCTCCTTTCCTCACTGGCCAATAGCCTTTTCTGCGTCATTTTGATGCAGCAAATTACAAAGCAAAACTCCCTCCTCCCCTTTTTAAAAGAATTTCACTTCCTGCTTCATCTAGGGAGCTCTTATGAGGAAGGGCAGATGATAGGCGCGTGGCCTGTGTACCAGGTCCATTGAGATGTGGGAGGTGGGACCAGGGTGATGCTCAGGGTGAGAGACCTGCACATCGTCACATTGCTGATGTGTGAATTCAGAACTAACACAGTCCAGCACCTCCTGCTCTTCTGATCTGGGGAAGCAGGAATCAGCTGAAGGTGGTCGCTTCTTCAAGCTTGTTAAGGGGCACCAGAGAAACAGTAGCCCTGTGAGGCGAGGCCAGGTCCAGGCCCGTCTCTTGGACAGGCAGACGCTTTTGAGTGTGGTGGAGAAAAGACTCACGAGCTGGTGGTGTGTAGAGTTAAAGACAAGAGACCATCTGGACACCTACCTAGTTAGGAACCAAGGAGCCCTGGGAGCAGGCAGCCCTGGCTGGTGTGGAGAGGAGGAAGGGGCTGCATGGGGGAGGGGAGGAGGACCAGACACACCCTGAGCTTCAGCTCACTCTGGAGTCTAGGCTTGCTCTCTGGGGACTCAACAGGAACCCCACCACCTATGGAGTCCCCAGCAGCATCTCCAGAGGGTGGAGGTGGCCTTATCTGGGTCCCAGAGAGGGACGTTCTAGTGAGGCCTGTGGGGAACTCCAACAGAAGGAGCTGGGAGGAACCCCATTGGCAGACACCATGAGGAACGAATGTCACCCCTGTTCCCTGTGCTGCAGCCTTGCTAAGGACCATACAATTCAGCCAGTCCCGATCTAGACTTTGTCTAGGGCTTCAAAACTAGCCCAGAGATTGCCTAGAGTGCCTTCCGATGCATTGAAGCCACCTGGGCACGTGCACTCACACTAGGCCCTAGGACAAGGTTCTGCTGTGCCAGGGAGTGTGCTCACTGCCAGGACCTCTCAGGCCAGATGGCTAAAGGCTCCATCCTACCCTGGTTCCACCTAAGGGGTATTTGTCACCAGGTGACAGATGGGCAGTGGGCGGAAAGACACTGGAAGGCAGGCACTCTTCCCACAGATCCCACAGGGACCCAGGCGTTACCAGCGGTTCCTGCCTGATTAGGAACACTTGTACCTCCGGGTAGCCCACCCACGCCTAACCCATTGAATCCTGTTTGCTGGATTATAGGCTGGTTCTGGGACAGGTGGTATTGGCGGGCATTGTGATGGCTATTCTTGATTGTCAGCTTGACTGCATATAGAATTTTAATTAAGCCAAAAGCTGGGCACACTTGTGAGGGATTTTCAGGTAATTGGATCACTGAGATAGTAAGACCCACCCTTAATCTAGGCCTTCTCCTGGCAGCTAATATAAGGACGTGGAAGACAGTAGCACCCCCTTCTCTCTCTCTCTTCTTCCCTCTATTCTGCTCCTCTAGAGAAGCCAGTGCAATGCATTAAGACAGCGTTTTCCTGAAGCATGCATTGACCTGCATCACTGCTAGTCTTTGGAGCCCCGAGCCGAGAGGCCTGGGACAGGTGGGTATGAGTGAGAAGCAGGATTACACATGAACTAGGCATGTGGCTCTACGCTGTAGAGAGAGGCAGCCAGGGGTTGGCTAGTTTCTGTTCCCATCATCTCATTTTCTCTAAAGTCCCCATACTGTGCCCCTGAACCTTTGAAGCTGATCACAGCCCAGGTGGTAAGAATGGGCATTACCCTCGCTTGGGTGGGCAGAGTCCTGTCCAGGCTTAATGGCAGCCAGAGGAAAGCAAACTTTTCTCCTTTTTTTGTGTTTTTGCATAAAAAGGCCTGGGAGATGAGGTCCTATTAGATAGGCCACATGCTGTGTTGTCCCAGACCCTGAATTTTGTATTCTGAATCTCAAGAGAGACCTACCCCAGCCGGCTCAGTTATGCTGTGTTGTTGCTCCCCGGTCACTGTGGTGCCACCACTAGTGAAATGATTTTGTTTAACATGAAGCTCATTACAAAAGTAGCCTTTGTGCCAACACCTCTGTCAGCTTCAGGGAAAGGAGGACAGCCTGGGGTTGATTTCTGGGAATACCGTCGTCCGTGTGTGGTTGGCTAGCTAGTCTATCAAGTGATATTGCATGCTGTGTGGCAATAGGTCTGGCTATTAGCAGCAAATTGAACTGTCTATAGCTTCACACTAGGATGCAAACTAACAGAAGAGTGGAAACAAGGGCCTTGAATTTTTGAAGTTATTTTCTATGCGTTCATGTTTGTGTGTGGTTGTGTGTACGCATGTATGTGAAGGACAAAGGACAACATTGTCTTCCCTCAATCACTCTCTACCTTGGTTTTCTTGGAGGCAGCATCTCACTGAACCTGGGGCTTGCTGAGTTGGCTAACTGGCTGGCTAGCCTCACCTGGGTTCCTTTAGTTTCTGCCCCTCCGGTCTGACGCCCTCCCCCCTCCGCCATGGCTGGGATTACAGGTGCTTGCTGCTCTGCCCAGATTTTTATACATGAGTGTTGAGTGTCCGGCTCAGGACTTTTGTTTGCACAACAAACACTGGGGTTTTCAAGTTCTTAAAAAGAGTAATTATTATATTAAATTATATATTTATTTTGAATAATGATCCTCTTGTTCCTGCTTTCCCTAAGTGTGTGTGTGTCTCATGAATCGCTGATCCTTGGTAAAAGAAATGACTTTACATCCTTAGACAGAGAGATGTTTACAATGTAAAGTTTACTGTTAGGCCCACTAAAGAGCCAGCGAATTTGGGGATTCAGCTGCTATGCTAAGCGCTATGAACTGGTGCCAGGTTGGCTTAGCTGTTGCTATGGGTTACAGAGAATGATTGTCCTTGTTTTGGGATTTGTTTGGGATGGTGGTAAGCTTCGCTGGTGGCTTGGGTTACAGTTTTTGGTTTGGCTTGGAATTAAATGTGGTGTCTTGGGTGTGGCTTGGGAAGACTGATGTTGCCAGGAAAGAAACTATAAGGTTTCTACTTATATTTCTTTTGCCATATCAATCTTCTGAGTAGGAGCAAACAGTTTAATATATTCCATAAATTATGAAAAGTACGTTTCACATTTATACAACTTGTTTATGCTAGTGATACATATTTAATTTTTTAAAGAATGAAAAATATTTGAAAAGCATTGTGGTTAGCCTGGAGCATTTTGTTTTACTATACCAGAGAGGGAAATAAAAGGACTTATTTAGCCCTTAAGTCAAGTTGGGGTAAAGTTCTCAGCAGGCCCCAATCCCTCATAGCAAAACATCTCCTGTTTTCCTCCAGGTCGCTACTTATCTTGGGTCCTGATGGGATAGGAGGCCTTCCTCCAGGGACCCATACCAGGTTTCCAGGAAAGAGGGAGTTATGGGTAAAAAGCATTCCCCAGTCTCCTCAAATCCTAGGCATGCATGCCACCCTATGACTTAAAATGTGTGCTGTGCCCCTCGCCCTCCCCTGGTAGAGCTCATGTTGTGGGAATCCCTGAGCAGAGCAAGTGTCCCCAGTGTTGAAGCTCCCTTTGGACCCTACAGTCTCCCCGTCTCCCCCTTAACAGCTGTAGACTCCCTAGGAGGAGGGGTTCTTACTAAGGGAACCCTGATATGCATTTTTCCTGTTTTGTTTTTAATTTTGAAACGGGAAAATGGACTTCAACATGCTCTGAACACAGGAAGGTGAGGGGTGGTCTCAGGTTTTCCCACCTGGTTAGATAAGCATACTCTCAGATGGCAGCGAACACACATGCTTCTCGGGGAGCCTGACCACCAGGACTGTGTGCAGAGAAAGCTTTTGGGTGGGATGGAGGGGGTGGTGAGGGGTGGAGGGATGTGGAAGGAGGTAGATGCTAGGGGACCCTGGGCGGATGGGCCTGGGGGTGGTCGGAGCAGTGTTTCTGTGTCGAAGGACATTTTCTGGGAGAAGTACTCCTCAGAAACATTCTCCTAACCTGAGAAGGCGCCCCAAAAGATGAACGCAGAGGCTTCAGCATACCGTCCGCCCGGAATGAAGCAAAGACCCATAGACTCAGGGAGTTCTCGCTTCCGGGTATTGTGTGGCCTGGCATGAACTGTGAGGGTTTTCTTCAGTGTGGAGGAATTGTTCCCTATGCCCTCAAGCCATAGAAATCAGCTGTGTTGAAAGTTTCCCCAGCTCCTTAACGGCATCCTTATGAGGTTAAACCCTTAGTGCTTAACAAAAGAATCGGACTTAGTTCAGATGTGTAAGGAGAAAGAAGTTAGGGTAGGAGAAACCAAGCTGTAAAGATGCTGAGTTTTGCTAGAGAAGATGGGCAGAGGGATGGACACGGTAATGAGGTTAAAACGAACCGTGGTACTTTGAGCTGAGCAGAAGTTCTGCAAACACCATGGGGAAAGCCTATGGTTGCGGTCTCAGTGCTGCTTTTAGCTGGTGGTGGGGTTGTAATGGCCAAGGCGGGGGACATGGGAAAGACTGACCAGCCCAAGGCACCTCTGCCTGCATTTGTGTCTTGTTCCCCGGGGAGGGACAGGGTCAGGGACAAACCTACCCTACTCATCTGTCTCTCACTTTGCATATGGAATCTTCTTTTCTGTAAGAGGGCAATACCCAGTCAGACCACGAAAGGTCGGTCACCTTAGCTTTGTTCAAAGCGAGGATCCCGAGACTTTAACCAATGCCCACAATTGGACCAAGTTGCGTTCATCCTTGGTGGGTGACCTTAAGCCAAGGACAATCGATTCTCCAATAATGCAGGCTCTCCCATTTAACCTTTGACCCCTTTCTCTTTTATCATGAGCCTCCACCACGGTTCATTCTCTAGAAAGTGTTTTTGGAAGAATTTTCAGGTGTTGTGTTGGTGTGGATGCTCAGGGTAACATGGCCAGTCACCCTGTGCTTTATAAATACGACCTTGGTGTGGGTTGCATCAGCCAGCAGCTATGACTGGCAGAAAGAAACCAGTCCTACAAATCCACAGCAATTAATACAAATGAGGTTTCTGTTTCTAGCTTAATCTGGCTGGCCGTTGAAGGTCACTGCCCTGTGCACACCAGACTGCTGACTTGGACCCTGGAGGTACTTACCCTTAACCTTTGGAGTATGGGGAGACCAGGATTGTTTTAGTATTATATTCCATTACTTGTAAGTCATCATGCTTTAACCAACTCCAGGCTGTGTGGCTGGGGCTCATCCAGCCGTAGCCATGAAACCAATCGTAATACAGAGGAAGAGCACACACAGATAAACTACCATTCCTTCATATCAGAGACGTAACTATTGGGACTGCCCACAGAAAGAAACATGACTAGGACTGCAGCCAGGCGATGGTGGCGCACGCCTTTAATCCCAGCACTCGGGAGGCAGAGGCATGAGGATCTCTGTGAGTTCGAGACCAACCTGGACTACAAGAACTAGTTCCAGGACAGGCTCCACAGCTACAGAGAAACACTGTCTCAAAAAAACCAAAAAACAAAACAAAAAAACCCAAACATTTGTTTAAATATTGGGACTGTGTCTCAGTTGACAGTGCTTGCCTAACGTGCTCCAAACCCTGGGTTTGATCCCCAATACCACACAGACCCACGTGTGGTGGCCCACACACGTACTCCTTCACCAGGGAGGTAGAGGCAGGAAGAAGAAAGTTCAAGGTTATCCTCGGCTACATTGTAAGTTTGAGGCTAGCCTAGGTTACCTAAGACCCAGTCTGAAAAAAACAATTGACTGGCTTCAAGAGGGCCAGCCTTGAAAAAGGAGGGGAAGGTAGGCCGTCCAGGGTGTTAGTGGTGCAGCCTGGAAATCGGCTAACTCCACCAAAGCCAGGATAGACTGACTCACAAGAGTCAGGAGACAGGCAAACTTTAGCCTTCCTGGGTGTGGTAGGTGCCGCACACTGCACGCGTGTACCAGGAAGGGGCACTGAGTTCTGTCCTCTGAAGATGTCTTCTCTTCTGGAAGCCTGGCAGCCAGCAGCTGCCTGTTCTCCACGTCGTCTTTTATGCCACCCACACGATCAAGGCCCCCTGACACACACGCATCTGGCCTGATCCGTGGCAGTCTAGAGTCCACATCCAGTAATGTGCCACAGACCAGCTGCAAAAATGTCAGGGATTTTCCAGGTCGTTATCAAACAAATACTACAGACGTGTGATAAATTACGTTATATAATCAAGTTGATGTTCAGGACCCATCACTACCCAGGTAGCTGACTGCATGGCACTATTGCCTGCATGCCAGACGTTAGGCCTTTCCCCTCAACTTCCATTCAGTAATCCCCTCCCCCACTGCCCAATTTCCCATTCAATGGTTCCCTTTCGCCAGCTGCCATCTACCCACGATGGAAATATGGAAACTGACAAAGCTATTTTGATGGCAATTATCGATTGTCAACTTGACAGGATCTAGAACTACCCAGGAGACCTTTAGGTATGTATGTGAGGGGCTTTCTGAATTGGGCTCACTGAGATGGGAAGACAACCCCCCCAAATGTAGGTAGCCCCATTTTTACGGACTGGGCGCTATCGTTTATCACTGGCTACAGCGCCTCGTCTTTTGGGGGTCTCAGTGGAACACGGTGCTCTGTGGAAGGAGCGGGTTGGGTGCAGAGGAAACCTGGATGATCCAGGGACCCTCCCCTCCACCCAGCTGTGTGCAGTGGGAGCGCAGCGCCCTGGCTGATGGTGGTGAGTTCAGTCCAGCGTCAGAGGAGTGGGGGAGAGCTGACCACAGGGGCTCTGACCTGGGTGCCTTCCCAGAGTAGGTGTGATGGGGGCTAGGCCATGTCTCGGGCGTTTAAGCGAGTCATTGTGCTTTCTGGATAATGCCTTCACTAGGATGCTTACAATGCATGTTCTGAATATGTGACATTCTGCACAACGTCTGCCTTGACATCCGGGTTTCTTAAACAGATGGCGAACGTTGTATACCCATGTCTCGACTGGAGCAGACCCTGATCAGTGGGATAAACCACAGGGCAAGACCCACACCTTTGTACTAAGTTACTGTAAACAGAACCAGCCTCAGGGAGCAGCAAAAGGCATTTACAGTGGGGCAGTTGGCTTGAAAGGTCCTGCTCTGAATCTTCCCCTGGTGTCTAAGCATGCTCAAACAGTGGAGTGATCTTCTAATCATTTCAGTAGACATTTAGTGAGCACCCACTGCCAACCCTAGCGGGCCTCATGTTTAAGTGCTGGACTCAGAGATGACGGAGGCTGTTTTTCTGTCTTGAGGACTACAATTCTTAGCCTCAGCACTAGGCTTGATTTACAAGCAGGATGGCCAAGTCTTTCCACATCCCACACCTGTTCTTAGTCCGCATCTCCTGACACCGTTCCTTGTTTTCTCTGTTCGCTGACAAGTCTCGTGGCAGAGGCAGGCAAGAATTGGGACTTGCCTGAAAAGAAATAATGCAAGGGGTGGAAACGTCTGAAGAAAGAAGTATAGCATGGTGAAGCAAAACCTCGTGCAGGAAGGAAGACCGCATTGGTCGGTCAGAGCGCTGGGCCTTGGGCAGCCGTGGGGGAGGGGGGCAGACATCATGCATGAGTATCATTGAGCTTCCTGCAGCATAAGGTGCAAGAGGGCGGGGATGGAAGTATGTGCACCACTCCCTCCACTGACGATAGGAATTGGAGCAGGCGATGAACTCAGGAGAGCATGCTGCTAAGATCCTAGGGATGCTGCCTCAACAGCCTCTGCCCCTTGCAACCATCATCTGTTCATCTATTCTCGCCCAGCCCACAGTGAACTCAGAACTCTGAAACAGAGACATCGCCAACTTGTATTTGTGTCTACACATGTCACAACCTTCTTTGTTAGGCTGTGAAGGAGCTGTCTTGTCAAGTCCGGAGGGAGGGAGCCCTTGGCAGCCTCTGGGGTTTGGCTCTTATTGAATGGCAATTTTCATTTGTTTTTCTTTAATCCCTGTCAAGTAACTGCAGAGCGGCAGAAAGAGGCGAGCGTGCCTGAGCCCAGACAGCTTCCAGCTTCTGGACAGAGAACAGCTAGCGGTTCTTCATGGGGGACGGGGCTGAAAAGCATTGCTTGTGAGCACAGACTGATGAGACTATTCCCTCTCCTCAGGGTGGCATGTGGCTACTTAGGCACTGCTTGGGTGGGCTGCTCTACCTAGGAAGGGGAAATGGTTGTAGTCTGGGGACGGTGCTGGACCTTTTGGTTTGGTTTTGTTTGCGTTTTTGGAGCTAGACTCTGACTATGTAGCCTTACAACACTGGTTTCAGACAGGCCGTTCTCCTATCTCGATCTTGGGCTGCTGGGATCACAGGTGTGTGCCTCCTCCCCTTACCCCTCCAGGCCTGCTTTCCTTTTGAGTACTAGGAGAGACCATTGTCTCAGGTGGATCAAGCAAAGAAGATCCTTAGCTGTCAAAGGACCTCACTATTCCAGGACGTCCAGACTGAAATGTCTGCCAATTAAAAAAACACAGTCTCCACTCATGGGAATCAGATGCGGGTGGCGCCACGCTGAGCATCCAGGTTGTTAGGTGCGGTGACAGGACTAGACCGCAACAAGCTACTGTCGTTCCGCCCTCCCTGGTGCGAGCATATGCCAGCCAGTTCAGGAATGAAAGTGGCAGAGATGGAGTGGGCTGGCAGTTCAGGGAGCCTGAGGTCCAGTATACACTGTCCACTGGGGTTTGGCAAACTCTCCAACCCACAGAAGGTCAGAAGCCGTTGGCAAACTAATAAGGCATTAGAAACTTGGCAGGCAGTCATATGTGGGAGTAGGGTCATCAGTTAAATGGAGTAATTAGTGTTGCTTGCCAAATTGGGAGGACTTGTGTATAATAAGCGTTAGAATTGTACTCCGGCCTGGAGGAATGAGAAGTGTCGGGTGAGTCCCTTTGGAGGGTTTAAATCAGTATTTAAATATCACAGGAGCAGACAGGAAACATAGCGTCAAGCTAGATGTAGACTTGTATCACTGTAGGAAAGTAGGGGCCCTGTTGCCAATACCCTAGTCTCATCCAGGGACAGCTGCGGGACAGGGGTAGAGGCCACTCTGCACTCTGAAGCACTCCTTTTAGGCACTGGGGTGTGTGTGTGTGTGTGTGTGTGTGTGTGTGTGTGTGTGTGGCGGCGGCGGCGGCGGCGGCTGATGACCGAGCTCCGCACAGTGCATTCCTGCTGGTCTGATAACGAATTAAGTCTTCCATATTCTCTCAGGCTTCCCTAGGCTGGCATGTTGCAGGCAGGCAGCTCCCAAGTGATGCCTAGGGAGGCATGTGAGACCAAGTGCGGTAGTTGGGAAAAAAAATGGCCTCAAAGGGAGTGCCACCATTAGAAGATGTGTCTTTGTGGGAGTAGGTATGGCCTCGTTGAAGAAGTGTGTTACTAAGGAGGTAGGATTTGAGGTCTCTTTTGCTAAAGCTTTGCCCAATGTCACAGTCTATGGCCTATTGCCTGCAAGATGTAGGATGCCCAGCCAATTCCCTGTCCGCATGCCACCGTGCTCCCTGCCATGATGATAATAGACGAAGCCTCTGAAACTGTAACCCCAATTAGATGTTTTCCTTTATAAGAGTTGCCATGGTCACGGTGTCTCTTTACAGCAATAGAAACCCTAAGATGGTAAAGGAGCGACTTCTGAATTCAGCTTACTGCGGGTAGATGTAACCGATGACCTAAAGGGCACAAACCAGCCAGACTGAGTCTGGTTCCCACTTCCGCAGACCCACACAGGAGCCGGGGCTCAGTTAACTGGATGAGTGAGTCTCCATCAGTTCTTGCCTTGTATAGGCTCCTGCCTGATTCCAGTCTCTGACCCACCATCTGTCTATGCATCTTGAGTTCCTTCATTTATTCATTTAGCAAACATTTGTTCAAGTTGTGCGCACGCCACACTGCTCTTGGGGGAGAGCAGACAAGTGAGGCCTACTTTGGGCTTGTATCCCTGTTGGAAAAACCCCAAGGTGTGACCTGCAGTCTGTGTAGCTCGGTGGTTCTCAACCTTCCTAATTGTGTAACCCTTTAACACAATTCCTCCTGTGGTGACCCCAATCATAAGATTATCTTCGTCGTTACTTCATGAGTGTGATTTTGCTAGTTATGAATCATAAATATCTGATATGCAGGATATCTGATATGTGACCCTCAAGGGTTGGTGACCCATAGGTTGAGGACTGCTGCCCTACAGGGGACTCCTAACTCTTGAGGCTCAGATAAGGAGTCTTGCTGATTTAAGTGGCCAAAATAAACTTGTCTGATCTCCCTGTGGCCCACGCTGCCTGGCTCTAACTCCTTCTAGCCCTGATCTTCCAGTCTTGGTTCTGCAGGTTTCAAGCCCTCCATGTGCCCCAGCTGTGGTGCAGATGGAAATTAACATGAGATAGGAAACCAATAGCCTAGCTCCCTGCTTTGTTAGAACTGTGAACTCATTTGTATAGCTACATTGTTGAAACATTTCTCTGGACTGGGATTGTTCCTCTTTAATGGACGGCACCTAACACTCTTCTCTAGGCCTCTGGTCCACATTGTATCACCAGCTGTCAGAGAATGTGGCATAATGCCAGCAGATCTTGGAGCAGTCTTTGGGTTTTTTTTTCCTCTTTTTCTCTTTTTCGGGACAGTATAATTCAAAAGTGCTGAGATTACAAGTGTGTGTGCCCAGGCCTGGCTAAATCTCCGAGTTTCTGCTTGCCCAGCTCTTTGTCAGAGGGTCCTGGTGGGAGCTCCTTCCACGTGTTCTACTTTTGATAAAGTAGAACAGTGTCTCATCCAAGGGCCAGAAGGCATGGCTCTGTTCTGGGTGGAAGTTACATTTCCTTTTTCTGATGGGCCTGTGTCATTTCCTCCTCATTCATGGGAGGCCATGTGTAGCCTGGGGATTCCCTCAAGGGTAGGCCCATCCTGCGCTCAGATTCCCCAGTGCTGACAGCACCCGTCCATCCTATCATGACCAATTCTTTCCTGTTGCCTGGCCACACATTTTATCCTGTCTTCTGCTTCAGTGGTTACAAGTTATGAATGAATGAAACACAGACTGTTTTACTGTGCCTAATGTAAATACTCGGAAACATTATTTATGCATTATTTAAAAGTATTTATTTATTTGGTTTCCTTCTGACTACATTTACTTTTCAATTCTTTTTCTTAATTTTATTTTTCTGTATCTCTAGTAATGAAATCTGTGTCTAGATGGATAATTAGGCCTTGAATACTAAATGGCAAATGATAGCTAATTTTTCCTTTAACCCAAGGCACTCATTGCAAGCATTTGTGTGTGTGTGTGTGTGTGTGTGTGTGTGTGTGTGTGTGTGTATGTATGTATGTATGTGTGTTGTTGTTGTTTTTAAGTGACTTCATATTGGACCTAGGGAGATGGGGCAGTCATGTGCTTCATTGTATTCTGTCTCGGGTTTGTCTCGAGGCTGCAGGTGTTGTCTAGTGACAGTGTGTAGTCCGCCAGCTTCTTAGCATCACATTTAACGAGGTGACTGAAGATAAAGGAGTGGTTTATGTTAGCACCTAGGCTGCTATTATTATTATTATGATTTTCAGCTTTTCATTTAAATTTTTTTATTATGTTTAGAGAGAGTGTTTTCAGGCTGTGGTCTACACATGGAGGTCAAAGGGCAGCTTGGACTCCTCTTTCTGCCTTGTGACTGCTGGGTCTGGAACTGAGGTCGCTGGACTTGGTGGCAACCTCCTTTATATGCAGAGCCAATTTGATAGCCTGTTATTTTCAACTCTTACGACGGCCTTCCCCTTTAATCCATTTCTTAAAATCGATTTCCCTGCAGTTTGATGTTTCAATTCTTAGGATCTGTCAGACATTCTATGCTGTCTTTTGTTTTTTATTTTTATTTTTGTCTTTTGTTTTTTTCCTAAAAGTCACATTGCTTCTTAAAGCTATGTCTTTCTTGTTTGTCAATGCCCTGGAGCAAATCCAGTCGGTACCTCTACAGGCTGCACCAGCAATCTGCTAAGCTATGTCCCAACCCTTACAACCAGGGATTTGTTCTGCTGTCCTCCAAGAGTTGGGCTGTTCTGAGAAGAGACAGGTACTGCATTTGAAACGACCTAGACATGGAGTTGGCATTGGCTGTGTACCCCGGGAGGGAGGGTCTCTCTTTTGCATGTGATGGTTCATCTTGGCTGTCAGCTTGACAGAGTCTAAAATCACCGAGGAGACGAACTTCTGGCACACCTGTGAGGGACTACCTAGGTTAGGCCAGCTTCTGGGCATGCCTATGAGGGATTGTCTCGATTAAATAAGATGAGAAGACCCACCCTAAATGTGGGCTAGGGTCCTAGACTGAATCAAAAGGAAGCAGCAAACCGAGCATAAATAGGCACCTGTCTGCTTCCTGGCCACAGATGCAAGATGATTCCGATGCCATGAATTCCCCCACCGTCATGGGTGATAGCCAAGAGCTGTGAGTCAAAACTCCTTTTTGCTTGAGTTGTTTTTGCCGGGTCATTTGTCACAACCATGATGCAAATAATGACTGCCCTGCCTCCATGGGAAACTGGCTAAGCTGTGGTACTGCCCAAGGTCTGATGCAGGGAGAGAATATTCTAAGCTCAGGCTCAGCACGGGCACTGGAAGGAGCCTTGTGGCTGCCCCTTCCACTGTCTGGGTGAGCATTCTCACCATAGGCTCCACCGCTGACGTCTCTGTCAAGCTAGCACAGGGAGCATGCTCAGCAGGACACGTGTCCTGGCACCTGCTAAGGGTAACCGGGAGAACCTGGGGTGGAGGCACAAAGGTGGTGCAAAGCATGGGTTTTTGCCCACCGGGTTCTGGGTCTTGTGACTTCCACCAAGCCAGTATTGCTACGCTTCTCAAGCTTCCCTCAGGAAGTGGAGAGGTGCAGTCTTCACCCTTTCCCCCATCACGAGTAGAAACTGCCCCACAGGCACCCCCAGAGGTTTATCTCAGACCAGGCAATTCTTTATCCTGTCAAGCTGACCATCCATAGTGGCCTTCAGGGATGTTCAGGCTTGGGACAGCTTCAGCTCACCAGAGTGTGGCTCCTCTGCCCTTGGCGCCAGGGCATTTCAATTCTGTACGGCTTCTGATGGCCAGCAGCTGTAGATCAGTGTTGATTGACACTTTGTTTTTCCTGTGAAGATTTAATTAGCATCTGTAAAGTTTCAGGGAGTTAAACTTAATCATGAGCTAATGGGATAATGAGAAAGGGAGCTTTTTTTGGTTAATTGTCTTCAGCTGAAGGACAGATGGCAGGCTTCACGTGGGGGGGTCAAGTAGGAACTGCATTATTTATTTACCTTTGAAGGAGAAACTGCTTATACAGCAAGCGGTATGAATATTAATTGGGATATTATTAAACCCAACAAAATAACAAGTCACCAGAGTCGACTGAGAAGCACTTAGAAGCTCACTGATGGAGAGTAAAGGTGTTTTGGAAATTCACTCCAGAAGCTTGTCTTCAGATCAGATGTGCTGGGCATATACACTATGTCCATATGGAAAGATAAGCCAAAGTGATGTGTGGACACATACGCTCCTAAGTATTTACTGATGTGAAGACAGTGTATTCTACTCATCTGGATTTAAGTTAAGGTTTTTAAACACATCCCTGCCTGTGTGTTTAGACTTGAAGGCCAAGTCCACTCAAGAGGCCACTGCTGGAACAGTCTAGGATCCGCGTTAATCTTAAGTGTCTTTGGCTGGAGGTCTCAGCCGCTCAGCTCATCCCTGTGACTACTCATTTATGCTAATGTATGCATGTACTTCTGCTGTGGCAGCTCCTGGTAAATGCTTTCCCTTTGAATTTGGAAGGTCTGAAGAGGGTCAGGGTGAAATAAAACGGCGCTTCAAAGGGTGGGGAATTGGGTGCTACCAGTGGTCATTAGAACTCTACTGTAGGGCTTCAGACTGGTAGACCTCAGGAGCTTCAGTCAGAGAACTCAGGCAGCCAAATCCCATCAACCCTGATGCATTCATTATGTGTTCAGTAAACATGTGGAGCATATACCACATGCAAGGCCTTATACTAGTCGCTGGCTGTAATTTGTTGAGTAGAACGCCGCGGGATGTCCCGAAGACTCACTATCTGATAGTCTAACATGTGTTGGGGTTAGAGCAGGCAAGGGCATGAATAAACAATGGAGATGCATTCGGGTTTCAAACTGCTGTGTAACAAACACATGATCCCTGCCCCTGAGTGGCCGAAAGCAAGCATTCATTCTGCTCTGGAATCAGAGCGGTGGGCCCCTGGGCACAGCTGGAGTCTGCGCTAGGTTGCCTGTTTTCACTGGGGATTCTGTAGCTGTGGGGCAGGAATCAAGGGTGATGTCTTTATTTACGTGTCTGGCAGTTGCTGTCTGCTGCCTCTGGGCCTCACCTGAGCTCTTAGAAGGGCGATTTATCCTATTTATCCATGAAGCATCATCAGCATGGTGAGCCTCGTAATCTGGTTGTCCGAGGCTCTGAAAGTGGGGTGTCAGCGCTCAGAGGACTGCTGCCTTTTATGGCCTGTCCTTAAGGTAGACCACTGGGGGTTAGGGGGTCACTTCAGCAGGTCAAGTGCTGACAGCTAGTTGTTGGACCTTGCTTGTTGGCCTCAATCAACCCTAGCTGACATCGTGACAGAAACCCAGTGCTGAGCCTTGCCAGTCTGAATCCTTGACCATCTGAGATAATCCGTGTTCACTGTTGCTCTGAGCCGTTATGCTCTATCAGCCAGGCTTTTAAAGGGATCAGTGTTGTGTGTTTGTTGGTATGTGTGGCATCATGGCATGGAGGGGTGTGTCCATTCAAGGTGTGCCCATAAGAGCGTCAGACCGTGAGGACATTAGAAATGGGAAAAGGATTATGGAGAATAATGGCCCAAGCATAGATTATAGATCATGGTTGATTCAATGGGGCTCTCCTGGTCAGGTTGCAGCATGACTGGAGTGGCCTTTGGGACACAGTGACCTCCCCCCCGCCCACACACACACACACCTGCCCTTAAGTCAGCCTGGGCATCTCCCGGCAACTGTTGATAAAAATGCGGAGTCAACGCGGGGTGGGGGGCAATGGCTAAGCTGGTCAAAACTGCTCGGACCTAAGTTTGATCCCTGGAACCCACAAGATAAAGCTGGGTGTTGGCATGTGATTGAAATGCATTGCTGGGGAGGTCAAGACAGGTGGGTCCCCAAGGCTTGCTGGTCAGCTAGCATAAGGTTTTCTCGGCAAACCCCAGGTTCCAGTGAGAGGATCCTATTGTGAAAAGTAAGGAGGAACCTGGTGCATGAGCTATGACACATGTGGCTGACCTCTGACCTTCACATGCGTGTGCACGCACATGCGCGTGCATGCACATGCGCCTGCATAGTCTATACTCATACATGTACACCTGTATACACGCACAAATACAAATGCAAGGCCATTGCCCCTGACCATGCCTACAGGGCATGTTCTGGTTTGAAAAGCCTCTCTCTGACCTCAGAGTTCCAAGTACCTCCCAGGAAGTTCCTGCTAGGGGAATTGAGGTGACAACCTGCAAGCAAGAAGTGACTAATAAAAGAGGCAGAAAACCCACCATTTCTCCTGGTTTTTATAAATGACTTTTTCTTCTGCATTCTATTTTTAACCTGAAGTGCTCGTTGAATAAAAATGAGACTTAAAAAAAAGTCAGTCGGCCCCTGTAATTTCCTTTCCTTCAGATACTTTAACATCTCCCTGGGGACCACAGCGCTCATTAATCCAGTCCCAGGGAAAATTGTCATTTGTCATTAATGACTTCTTAACCTTCGCCTTATCTGATTAGGCTCAGAATTAAGTCTGGCTGGACAAGCCTCAACGCCCACCCTGCCTCCCGCCCCAGCGCATTTTCTCCAGAAGGCACCCGAGCCATCAATACTGCAGCGGAAGTCAGAGCAGATCAATGGGACGAGATTTCCTTGTCACAGGGCTCGATTGTGATGACTTCTTGGCTAGCTGCTGTCTGGGTGGCTGAAGCTTGGGAGCTGCTGATAGAGAAATATCTCAGCTTAGTCTGGGCTCACGGCTACCGGCTGTGCAGTCACAGCCTCCTGGGCATGAATGTGGTGTTTTGGTACCTTTTGTAACCTCTACTGTTACTGAGACCAGCTGTTCTGAGCTTGTGAGTTTGGACAATCAGAAATGATGGGATCTAGGGGTAATCCTTAGCATCGTAAAGGACAGAGAGGAAAAAAGAAGAACCCCCAAGAGGCTAGTGCTGCCCGATGGTCGTGGGCCAAATGAATCATGTGCCAGACGGCTTCAGGGTCCATACCTACAATCCACACCATCCACATGCTTGTATTCTCCTAGGTCCGGGCCAGATCTGTTAGACACCGGGCCAAACTTCTCACTGATAATTAGCGTCTTAGCGCAGATATCTGAAGATAAAATGGTATTTTAGCTAAGAGAAAACTCTGAGTCTAGACAGCCTACTCTACTATTTCTTGGTTTGTAAACCCCTTCCTGTAGGGTTGTTTGGCACACAGAGCTTAACTTTAAATATTAATAATACTCCTTGAATGCACTCAGTGCAAGGGGTAGTTTCGCCAGCATCAACTCTCTCTGCTGTTCTACCATCGAAGGAGCACTTGCCTGCCTGGGAGGACCAGGTGAACTTTAAGTTTCCACATTTGCCTTCTGTCCTTCCATTTCCCCTTCCAACCCCACTAGACCCATCCTCCTGCCCTGTGTGCTTCTCTAGAAACACACATCAGCATCTTTTTCTGTCCCCCCTTTCTCCATTTTCCCGTTGCTCTGGTCCTGCTGAAAGGAGACATTTAAAGCTTTGTTCCAGGGGTCCAAAGACTATAAAGTCTTTAGGCAGAGTTAACTCTCCAGTGGGAAGGGTGTAGGGATGCAACTCGGACCATTTCTCCAGCTGGCGTGATGGGCATGGCCCTTGCTCCCTGTCTTAGCCAGTGTGGGCTGCTCTATCAGCCAGGCCTTTAAAGGGATCGATGTTGTGTGTTTGTTGGGGTGTGTGTGAGGCTATAACCACAAATTGATCCCTTTGTAGCAGCACCCACGCTAGTCCTTGATTAAATCACTGGGTACCCAGCCAAGTAGACAATTCTGCTGTCATTGTACCAGCCATGGCAAAGTGCCTGCTTGTGGTTTTTACCCTGACTGTTGGCCACATCAGCCTGTGCTTCGGCCAGAGAGAGAACTGTGGTTCATACAAAGGAGGGGAGGGTGTGACTCAGAGGGTGGATGCTGGCAAGTACGTGCTCACTGGATATACTCATGGTGCTGTGTGACAGCTTCTGTGTCTCTGGACCAAGAGGCCAGTCATGTCTCTGTAATTAGCAAGCTGGGATCCTTTGAAAGCCGTGCAGTTAGGCAAGGCTGTTTCATGCAGATGTTCAACAGGCCAGTGACAAACACTTAGAATTAATGGAGGTAATCTTTCCCAAAGGCACAGGGTGGCATGGGCTTCTCTTAGGGTGTCACTAGGGAATCCTAGATCATATGAGTTGTTTTCCTTCCAAGCTATACTCTTGTATTCATTTAAAAAAATACACAAGACCATTCCCAAGCATTTATACACTTGGCTTTAAAAAGGCCATAAAGCAGAAAATATCTTAGGCACTTTTCCCATGGCAGATGGGGAAACTGAGGCAGCATGAGGTGCAGAGTGAGTAACTGTGCAGCTGATTGGCCCTTAGCAGGGGGTTGCGCCTGTGTCTCATCCTTGTGGCCGTCAGTAGCCATGAAGCAGGTTCACTGCGGTAGCCATGGCTCACATTCGATGCTGTGTCATTGTGGTAGGAACACTGGAGGATGCCTAGCTGCATTCCTGACCTCTACCTGCTGGCGCCAGCAACACCCCTCCCCAGGTGCGACAGCCTAAAGTATCTGCCAGAATGTCCCCAGGGAGGAGTTATCACCAGGCTTAGGATAGCTCTTGGCTCAGAGCTGTTTCCCTGGACTTTGAGAAGCCTCTCCCTTATTAGAAGAGGAAGCCACAGTTTAGAGTGTTCTCTTATATTTAGGAGACAACTTGTAAATTGCTTTTCCTACCTACCTTTAAAACTGAGAACAAGAAACACAAAACTCTTTAATAGAAAAACCTATTCCAGTTCCTTTATTTTTAAATAGAAAGGTTAAGAGAAGTATTTTAAAACACAAAGCAAAAGAACCGTGCTCCATTTTGACTGAGAAATGTCCCCAGCAGGCTCCAGTTCTGGGGGTTGGTTGCCCTGGTGATGGGCAGGCGTCAGCCCCTTGGTGGATTCATACTGTGGCATTATTGGAAGGTGGTGGCTTGTTTGAGAAAGCAGGTCACTGGAGGAGGTATTTCGTCTCCCACCCCTTGCCTTTCAGCCCCTTCTTCGTGTCTGTGCTGAGGTGAGCAGCCTCCTGTGTCTCCTGGATGGACCCTTCCTCCTCTAGCTGCTCCCTTGGGGGTTCTCACAGCCCATCCCCGTGGCATATCCTTTTTTCCTATGTTTTCCTGTAAGGCATTTTTTTAAAAAGATTTATTTATTATGTATACAACATTCTGCCTCAATGTATGCCCGCACGCCAGAGGAGGGCGCCAGATCTCAGTACAGATGGTTGTGAGCCACCATGTGGTACTAGGAATTGAACTCAGGACCTCTGGAAGAGCAGCCAGTGCTCTTAACCTCTGAGCCATCTCTTCAGTCCCTTTGTAAGGCATTTTGATACACATTTCCTCCTACTTTTTGGTCTCTTCGTTGGTTTCTAGGACATTCTTCCTGACTCCACCCCTTTCCTGCTTCCACGCTCTTTAGTGCTTTTCTTCCTTTTATTCTCATTAATTTTTTAAATTGATGGTTTGATTTTTGAGATGAGTCTTTTGTTTTTTATCCATGTTGCCCTGGAGCTTACTGTGTAGCCCAAGGCTGGCTTCAAATTCGCAGCTCCCTGTCTCCACCTCCTGTGTTCCACCTCCTGTGTTGGGGATACAGGTGGTGGCACCACACCCAGCCTTGCTTGCATTATTATTACCAACGTTGCTCTCCAAGGGTCTGACACTTGGCACTCCTGTCCTCCATCTCTTTCCTCCTGACAAGAATTTTGTAAGAGCAAACAGGCCAAACCAATCAAGGGAGGCATCAAAGTCCGCTTTCCGTTTTCAACTGTGATATCAAGGCCCATTAATTATGTTAGTTCTCAAAGTCTAACCCTTTGAAGGTTCTTGACTGCCAGGTGTGGCAGCTGTCACTGGTATGGTGTTGTGAGAAGCTGCCAGATGACCCTGCAGAAAGGAGAGGCGAGTGTCGGCAATGTCGTGGTACTTGGGGAAGGGATAAACCTTAAAGCCAGACTCTTGCATGACCCTTGAGGTTGGGGGTTGACCTGCCGTCCACAGTGTCTGTGGGCCCTCCTTTCTTGCCTCTGGTTTCTAGGCATAAGTAGTTTGGGATCTGAGGGCAGAGGTCTTCCTGCAAGGTTCCCCTCCTGGGAATTTTCCTCCCAGGGCTGCTGAGGCTGCCACTGCCCTGCTCTGCCTCTTCAGTCCACGCCCTCAGGTTTCTCCCTTGGGCCACGTGATGAGTTTTGTTTCTGCCTTCACTGCGCACGTCACAAACGTACCTGGCCGAGGGTCCCATGATGGATACTTGAGGAAATCCTTTTAGCTCTTACAGTGGCCCTTCTGCCATACAGGACACAGCTTCTCCCAATCACAGGGTCGCTGTGTTTCCAGATGGTGTGAATGACCTAAATTCGTCACATAGCTCAGCACCACTGAATGTTTGCTTAGGTGTTTGGAGTTCAGCGTGCGTTCCTGTCCAGTCATCTATGTGTTGGCTCTTTCCAAATGCTTGTGTCTGTTTGGCAGAGGAGGAGTTAGACTTTCCCTGAAGATGGAAGCTGCTTTCTTAGCTTGAAAGCTTCTGGCAGGGTTCAACTAAGTTATTTAATATTCTTTCAGACAGTTAATGGCCTCAGTGTTGACCTAGGCAATGGTAAAGGCTTTTAGAGAGTCCCAGAAGCGGCTCCATTTGTTACGGACTTGGAGAAACTGAGCAAAGGCATAGAAGGAAGCAGGTAAAATATCCCTTGCTGATAACCAGAACCGGAGAGATTACAGCTTTGTGTGAAAAGGCAGTGTCTGTTGGCCAGACCCCAGGCTAGGCAGATGGCCCCAAACATTGTCAGGTGGCCCAGGGCAGTGCTGAGAGGTTTGAGGGGGGAAAGATCATGGGGCAGTAGGTTGCATATGGGAAGAAGTAGGGAGCCAAACCCAGAGTGCCCCGTTCATCTTCCCAGAGAGACCAATCACTCAGAGGAAGAATCCAGGATTCTGGGGTTTCCTGGAGAAAGGTCCTGCCATGAGAAGCCATGGTGGTGAAGGAGAGGCAGCTCTCTCTGAAGGTCATGTGTGTTGATCTAAGGAAATGGGGCATCCATTCATACCATAAATGTCTAGGTCCAAGTCTGTGACATTAACGAGTAAAGCAAGCTTCCTTCCTCAAGTAACTGTTCTATGGAAGAGTGCATGCATGTGCGCTCACACATGGGGTGTGCGGGTGGGGAGGAGAGGGGAGGGGAAAGAGAGAAATGGCATCTAGCAACCAGGCTGACAAAGGGGCCACCGACAGCTCACAAAGTCTCTGTGAGCTTCATAGCCGTGTCGTTTTATTAGAGTTGTTTATCATGTTTATACGTGTGAGCATTTTGCCTCTGTATAGTATGTATACCACGTGTGTGTCTGGTCAGATCTCCAGGAACTGCAGTTAGGGATGGCTATGAGGCCCCGTGTGGGTCCTGGGGACCAAGCACGGGTCCCCTGGAAGAGCTGTTGGACTGATCATATTTCAAAAGCTTGGCAGCCTCATGGCTGCAGCTGCCATGCTGGGACAGCGGTGGAGAGTGGCAGGGAATTCTTTCACATGGTGGGCTCAAGGGCTTAAAGTCGGACAGACCCACAGTCCCAAAGGTGCCACACCTGAGGGCGTATCCCTCAGAGCTGTCAAGAAAGAGACAGGACATTCAGGTAAAACCCAGGGGACTTGGGAACCCGGAGACTCAGCATGCTCGACTGGGAAGGAGTTTGAGGATATGTCCTGCAGCAGTGCGGGCGCCTGGGTTTCCAATGCCACTCAGCACAGACATGGGATCTAGAGCCTGCCAAAGGTCAAGTGGGAGATGCTTGCTACACAAAATAAGATCCTGAGTAGCTGTAATGTCACACAAAAGTGTGTGTGTGCGCCCGCGCATGCGCGTATGCACACACATGCATTTATAGAGGTCAGAGGACAACTTTTTTTTTCTTTATTTTTTTTTTTAGTTGTTGAAAAAAAAATTTCCGCCTCCTCCCCATTTCCCATTTCCCTCCCCCTCCTCCCACACATTGCCCCCTCCCCCTACCCCCCTCCTCCTACTCCCCTCCCCCTCTCCAGTCCAAGGAGCAGTCAGGGTTCCCTACCCTATGGGAAGTCCAAGGTCCTCCCACTTCTATCCAGGTCCAGGAGGGTGAGCATCCAAACAGGCTAGGCTCCCACAAAGTCAGTTCATGTATTAGGATCGAAACCTAGTGCCATTGTCCTTGGCTTCTCATCAGCCTTCATTGTCCGCCATGTTCAGAAAGTTCGGTTTCATCCCATGCTTATTCAGTCCCAGTCCCGCTGGCCTTGGTGAGCTCCCAATAGATCAGTTCCACTGTCACAGTGGGTGGGTGCACCCCTCGTGGTCCTGCCTTCCTTGCTCATGTTCTCCCTCCTTCTGCTCCTCATTTGGATCTTAAGAGCTCAGTCCGGTGCTCCTATTTGGGTCTCTGTCTCTATCTCGATCCATCGCCAGATGAAGGTTCTAAGATGCTATGCAAGATATTCATCAGTATGGCTATAGGATAGGGTCATTTCAGGTTCCCTCTCCTCAGTTGCCCAAGGTACTATCTGGGGACATCTTCCTGGACACCTGCGAGCCCCTCTAAGAGTCAAGTCTCTTGCCAACTCTAAGGTGGCTCCCTTAATTAGGATATATATTTCTCTGCTCCCGTGTCCATCCTTCCTTTATTCCCAACCATCCCATTCCCCCAAGCTCCCCCAATCCTCCCCTTCTCACGTTTCTCACCCCAATTCCCCTTAGCCCCATACCACCTCACCTCCAAGTTCCCAGTTTTTGCCCAGCAATCTTGTCTCTTCCCATATCCAGGCGGATGACTATATGTTTTTCTTTGGGTTCACCTTCTTATTTAGCTTCTCTAGGATCACAAATTATATGCTCAATGTCCTTTATTTATGGACGAGTTTTTGCCCGGCAATCTTGTCTACTTCCCATATCTAGGCGGATGACTATATGTTTTTCTTTGGGTTCACCTTATTTGGCTTCTCTAGGATCACAAATTATATGCTCAATGTTCTTTATTTATGGCTAGAAACCAATTATGAGTGAGTACATCCCATGTTCATCTTTTTGGGTCTGGGATGCCTCATTCAGGATAGTGTTTTCTATTTCCATCCATTTGCATGCAAAATTCGAGAAGTCATTGTTTTTTACCGCTGAGTAGTACTCTAATATGTATATATTCCACACTTTCTTCATCCATTCTTCCATTGAAGGGCATCTAGGTTGTTTCCAGGTTCTGGCTATTACAAATAATGCTGCTATGAACATAGTTGAACAAATGCTTTTGTCATATGATAGGACATCTCTTGGGTATATTCCCAAGAGTGGTATTACTGGATCTTGGGGTAGGTTGATCCCGAATAGCCATTTATCCCCTAAGCCGATCAGCGGACCTTCCTGATTGCACACCAGCCCTGACCCTCACCAGGAGGTGTGAATCAATTCTTAGAGGAACTAAAAAAAGAAGAGTTTCTATAACATAGCTCAGTTGCTAGAGGCCTGCCCAGGATGTGCACGGCCCTGGCTTCAGTCCCTGGAACCCTAGAATCTAGGCATAGTGCCGCACACCCACCAATACTTCAGACATTTCAGGGCTAAGAATGCTAGCATGAGAAGTGCGAGGCGATCCTTAGCTACGTGTAGTGAGTTCAGAGCCTGGGCTACACGAGACCCTGTCAAGGAAGGAAGGGAGGGAGAAAATAAAGAACAGTTCATTTGTCCATGACCATCTGGAGAAGCAGCCCCTTGACTCCAGAGTCCATAGAGGCATCAGTGACCTTGGGCTCAGGTTGCATCCTCGAGAGGGAGCTTGTGCAGTTAACTTATTTACTGATGCCTTACCATAGTTACCGACGCCTTACCATGTTTACCGATGCTGTACTGATGCCGCACGGGTCGGTCTTTTGGCACACGCAATCAACAGCTGACAAAATCTTTGTCACCGACACTGTAAATATCAGGCTACAAAAGTCACACAGCTGCAGTTTAATCTTGATTGTGTTCTTAACCTAATTACTCAGTCCATGTCTCTAGGGCTGCGACAGGTGAGGGACAAGAGCGTGCATCTCTCCTCTCCTTTGAGTCTGTTTCCTACCTCCAGAGCTTCTGGGAGCATCTAACAGGTTGGACCCTTTTCTTGATCCTGTTAAAGAAGCCTTCGGGGGTAGTGGGGTGCTTGGCCTAACCTAGCATTTAGACGGGTCTGTGTGGTAGTGCGTATATCACAGTGAAACTGCCTTCGTTTTAGGCCTGTTGGGAGGTAAGAGGAGTTGGAGAAATGAGGCTTTGTGAGAATGTACTTAAAGGATATGGAGGGACTCATGAGCAAGGGGTTTGTCCTTCCTACCATGTTTGTTCCCACCATGACTCAGAGTCCAAGCAGAAGGTGGGAGGGAGCAGAGCAGGTGGCAAGAGAGTGGGTTGATGAAGGTACGGTGCTTAGAAGGTGGGCGCACTGCCCTGGCTGTGGCCCCCAGCCACCCGGATCCACTGTGTGAGAAGGGCACAGATCCCAAAGTCTTGGCCTTCTGTGGTCTGCTGTGAGCCCAGCTCATGCTGTGAGCCTGCTTCTTCTCATCTCTTAGAGGAACATGAAACCTGACAGGCGACTCCCGTGAGACCTAAGCCTTGTCTGCTGTCTGCAGTGTGTGGGCCATAAACCTTGGCCAGTCCCCCTTGACTTGTCATTACCTTCTTTTGTCTTTATCCCATCAGTGCCTGCCCCTGGGTTCTGGTTGTCACCCTGAGCTGTATGGTCCCCTCCTCCAGTGCCACCGCTGTACTAACCCTGTATATGCAAACTTCTACAATCTTAGAGTCAACGCTTTGGTTGTTTCCACACCCAAGGCCAGATGGGGTCCACATCCTGACTCCTGACAAGCCATAAGGGTTTAGACAGTCACTCATAATTTCACTAGCAAACTCAGGCTAAACATTGGGGACATCCTCTCTCTAAAAAAGGTGGGGTGTAACTAAAGTGCAGATTTACTGTTCAGACTTAACAATGTCCCGTGAAACATGTATATATCTTTGCAAGAGGCCAGCAGAGTCAGAGACCCAGGGTCTCAGCAGTTGGGACAGTCAGCACACTGAGACCTGGACCCTCAGTAGGCGGGGTCTCAGCAGCCTGGGACAGTCAGCACTCTTCCCTGGATCTGCGTGGCTTTGGGAGAGCCTCATCTGTTATTTGATGTGTGGTTGGCCAGAGAGGCCCTGCTCCCCTGGGGGAGGCTGTTCACCCCAAAAGGTTACTTCCCCATCCTCTCAAGCTGTATCCATGAGTTGCAGCAGGGCTGGTTGCCATGGCTACCACTGGGCAGCTGTGGAGACTGCCAGACTTAATAAATAGAAACTCGGCATCAGCCAATTGAATTCCAGGCAAACAATGAATGATATTTCAGTGTTTGATTCCAGTGGTGCTCATAGTTTATTACAAATATATCTGGTCAGGGTTATGTGAGCAAATGAAGTGCAGTTTATGAGAAATCAATATTTACGTAACTGTGTACCTTGTGCTTTACCTGGTGACTTCAAAGGGACAGAAAATGATCCCCCC